>NW_028259134.1:23175259-23521179 GCF_977971745.1 Zootermopsis nevadensis
TAGATTGGTTTCAGATGCTTCAGGGTAGAATCGATTGCAATTTTTTTTTAAACCGAGCTTTTGGGTTCATAAAAATACTAATTTCTCGACCACGTGTACAATTAGGCTCACACAACTTTCAAATAAAAAAAATCCCCTGTTCCATGCAGCTAGTTCAGAGGGAACAGATTTACACGAGGATAAATCCGGATCTCTTCGAATCCGTCAGAGATGACAGGGCAAACAACCCGGAACAACCATCAATCACACATGCCATCTGGAGGCAACCTCAGCCAACATATGGCCACCCACGGCCAGCAAGATAACTACCGCTTAAATAAAAATATTAATGGCTCCTGCTAGAACTCTAAATGTTTGCATATTGATGTATGGGCCTGGTTTCCTTCAACGTCTCAGTCTTTTTGTCTTTCTTCCAGTGAATCTTAAGTACATTGATGAACCCTGCGACTCACACTAGTTTCTTCCTTAGACTAACACGCCATAAGACTCTAAGTCCTCCTCTTAGTATAGCCTGACGTAAAACGTAAATATTAAAGCTCTCAAAAGTGCGTAACAATATAATAAGCGATGATGGATGATTGAAATCATTTTGTACAGACGCGTATCCATGGAAATGCTATAGTTCATCATTAGTTGTGTCTCTTCTGACGTTACCATGACGACCTCACTATTTACACATATATTAAATCGTAAAAAAATTGTGTGTTGATTTTAATTTTTAAACGCTGTTCTGTTAAACTTTTAAATAAGAACGTGGTTTTTTAAGTACTGCTTTGCATTTTAGAGATTTGCTAGCCTCCTAGCGAACTTTTGCCTTCGAGTTCCAGAAAATCAATCGTACTTTTATAATCATGCTGTGCAACTATCAACATTTACATTCACTAGAATCCGCAATAAACCTACATCAAGGTCAACGAGATATTAAAAATCTTAATTAAAAAAAAACGCACACAAAAATATGTGTATTTCATTTCTTAAACATTTTTTGTGGGGCCACAAAACTTCTTTAAGTGTTAAGCAAAACCTGGTAATCACTGAACACAGAAGATTCCTGGAACACATGATGTCATCAGTCACTGCAGAAGACAGTATTAAACATGGCGTCTGCAGTAATACGCGTAGATTAAGTAGTTAAGACAACAAAAGGGAAGGAAAGAAGCAAATGAATTAGAGAGAAAGGGAGATGATGATAAAACACACTCAAGCCACGGAGATTTTCCGGAGTTTTCCACGAGTGACCACTTCAAAGCGGCGGAAACACGTAACATCGCCGAGGCCCTTCAAGCCACTAAAATCCCTGCGACACTCACACAGAGCCAAGGGCAAGTTCATGATGGCGGGACATCGGACACAAGAGCTTTCGCGTTACCATTCGCTACGCGACTTTGCTGAAGACACGAACAGGAGGGCACGACCGTGTCTTTAACATTTAAAGTTCCGTGGTAACCACTCGCATCGCCTGCTTTAACACTGAAATATCTCTGAGTTTCGCGTGTTTCGTGTGAATCTCATTTCATGATCATTGTCGCCTTGATGACAGAGGCAGTAAGTACCTCCGAAACGTCTGTAATCTTCTAGCAGATATACGGTGCAGACTTTTAATTGTTGGTTTGTTACTTTGGTTTCCAAACTTGTAAACATTTACTATTTACTCAGGAGTAATTAGCTGAGGTCCGTACCTTGTAACACGTGTTCAAAAAGGGCTGATGAAGGTTTCAGTACCGCCTTAACTACTCCCTTCTTGGCTCTCGGCGATTTGCACTTCGTTTAGAACCTCTGAACCAAATGACGAGAAAGGCCACATATTTCAACATTGTGTGTGTCATTTCCAAATTTGACACTTGTAAATTTCAAAATTTTTAAAAGATTTTTGGATAAAATTCTTATGAAAGTATTCTGATGACGAAACACGAATCCTCCAAACTGAAAACGTACTGAAATCGAGACAGACAAGCCTAACGCGCAACAGCACGTAACGCTAGGCAACATCAAGCAGGAGTCTGTATTATCGGCACGGTTCAGCGAGTGAGTGAGTGAACCTGTGGCCGGTGTTAATGAGCGGTTCGCGTGCACATGCACTGGATGCTTTACCCTCAGGGCCAATTCGCTTGCTTCTAACATCGCGGATCTGTCTTAAGGAAAACAGAATTAAACTGTCTGTTAGAATGGTCCCAAGGCCTAACAGAGTAGCGACTGTAACAAATTATTTATACCTCAGCTTTAAAACTTGTATCCGTTCTATCCGGTTTAATATTATCTTCCGACAAGTCTCTTAATCTTTCAAGTAGCCGTTTTGAAAGAAGTGTCCCCGTCACATTTCATGCCAGTTCTTATTCCTCTCTCCCCCCTCCTTATTAATTAACATCATTCTTGTTCATTTGTCCTTGTTTCCAAAGTGACCGACTTCAGAGATACCTAATCACAAAACTGCCCTTCATTTTTTTATTTCGTAAATCAACTTTAAAATTATTCATCCAACCACGTCCTGGTCTGTGAAGTCTCTGTCGCCTCGAAGTTTCCCGCACTTCTGGTGTCCCGTCGAAGTCAATTCGCCACTGTTTCCCCCCAAAAAACCCTGGTTTTTTTCAGCAACTCGCCCACAGAGACGCCTAATCTCAGAAGCAGATGCAGCCACTTAGTTTCGTTCGTTAACACCAGAGTGTGTCTTGAAATGGACTTAAGTGCGAATCCAGAGATGTGACGTCGTAGCGGGTGACGTTCCCCAGTCGTTTTAAACTCACGGATCATCTTTACACATGCCAGGAGCAACGTCTCTCGGATCCATTATTCCACCTTATTATCGACACACTCCTACAGGATGTTCAACAACAGAATTCATCACGAGGGTCCCCGATCTTTTTACGGGGTACCAGGATTTGCCGAACATAGTAGTGTAATGCTTCAAACTGCTCTCTAGCAATTGGGAGATTGGTTGATCTTACAAAAATGCTCGGATATTACCGCCAAACAATGTACGGCTGATTTCTTGGTAGCTAAACAACACTCATCATACGCTTTTGATAAAGCGCCGATAAACAAACAAGGCTTGCTTACAGCTTGGATGATAAAGAACAACCAATGTGTAGCCAAATCGCCAGCTGCCATCACCAACTGGACTGCCCTTGGGCTGAACTCGATTAAACGCAGTCAGATACCGGGGTTATGTCATCGTCTCAAGGCAAACGAATAATTGTTAATTGAAATCTGCAGAAATGCAAAAAGTGTGAACATTTTTTTCAAACGCAGTCTTTGACGTCTTACGTAACTCATTAGACCTGATTTTCTTTTATTACACATAAGTACTATTATTTCGAGACTAACAGGATAACTTATATTTTATTGCATGGTCAGAATTGTGCTTCCTTTGTGCGTGGAACACATCAATGGAAATATAGACTTTTATTTTTACTCACCCAGTTGTAACCATTGAGGGCTCCCCATTAGCTTCCAGATAACCAGAGCAGGCGGCATTTCACACAAAGTAGCGGGTTAGCCTGAGAAACGCGTAGATTCTGCACGGCGGTGTTCGCAATAACGTCTCTGACCCTGACACAGGGTTCGCAGACATCCGCTCAATAGAGTGTGCTCTGCGATGAATTTAGAACGAGGTCACAACCCTAACATGTTCACTTCGTAAGGTCTGTTCCACATCAGAGTACGAGAGTCCCCTGAATTGTGTTCAACCGTCGGAATTTCTTCCTATTTTCTTTAACATTTAAGAATCCAGTCCGTACCGCGAAGAAAACACTACACTTCACCATTGCAAAGATCAACTGGTTAACCTTGTTTAAGGAAATAATACGACTAAAACGCTAATTAACCTTTGGAGCCGAAGCTCTTTCAAATGAAACTTACGAATTCAGTCCGTACCGCGAAGAAAACACTACTCTTCACCATTGCAAAGATCAACTGGTTAACCTTGTTTAAGGAAATAATACGACTAAAACGCTAATTAACCTTTGGAGCCGAAACTCTTTCAAATGAAACTGAAGAATTCAGTCCGTACCGCGAAGAAAACACAACACTTCACCATTGCAAAGATCAACTGGTTAACCTTGTTTAAGGAAATAATACGACTAAAACGCTAATTAACCTTTGGAGCCGAAACTCTTTCAAATGAAACTTACGAATTCAGTCCGTACCGCGAAGAAAACACTACACTTCACCATTAAAAAGATCAACTGGTTAACTTGTTTAAGAAATGAATCGCTGTTTATCGTGAGAATCATTGAGTTACGACAATTTCTGATGTGGTAACTATTACACAAGATTCCGCCCACATCCAGCCTATAGGCAATCATACCAAATATTGAAGTATCTTTAAGAAATCACCTTCAGTAATTGAAGTTTTAAAAAAAAGGCTTTCGAGTGACCAAAGCTGTGGATACTGTAATTACAGCCATTTGGGCTCAATAGCAGAACACGACAATGAGTTGAGAGAGGTCGTCTCCATGGCAACAGACTACAAGTGGTCATTAGGAAGGAAAGTCCCTCGTGCGACAGAACAAGCGAAGAGCGAACATTCTCTCACTGGGGCCAACTGGACGAACACAAATGAGGCGTACATGAAGCGAAGTCAAAGTGTCCATGTACGTCTTTCCGTCCGTGTGAGTTAATCCCTGAAACGTCTTTATAGATTTCACTCAAAACTGGCATGGAACATGACTTACACCAAAACGCATAGGGAGAATTCATGTTTCAATGACTCATCCATTCCACTTTTGGTTAAGGACACGCAACGTTTTAATTTAGTCGAAAAGACACCAATACGAAACAGATCCCACATGAAACACGTCTTATATTAGCGCTGCACGTATGGAGAAAAACATAATATTAAAATGAATCTCAGATAAATGTAACGTGATTTTGACCAGAATGAACTGGATCATAACAGGGTTCGTTAGAGACTCAACCAGACACTTTCTGTTTCGTAAAGCACAAATTTTTAGGTAAGCTGCGAAACTGTCAGCTTTCAAGAAATACACGGACTTGGATGAGTGACTTGCGCCATTTATCCAACAGCTATTCTGTGACTAATTACAAAACCTCAACTTGGTCACTTGAAATTTAAGGGCTTAAGACGTTCCTCTCAACAGGACGGCAGTATTCATCAGCCGACTCCGAAGCTCACTAAAGTTTATATGCCCACAAGTACCAAGATCCATTTTAGTACTATCCTCCAGTAACAACTCAAAGTGAGAGACAGGCAAAAGCGATAGATGGCGTAGTTCTCAAAAAGAACCGAAACGTAGCGAAAATGTAACATATTATATTCCAACAGCTCTTGAAATCTGAGAAGCCACTTCAATTTGTCTGGGACAACAGACATTTCCTAAGTGTCTTTAAGAACCCAGCCTTCCCCCCTTCCCCCTTCGCATGGCTCCACAAGTGGACACTTGGCCTAAAGATGAAGGCCAAACGTTCGTCCGAAACGTCGGTAAGAACCACAAATCTCATACTCCGACCTATTCGTCTCCCGGCGAACTGCAAAGGAACGCGTCACTGACATTGGTCTATTTTATTTATTTTTTCAGTAGCAGGAAAAAACAACCCCCGAATACAAACTGTCTACAAATCAACCGATTTCTGCAATAAACATTAGACGTATATTTAAATATAGGTTATAAGTCTAAAAAGTAGGATGATAATTCACGTGTTGGTGATGAAATCTCTTATGGTGTCGTTTACCATTTGAATAGGTTTACCCTTATTAATGCATATTGAGATTTTATGAAGGAGTTGGGGTCGGAGTCGGAGATTTTGGTACTGACTGTACAGCCCTGTTCTGAAGCCACACAAATCATGGCATCGTAGACGAACTTACGTGGCGCTGAATGACATTCTTTTAATTAATACGAGTGTCAGACTAATTTGAGATATTGTCACAACATTTTCCTGGAGTAACTGAGGAGAAATACGAAAAACCCCGTTCAGGACAGCCAGTGTCGAGGCCAATTTACACGACCGGGTCCTTCCGAATACGCACCTGGAGCACGAACCACTCCTACACGATTTTCCGATCCAGTGCTACGCGTGAGTTTTCCTGGATTACATGCCCAGAAAATTAGCCTTTTGTCACGTGGTACAGTTGTTCCTGGCCACAAGGGCTCTCTCCCGGGAAAAAGAATAATATTGGGCGCGGTTGTGAAGGGCTGAGCTGTAGAAACGAACGCATTCAAGTAGCTTTTGTCTGGGCGCTAAGGATTCTTGCTTCGTCAGAACGCCTCTGAAACTTTTTTTAAGATACTAATAAAACTTTGATATCAAACAGAAAATAAGGGATGAAGGAAAAGTGGATGACGTCACTGGCAACGGTTGCCTAGCAACAATACAGCTAAAACTGTGTCGTACCAAGAAACGTTATTAGTTTGCTTCACGTGAAGAAATAGTGAGAAACTCTATCCGTCCCGACATTTTATTTTCGAAAGTTCTGAACTGTTTTAGATTAAATCACACACAACAAAAGCCTTACGACCAATTTCTCTTCCATTCCAATTAAGCCTGAAACATTTCTTCTCGTAAATGCACATTAGATGCAGCGACCGGATTTCATTTATGCCCGAAACTTTTTCATACTAGAAAACTTTCCGTCAAGATTGACGGAAAAATCTTTGGAATCATCACTTATTTCTGCTTAATTATAAAATATAACACGATTTCCGCGACCCGCACTTTAAAACATGATCTTACATCGTGATTATAATAAATGTCCTTAGCACGCCTTGCTCAAAAGCGTTACCATGGCAACGATTATAATATTATCGCATAGAGCCCCAAACTCCCCTAACAGCGAGCGACGACTAGTCACAAATTCTCATCAGTCTGTAAGGAAATAAGGCAATGCATCACATCTGTCTCTTGTTTAACATGGACTCAATAGCTCCGAACCGCCTCTATGACATCGGATGATCGGGTGTCATGCGGTCCTCCGTTCCTCTGAGCGGCGTCCGTCTTACGTCACTGAAAGCCGATGCAACGCGTCGTGACTCTGGACAGACAGCGTTCTTAATCTAATTGTCGAGCAAGTCACTTGGGCTCAGCGTCCCACCTTTGAAACACAAAATCCGCACAGTCGATAACCGAACATAAAAAAGCAGGCATTTTGAAATTAACAAGAGGACTCTATGGGTGGCCGATCACCGATACTCACTCCACGCCTGATCAACTGATCCTAATTAAAACGGAACTTACCTGATCTGGACCAACATCGACCAGAGATCAGTGAGGCAGATGACAGAAACATGATTTGTTAGAAACTCGGTGACACGTACAAATTACACTCGTCTCATTCATTACTGGTTATTAATTAATCGTCTTTTAATAATACAAAACAGGAAATGACAGGAGAACAGAGACAATTACAATAGAAGAACTTCATAATTTTTAATCTTCGCCAAATTATATTAAAATAATCGAGACAAGAAGGGTGAAATTGGCGGGAGACGCAGAACTAATGGGAGGGGGGGGGATATTTAAAATGCTAGGACATTTTGGTTAAGATTGCTTGAAGGGAAGAGACAAGTCGAAAGACCTGTCGGTAAGGGATAATATTAAAATGGTTGTCGGGGAAATACGACTGGATTCGTGTGTCTCAAAGGACCGGTGGCGGGCTCTTGTAAACAGAGTAATGAACTTCGTGGATTCATAGAAGATGACAAATTTCTTGACTTTTTAAGTACAGTATAAGTTCTTAAGAAGGACTCTGCTCTATGAAGCCAAATCCTGCGTGGAAATAATTTTCTCAACAAACAGAACACTTCTCGCAAACAAAGACGAGGCTAACTTCACTTGGTCCCGTGTTGCTCTCAGGAAAATCCAGTCGTTTCCATAGCAACAGAACTCCCCATTTCGATTCATGGTTTGTGGATTTTTAGATTGTCACGTTAAGTTTCCATGGCAATTACTGCAGCGTCTCGCCACTCCTTCTCATTACCAGCTGCAAGTCCCGCCCCCCTATTTCCGTCTGATGATTAGAAAAACAATGGAATCCCGAACAATACATGAGGGCCAGAAAATTACGGCGTGTTCTTCTCATTGGCTCAATTTACCTACACCACTCAACCAATGAGCTCTCAAGACTTTCAAAGTCTTCATCATGACGTCACTGTCAGAAATAGAATAACAGAAGGGGGACCCCCCCCCAAAAAAAAAAAATGAATGCCATAAAAAACACCATAGGCAGTGGTCTATGTGGCGGCGAACGTGAACATTTTGTTGTGTCACAAATTTCCATCTAACCCATAATAGCATAGTGGTAATTATATTAACCACTTCTTTGACAATCAGTAACTTTTCATTTTGTATTTACGTGTTTCGTACGATTCTCGCTGTAACCAGCGATTATTTCCTTAAACAGCGTTAACCAGTTGATCTTTGTAATGGTGAAGTGTAGTGTTTTCTTCGCGGTACGGCCTAACTTCTTAAATATAATTTGGACCATTTTCATAGGTACTTGAACTTCTAAATTATGTATTAAACTTCCAAATTAATAGCCTCAGCTTTCTCTAATACAAAATTTCAAAATTCCGTCTTCTCTGCCAATTATCGCACTAACGTCTTCACTCTTACTTTATCCTTAACAGAAGGACGAGCGGGCATTGCCTGGGGACCTTCTAACTATAAGAATCTCTTTCCCCCCCCCCAATTTCCTCTTTCTCTCTCTCTTTCATAGGTACTTAATAAACTTTTAAATACAACAAAGAGGAAAATCTCAAATTAATTCGGAATTTCTAACAACAGATAAATAAATTCTCATTTAACCGTCATGGGTGTACTCGTGTCAAGGACAACGAAACTTGCATTTCCGGACAAAGGTCGAATTTAAAACAAAGAGCGAGGCAGTGAAAATAAAAGAAAGAATTTGTCTGTAAAAAAAAAACGCTCTCGCTGCCCCTTCGAGGGAGAGGGGGGGGGCTGATTCTGGCGTCCCCCCTCCAGACCCTCCCCCCCCCTCACACTCAAGCTAACTGAAATTACCATGCGTTCCTGGGACTTCCTGATGTAAGACACAAATAAAAGTGTCTCCCCCCATGTGTTATGGTACTTTAGTGCCTACCCGCTTTATGCACAACGAATCAAAACGTTCGGTTCCTGGTCTCACGACGCCCCGTGTCTATGGCGGGAGGGCGGGTCATTTGCATACGACAGGAAAACATGGAAGATGGGGTCACATTTCACTCTGCCTGTGCAAGGTCAGGAGACTCAAGACACAGAGAACTCTGGTATCGAGATTTAAAAAAAAAATATTCTTACGTTACCCAATTAAACTCTGTCAAATGCAATATTAGTCCTGGATGGAAAGACGGGGCAGTGACCAAATTTAGCGAGACACTGCATGAGTGGACCAAGAAACAAAGTCCTTCGCCCCTTAAAATAAGGACCTGGTGACAATTTTGAGCTACATTTCTCGTTACCTCAGTTCGTGCTACAAGTCCCAAATATTTCTATTTATTCTATCATCACATCAATTTTCCCCTTTTATCACCACCAGAAATGAACCACTGTACTAAAGTTTTCTCAGTATGGCTTGTCTATAAACTGGAATGGTCCTAGTGGATTATGGGCGTTGAGTAACAGCCGGGTCATTTTCCCCAAGTTATTAAAAGACAAGTGCTTTGCCCCTTTTACTAGCATGATACAACACCTCACAACGCTTGGTTCATTCAGCGCTGGGTGATAACGAGAAATCTTCACGCAAGGCATGATGGGAAGAAACTAGTATAAACATCGTCTTCTGTCTGTCACGGGGTACAATAACAGACAACCAATCACAAAAGACTGGACTAGATAACTGACGATCAACCTATGATCAACGCAAAAAGTTCGCTTTCTTCCGAAAGAATTTTTGATTACGTCATCATGACGGCGTACGAGGTGGTATCCACCCCCCGGTCTAATGTCGTCATTATCAGATTTACCGTGTGCTACGGGATTCTGTTAGCAGAGTAATGAAATTTTCCTTACTTATCTGAAACTTCCCTCTTAGTTCGTGAGAGCTTACACTTCGCCAAGATTAAGAACACCATCAACGCGGTACATACGACGGAAAAATGTTCTATTATGACACGCGAAAACACGCTAACGACAAAGTAGAATAATCCAGCGGTGTTGCAGTTCCTGGACTAGGGCAGAACGGCGGAATAAGATTTTAGTTGGAGGTCAAAGTATCTAATCACGATTTTAAACACTGCTTAGACACCGAAGGCCATTTAAAATTCGAAATCAACTTAATATTTTCTACGGCCTGAACGTCCGGGGTTCGGTTTCCGCCAACTGTACAAATCACCTTTCTCGTAACTCTGCATTTTATCAACGTAGTGTATTTACGTGTTTCGTATGACTCTCACAATAAACAGCGATTATTTCCTTAAACAGCGTTAACCAGTTGATCTTTGTAATGGTGAAGTGCGGTGTTTTCTTCGCGGTACGGACTTAAATCTAAAAAACTTTTTTTTAAAAGTGACCAGCTGATCTTTATAATGGTGAGGTGTAGTGTTTTCTTCGCGGTACGGACTGGATTTTTATATGCTATATAGACGTTATTTGGCCCTAAGACTTAAATTCCTTGAAACTCCAGTCGATTAGCCGCCGGATAAATAACGCCCTCGTATCCACTGTAGGTAGATTAAAATGACCCCTGAGCAAACCTGGACAAAGTTATGGCGAATTAGCCCTCGTGACCTCCCCGGACTCGCAGGAACGACCGTTTAAAATTATATTAAAAGAGGACGCGATTATAAAGCGAAAAATGCGATCGAACGCACAAACAAGCGAGCAGTTTACCGTGTAACCCCTCTCTCATTTTTCCGGGTAAGTTGCTTTGTTGTGTCCACACGAGAGAAAACTTCGACGTCAAACGGAAGTGACGTGGAGGCAGTAAGAGGAAGAAGAAGAAGAAGAAGAGAGATGTGAACGAATAAGGAATCATGGTGGAATTTAATTATACAGTATAGCGCGTCCCTTTCCCGGAAAATAATTCCGCTGCAAGTTTTCCTCTGCGGAACGAACCTCGCTCGGTACAAAAAGAGAAGGAGACACAGGCGGACAGGAATTGAAGCGTGAGAGAAGACGAGGAGGAGGAAACAGAGTATAAATTGCCTTCTGACACACAGGGGGACGCAGTAGAAGTTAGCACCTAGATGTGAAAAAAAAAAAAACGAGAAAGAAAATCAGCCAAAAAAAATTGAATCGTCGAAGAAAAGAGAGGAAAATCAGGAGGGAAAACTGCCGACTTCGAAAAAGAATAAATACAATAGCAAAGACGTAGGAAGAAATTTTCTGACAGGCGAAGTTAAGAGCTCGTAACATTCTCGTCAGATCTGCGCCTGATCTTAACGAGTGACAAAAGCACGAAGCTGTAACACGCTACAGAATATAACTTTGGAGTGACTGTAAAAAACACGTGAGTCACACGAAGAAAAACGAGCGTTGTCCAAGCGCTGCGTCTCCTTCGGTCAGGAAATGAGACGCTTTAATGTCGAGTGAGAAACAGATTTTGGTTTGCGGATGAAAGTACCAAAACAGATAACATTCTGAGGGGGAAGTAAGATACACTTTATTTATGGAGAAAGGGGGAGGGTCTTATGGTTAGGGTTTCAGGCAATGCCCCCTCGTCCCCTTGATTAGGATGAATAAAACTGAAGACTTTCGGGTAATGAATTTTTTGGTAACCATATCAATTTTTCTTAAACGCAGATGAAAATCGAGAAAAAGTGTCAAGATGGCCGGCTACAGGACCTTCTCCTCTGTGTTGTTGCTTTTTTAAAAAAATCCAGTCCGTACCGCTAAGAAAACACCGCACTTCGCCATTACGAAGATCAACTGGTTAACGATGTTTAAGGAAATAATCGCTGTTCATTTTAAAAATCATATGAAATAAATAAATGCACTGTGGGCACAATGTAGAGTTGCTGGTTATTAAAGCAGGTGGTACAGATATTTACCACTGTGCTTGAAAAGATTGACATGTGCTTGGAGTAAAGTTTGGATAACCCCAACAAATAATTTAGTGTTGTGGGTGTTTAGAAAATTGACGCATTGAATCACTCTGTTTTATTTCCGATCCTCAACTGTTTTAAGCCTAACCTAACCTAAACACTGCGTTCGTTGCTTGGCGTTGGTTTAGTAATTAATTCTACAGCGCAAATGAATCATGAAATGTTTCTACACCATTAAGTTTATGCATTATTAGGGAAGTTTTGAATTCGTACAAACTACAGTTGGCAACATTGTTGCCTGAACAAGATGTGGCATTATTTAGGATGAAAGCACGCTCAAAGGAACGCAAATAAAGGAAAACTGTTTTGCAGAAGTTGAAATCTTACGAGGAACGTAATTTTATCTCGCCACACCAGAGGATAACGAGAGAGACCCGAGATAATTCTCTGTCGTAAATATAAATCAAGGACAGAATAAACAAACAGCATAAGCAAATTCATTATGAACAGTTTTCCCTAAAAAACCAAACTTAAACACGTAAACAGGATAAATGTCCCAGATATTTAATGAGAGAAATAAATTTGTGCCACAATAAGGTTTTTTTTTAATATTCTGAGTCAACAACAAGTTTTTAGAGAAGAAACAAAACATAAGTTGAAGTATGAATTACGAGAACAAAGGAGTAAGGAATACCCAAGAACGAGAAACCGACATATTTGAACGCGGGAAATTATGACAGCCGTGAAGCGAATTTCATACAGCCGATGTCGTGTTACTGGGGGTTCCCAGGATAAAAAGCACTTAAAACCCACGAGTAAGCCATAAAATTGATACAAAATCATAAAACCACTTGAACGTATTATAAAGCTCCATAAAACATACACTGAAAATTAATCGGAATTCACATTAAAACAGACACAGCACGGAAATAAAATGTTTTCTGTTCGTAACTGAAACAGCGGTAGAGCATAATCGTGATTCGATGTGGCAAATGGCATTTCGTAATCTGTTTTCCGGTAACGAAATTATGGTTTCCAGAGTAAACGTCATGTTCCATGCGTATTGACTCCAGGAATTGCCTGTAATTTCACCCCTAAATCAGTTTAACCTCGACCTGTGTCAGAAGGAGCCATGAACTGCAAACTCTTGCAGACTGAATGCCTATTGACAGGGGAATCAAGTTAGTGTTCCATGCACTAATCTGTAGAGTGGTTTGGTTTTGGCAGTGCTGTCTCAATGACGAATTCACGTAGTGTAAAAATAACAGACGTTTCGATAGGCTTTCAACGATGGAACATGAAGTACAGAGGCTATTAAGTGTCGAATAACACGAGAAGATGATTATGCATGGTGATGAACAATTGGGTAAATTATCACAGAGGTAAAACTTTAATTTAATTTTCAAATCTCCGCTCGGTTACTCGGAGGTGAAAGGATTTTCCTCAGTCTCTAAACGCGGAAGCCAAAATTTTACTTTTAACAGGCCGAAAAAACCAATTCGCTCTTGGCCATCTCAAAGAGTGCTGAAATGACTTGCGAATCTACTACATATGTCAGCAAAGCCTTCTTGATCTCAGTGGCCGTTCTCCGCTCTCAAATGTTTCCGTATTGATCTCAAAAAGCATTGTCGCAAGGGGGCCCCTGGGGGGGGTGGGGGGCTTTGCCTTATGACGCATCAGCGATTGTTATGGCATTGTCGCAGTCCCGGCATGATTGATCGTTTAGCCACATCGTGCGTCAGTAAATATCATTTCGCACTTCATGTGGAATTCGGAAATTAAAAACGGATTAAGCTGACTCACGAGTTAATTTCCGAATGTGATCCCTCACGAAACTGAGGGGGCGAGACGACTTTCAGTGCCGTATGTGACAAGACGGAGGAGGAGGAGGGAGATTTGAAAGGGATGCGACTGGAATCCTCTCAATAATTCAGGACACACATCGAAATTCTGCAAGCCACAACGCGTTAGTACGCGTCTGTTCGGTTTATCTAATTCAGCGCGGTCGAAAAACTGGCGGTCCGCGAACCCGATCCGGCCCGCAAAATTATTTCTCACCATTTCCTCGCTGCCGGATCGTCTGTTCGTTTCTACGCGCGATGTATTTTTTCAATAAAATATATATCTGAGCGCACACTACGGTAACGTCATTTCTGAACTAGCGTTGTTAAAGATTATTAGTTTTCAAACACAGTCCAAGGAACGGTTTCTCGACGCTTGGATGCAACGGAAAAATTATTCTTCGTCCTAGGGAAGAAAAAAGTTGGACAACCCTGCTGTAAGTTGTGACTTAACTTCACGGCGCAGAACCATTCTTGGAAGTTGACAGCGCATCTGATGTTCAAAAAATTCAGCGTCTTTTACGACAAGGCGCGTATCATAACCAACCAACCAGATGGCTTACGGAACCCGAATGTTCATCACCGAATTAACCAAAGCCCTCCACCGGACCCTGTCCTGGGCCAACAAAATCCAGTCTCCTTCGACTCCTATCTCCCATAGATCCCGCCTGACATTATCCTCCCATCTACGTCTAGGTCTCCCCAGCGGTGTCTTCCCCTCAGGCTTCCCAAATAGTGGACCCAACCAACCAGATGGCTTAGGGAACCCGAAGGTTCATCACCGAATTAACCAAAGCCCTCCACCGGACCCTGTCCTGGGCCAACAAAATCCAGTCTCCTTCAACTCCTATCTCCCATAGATCCCGCCTGAGATTATCCTCCCATCTACGTCTAGGTCTCTCCAGCGGTCTCTTTCTCTCAGGCTTCCCGATCAATACCCGGTCCACACCTCTTGCCCCATCCATGCGCGCTACATGCCCCGCCAATCTCATTCTTCTCGGCGAGTATCACAAACCCACTTAAATTTAATATGTACATCCGTCTTAACCTCCTTTCGTCTTTAAGATGCTAACGTAAATATCGGACACTGGTAATTTAACGACGTACTTTGTTCCTACGAAATTGCTTAAAATTACGTTCCTGTGGTAACGATTACACTTTAACAGTTTCAAATGGTGATTTCGCTCACAGTTTGTGAAAACGTCGCTTTGTTGTTTCCAGACGAGCGAAAACGCAAACAGCGACCGACCAAATAATAATCGAAGTGTTAACTACATGCGAAAACAGACGACAGAACAAACACGAATCGAAACACAATCAGGGGCCGTCATTTCGGACGCCGCACAAACACGACACACAGAGACCGAACGAACGCGGCGGAGTGGACATCTGGGGTCTACGGAATCTACGGCAAATCACGTCCTTCGATGTGCCGATCGCAAACGAACTCATTATCATTAGAACACCAATTAGTTGGTTACGAAAACAAAATTCAATTACAAATGAATGTACCAGCACCCAGGGGTGGCCAAGCATCGTAAGGCCAGTTTCAGTGGTGTACAAAATAAACCGGGCCGTATGCGACATCACACGATGGCTCTCATTTTCCACATCTCACTGGTGTCGATGTTAAAGAAAGTGCCCACTTGCAAGACAGAAAAATAGAGGTCAAATTAAGAGAACACAAAGTGAGGTTATTCTGCAATGGCGAGCCGAAGTTTATTTCGTGCAAAAACGGACGAAGTGATGACAGACGATAAAAATTTCATAACGAGTAGTTCAATTATTTTCAATAGCCGCCAAATATTATGATGATAAACTTAATGAAGATGGGCTTGGCCGGGAATGTAGCACGCAAAGAAAGATAAATACTTGCAAAATTTTGGTTTCGGAGTCCGAATAGAAAAATCTACTCGTATATTCTAATATCAGCATCTAAAAATATCTAATAGCCTGGAATATGGAAAGGAGAGCAGACAGACAGACAAAGAATATCGCCATTATAAGTCGATTCTTAGTGATTGTTAGAAGTAATGATTTTTCATATCTTGAACTGAAATTAAGTTATTTCCAAAGATTATTGCAACTACAAGCCAAAACAGACCGAATTCTGTTCCCACAGAGGTACAAACAAACATTAAACACACTTAAATTTAGAGAAATCTTAATTAATTCTACAGTCAACGAGTATTCTGCAAAACTCTTAAACTCATTATAGATTAAAGATCAACTGATTAACGCTAATTAATTGAATAATCGCTGTTTACAGTCTTACGATAACACGAAAAACTTTGGGGGCAAACCTCAGACTCGCTGATTATTAAAGAAGGTGGTACATATAGTTACCACTCAGCTGTTGTGAGTATTTCTACCAATCTATTACAAAATATATTCATGTGTACGAAACATCCAATTAAAAGTAATTCGGAATCGGCAGACTTTTAATAAACAAATGGCCGCCTGCTGAATTCCTACATGTGCAGTTGCAAATGGAAGATTAGCCTAGCAAAAAAAAAACACACTTAAAACATTTCATATTCGCATCCACTGACGAAAATAATAATAAAAAAAGACATTTGGATTATATAGGGCGGAATGAGCGAGCAAGCCACACTACCGCTGAGCTAATTGAAATCCTTCGCTAACAATAGGCCTTCCCCCCCCCCCCACTCGGTCCCAACCTGAACAACGGCTCTGTAATCAAAATTGTTGTGCAAAAAATTGGATACAGAATTAAAACAAAATTGATTTTTGTTTCTCTCCTGATAGGTCCGGGGAAAGTGTGGAACTAATATAAGATGGAAGGTCGCACGTTTACGACGAAGAAAAGAATTCCCTGAAGCCAGTGGGAGTTTCGGTCCGCTGATGCGAACCATTGTTTGTATCCCACGGCGTCATACTTGGGGTACGTGGCCTCTTGCCACAGATTAAAAAATACTATCTAAGGCATCTGGCCCGAGGGACTGAGGAAAAGTACGAAAATCTTATACCAGGAGATAGGGGTTTCCGGACCGAGATCTGAACTCAGAACCTCTCGAATATAAAACCCGCGTTCACTCCACGCACTTCGTTTCAAAATAATCAAATAGACGAAGCGAGGAAACAAATATTGAAACAGGATTCGACCCACTGCCCGCGAGGGGCAGTACCCGCTGTAAACCGCGTACACTAGGGAAAAGCGATTCGTCACGACGCGCGGTCTCGTACAGAAGCGTGTAATTCAATTTAGGCACTTACTAAGATCGCCCCTTTCTATGCTACGCACGTGATAACTCGTTTAGAAGAATCGGCCTTTCCGATCTGGATTTACAATAACAACTTTCATTACTTCTTAGAGGGTTAAAGCAATGAACTTGAAACTAAAATACGTGTATATACAATTGGCGAAAGGAAGTTTTTTAAAGATCTATTTGCAAACTTCAGGGCAAAAGAGAAGAAGATTATGCAAACAGGCCTACAAACCCTGTGGGTCATAAGAACAGGAAGGAAACAAATAAGTGGGAAGTTTACTCACCAGATGAAGACGACACGCCCAAATCTGAAGGGAAAAAACGATAAATGAAAATCATACGACGACACACAACAATTTCGTAAATGACACATCTAACTTCGATTCCTGACAGAGGCAATTGCTTTCCTCATACAGCCCAAAACGTCACCCACAGCGAAATTCATCCTTCTGCAAAACATCTTTGGTTGGGGGAGTGTCTGGGAGTTTAACCCAGAAAGGCTATGTCACTTTTGGTGGGTGGGGGAAGATCCCTGCTGCCTCCATCTTCAAGGACCTCTGAATTGTTGGTAAACTTCTACCAGGCTTTGTGGTGCTACAACCCAGATGACAGATATTTTCAGAAAAATCTTATCTTCCAAAGGATGATCTTGGTGTATGCAAAAGTTCACATAAAAGAGAGAAACCTGGGGAATATTAATTTTCATTACTGCAACACCACACAATTTTTAAGACCATTAGAAAGTCATTCCTGGATTGGACTTGTATAATAAACATCTTCCTACATTTTCAGATCAAATTGTCTAATAATGCTAAGAACAACCAAACCTTGGGTTTAAAGTGTTTGCTGAAACAAATAAATGCAGCTATCACATGGATGTACTTTGCTTGGAAGCAAATTGTAGGTTATGTTTTGGCAATTAATCAATATCTTTGTACTTCAGACTGAATTACAAAAAAAAACAACAGCTTCTAGTATAAACTAATTAAATTTCTGGACCAACAATATTTGCCCACCTGCTAACTTTTAAACAAACCCTTTCAAAAACCTGCACTTCTCACTTCAGCAGGAAAATAACCAGCCATGACTCAGCTTTACCTCAAGCAAGCCCACGTCCAGCCATTGGGTTCCACAGAGCAACCTGCCAGCGTCTCCATCAAACTGAATTACCACACTGCATTTAGTATATTACAATGTTTTCATAAATCAAACTATTATAACACACGGCAATTACTATTGTTTCACAATTTGTAGCACTAAATCCACATCACTTTCATCCACAGAAGCAAAATCACAAGATAACTCAGACTAGGTTATCCGTGCGACACACAAACAAAGACAGATACGTCATTTGATGACGTATTTCCGGTTTATCGCAATCGTCAGAATTCGATTCGAGAATCGAGATCCTACGAGTTATACTCTTTGCGGGGCTCACTACAGACTACCTGATGACGTAATGAGAACGGAGAAAATATACTGTGTCGCGCTCGGTGTCGGTGGACTGCTGGTCAGTGTGCTCGCCCCTGGACCCACAGTTCTAGGGTTCGCGGGTTTAAAACCCGGCCGAGATCTATTTTTGAAGGTAATACAAATTCATAGCACAAATTCCAATTTAAGACACGTAAAAGAACCATCCAAAATGTTTCTTAAGCAAAATACAGTGGCCTGTTTTCTCATCCTTGTCTCTCCAGATGGCTCTAGCAGACAAATAAGGATTGAGTAGAAATTTTGCAGAGGCAGTGGGGTCACTCTTTATCTCCACTTCTCCATACGCCTTCACGTCTTAGTACCTATTCACAACTTTTAATTACATGATTGCCTTCTGGGTTGTAAAGCCGTGTAGTCTACTAGAATTTTATCAACGTTTCAGAGGTACCTGCTGCCTCCATAATCGGGGCGATGAGTACTCGCGTTGCCGTGAGAACTTGAAATCCTACACTGAACTGTACTTGACAAAATACTGTAAACGGTCATATAAAATTCTGCAGGAGGTGAAAAACGCGGAAGTATATAAAGAGAAAGAAAGAAAGAAAGAAAGAAAGAAAGAGGAAAGTAATAAAATCGCTGGTTTCCGAAATCAAAACAATGTCTAATTTGTTCAAATGTTTCGGTGTAACAGGTAAACAACCGACGGAAAGCAGGTTATCGTCCATAACGCTTCGCAGTTTAATAACATTACTTATAAAAAAAATTGTATTGTGTAAGTTTACAGTTTCCCCTTGCCCAAACCGAATTTTTATTGATGGACCGGAGGAGGGGGACATTAGATCCGTGTAAGGAAATTTTTGATACGCTTGTAGTTTCTTTTGTGGCGAATTGGTCTCGTCCCAGCACCTGTTCTCAGAGAGACGCACAATTCGGAAATCTAATGCAAGTGATTTACACACATAACACAACAAAAACACAAAGAAGCCCTCATCATTGTTCGGGAAATTGAAAAACATAAATAAATATCAGTGGCTTACCTCAGATCGATTCAGGACGGTCTTGCTACGATGAACAAAAGACTCTTCACTCTTCAAGCTGAAAAATAATACCTGGTACCGTTAACATTATGGCTAAAAAGCAGGTCATGTTCCTTGGTAAACTACCTGTTTACACTTCCTCATGTACTGCGGTTGCAGCGCCCTGTAATAGCTTTAACTACACTGCACACTTGTATTGTTCTATATTCATTTTTCTTACATAATATTCCGTTCCAAGTTAGAAATTTTATAAATTCGAATTATTTTTAGTAACAATTCGTACAAACTTAAAAACAAATACATGAACAAAAATGCGACAATTTTAAAATTATACTATGTCTCAAAAATTAAAAATACCTTCACTTAATTTAAAGGTATCATCACAAATTTTGCATTTAAACTTGTACTTCGCCCTCTGAGGTATTAAAATCATGTTAAGTAATATTTAAGAATTCAGTCCGTACCGCGAAGAAAACACTACACTTCACCATTACAAAGATCAACTGGTTAACGCTGTTTAAGGAAATAATCGCTGTTTAGAGTGAGAATCATACGAAACACGTAAATACAGTGTGTGGGAAAAATATAGAGTTTTTTAATGTTAAAGAAGGTGGTATACATAGTTACCATTGTGTTGTAACGGGTTAATATTTTATGATAAAAAAGCAAATAAATCATTGTGAAGTTATTAACAGAGAGTGCAATTCAAATGCAGTTGTACCATGTCTCAAGAATTCAAACAAAATTCATGTCTGTTCAGAGTGCACGAACTTTACAGAGCAGAAACGTGTACAAAGAAATTGAAGGATAAGAGAATGAAGATACTAAGTGATAAAATATCCCAATAAAGCGGAATAAGGACCTACCATCACCACCGCTTAACGTAACAGACACTGCGAAAAAGCCCTGATTTAGGAACAGCTGAAACCTGCCACCGCCCCATTTTACTGCGTGCTTGGCGACTATCAGCGTTATCACACTTTCCCTTCTATACTCTTCGTTTCAACATTTATCTTAATTTTCCCTCTTTCGTCCGTCATTTCTCCATCTCCTTCTTTCGTAATATCCATTTTCATCCTTCATTTTCCTCGCTTTTCCTTAATTTTCTTATTTCACGTTCTTTCCTCTTCCCTTCAAGCCCATGTTCTCCTTCCCTCCTCCTTTCTAACCTTCTCTTTGTACACCGACTCTACCTCAAGGACCTCTCATCACCTGCTCGTCGTCGCGTAATCCTCGCCTCTTCCTGGTGGCTTCTTCATAATGCACAAAGCAGCTTTGAGCCAAGCATCAAAAGAAGTACAGTCACTGACAGGTGCCACTCTCAAAACGCAATTCCATCACACCATGATGACAAAAAAGGCCCACGCGTCCACACAGCAAATAAAATTTACATTTTCTTAACTACGTGTTAACACACGCACTGTAGAATCCAGATGCACTTCCTTTAAAATCACCGACGTTTCAGTGTTTCAACAGCCTCAGGTTACGGGTAAATACGTATTACCATATTTTCCCAAATATGATGGGCATCCCAATTTTTAAATTTAAATTTTGTAACTTTTTAAACCAGTTGCAAAAATTTTTATGTAATGCTTTACAAATAAAATGACAAACCTCAAGTGCGAAAAAACATAACTCAGAATGTTTTCCTTACTTTCAAACGCAAAGTTATTTCATTTCTCAAATAAATGACAACGCCAAAGCACTTTATCTGGGGCATCTGTTATCACAACCAAAAATAATTAAATTTTCAATTTTCCTTATTGGACAGAGTTCAATAAGGAAGTGGGATGCATTACCTGTGGGAAAAATTCACCACTGTCTATTCAGCTGGAGGCTGAGTGGGCCCCAGAAAAATTCTGGACGTCGTGAAGCTAAAATCCCTGCCTCTACTAGGAATTTCGTTAATTTTAAGTTTTCGTTATAAACGTCTGGACTCCTGACAGAGAAGCTAAATCTACTCTAGATCTGTCAATCAAAGAGTAGCCCAAATATGCTGTAAGTGTTTGCTAATAATAAGTTATGAAACTGCTACCATTTCTAGCACTTCTCACGACATCAAACAAAACAAAACAAAACTAAACTAACCTAACCTAACATAACTCAACCTAACCTAACCTAACCTAACCCAACCTAACATAACCTAACCTAACGTAACCTAACCTAACATAACCCAACCTAACCTAACCTAACCTAACTCAACCTAACCTAACCTAACCTAACCTAACTCAACCTAACCTAACCCAACCTAACCTAACCTAACATAACCTAACCTAACATAACCTAAGCTAACCTAACTCAACCTAACCTAACTCAACCTAACCTAACCCAACCTAACATAACCTAACCTAACGTAACCTAACCTAACATAACCTAACCTAACCTAACCTAACCTAACTCAACCTAACCTAACCTAACCTAACTCAACCCAACCTAACCCAACCTAACCTAACATAACCTAACCTAACTCAACCTAACCTAACCTAACCTAACCTAACTCAACCCAACCTAACCCAACCTAACCTAACATAACCTAACCTAACTCAACCTAACCTAACCTAACATAACCTAACCTAACCTAACCTAACCTAACTCAACCTAACCTAACCTAACCTAACCTAACTCAACCCAACCTAACCCAACCTAACCTAACTCAACCTAACCTAACTCAACCTAACCTAACCCAACCTAACATAACCTAACCTAACGTAACCTAACCTAACCTAACCTAACCTAACCTAACTAAACCTAACCTAACCTAACCTAACCTAACTCAACCCAACCTAACCCAACCTAACATAACCTAACCTAACCTAACATAACCTAACCTAACCTAACCTAACCTAACTCAACCTAACCTAACCTAACCTAACCTAACTCAACCCAACCTAACCCAACCTAACCTAACATAACCTAACCTAACTCAACCTAACCTAACCTAACCTAACCTAACTCAACCCAACCTAACCTAACCTAACATAACCTAACCTAACTCAACCTAACCTAACCTAACATAACCTAACCTAACCTAACCTAACCTAACTCAACCTAACCTAACCTAACCTAACCTAACTCAACCCAACCTAACCCAACCTAACCTAACTCAACCTAACCTAACTCAACCTAACCTAACCCAACCTAACATAACCTAACCTAACGTAACCTAACCTAACATAACCTAACCTAACATAACCTAACCTAACCTAACTCAACCTAACCTAACTCAACCTAACCTAACCCAACCTAACATAACCTAACCTAACCTAACATAACCTAACCTAACCTAACCTAACCTAACTCAACCTAACCTAACCTAACCTAACCTAACTCAACCCAACCTAACCCAACCTAACCTAACATAACCTAACCTAACTCAACCTAACCTAACCTAACCTAACCTAACTCAACCCAACCTAACCCAACCTAACCTAACATAACCTAACCTAACTCAACCTAACCTAACCTAACATAACCTAACCTAACCTAACCTAACCTAACTCAACCTAACCTAACCTAACCTAACCTAACTCAACCCAACCTAACCCAACCTAACCTAACTCAACCTAACCTAACTCAACCTAACCTAACCCAACCTAACATAACCTAACCTAACGTAACCTAACCTAACATAACCTAACCTAACATAACCTAACCTAACCTAACTCAACCTAACCTAACCCAACCTAACATAACCTAACATAACTTTTTTCGTCATCTGGCATCGTACTCTGAGGCACTAATACAAATCTCAAGACTCTGAAAACAAATAATTCAGCAAAATATTCTGGCACGAGAAGAATTAAAGACTCAGATCTTTCTGACGCACAGAGGCAGTGGTCCTTGGCCGTGACTACCTCGGACGTACGCCCTCCCCGCCATCCGAATCGCCTTAAACATCTCTATTGGGTTATAATCGTCACTGTAATGTCACAGCTGCCTTCCTTAGACGAAATCCATGTTCAGTAACACAATGCCCTGGTAATAGCTCGGAGTGCCCACTCAGATACATCTGTTTTGAACGTATCAGGGCTTCAGGAACGGGTTTATACGTGAGATGAAATTCAAAAGCCTTCTCTACGCACATTAAAAGCAGGTAAAGCTTGTTGTCGGCCTGAGGATGCTGGAGAGAACAAATGAGCATCTCAATGCAATGTTCAGACAGACAAAACATCCTTGTCTTCGGAGAAAAATTGATATGGATTTACGGGTATATGACAACTCGTGTTGAAGCTACCTGCATGATGCATTAGGCTAATGAATTATTTCTTTTTATTGCCGATTTCAAAGCGAGCGAAGGAAATTTATAACGTCTGCGGAGTCCTTTCAAAATTGTGTGGAGAGAGTTTATAAATGGTGTCTAACCACGCATGCGCAACACGTTCTTTTTCTGCCTGCGTCTTTCTGGCTACTTCTTTTGTGCGCAGGCGTCGGTTTTTTGTTGTTGTTGATTTATTCGTCGCCTAACTTAATGTTCTTTGCCGGAATTTTCCTGGAGTAACTGAGGACCACCAGGAGAAACCTCGGTTAGGACAGACGGTCTCCGGAACAAATAAGACATGAAGATTAAATACGAATGTTCTGAAAAACACAATAGGCTACGTCAGATGGACTCAAATACGACACTGACTTCTACTCATTAACATAAATGAGATATAATTTTTATTTTTTATAAAGCTGGCTTTTTTTTAATAACAGACACCAATTTGTGTTTTACATAAAATTCCAGAACGTAATATTACATATTTTTAAGATACTTTTATTTTCTTAACGTCCAATCAAATGCTACAGTAATTTGTAAAGAAACCATTAGAAATGAGAAACGTAAAAAGTAAACAGTAGCCTCTATGAATTATCTCGTTTTATCAAACATTTAGAAGGAAAAATATTTTAAATCTTTCTCTTTTTTTATGTGTAAATATATTTTAATTGGCCGCTCGCCTTGAAGGAACGTGGACCGCACGTAAGAGGACATTTTACAAAATGTCGCATTTACAGAGGAATTTTTGAGCATCGAACAGTCGCTGAGCTAGCCAAGAAATTATCAGCCCATTATGGGACCCTAAGATTCATTACCGTGTTCACAATAACCCTGAATTGGTCTCTAACCCAAGCCAGATCAATCCATTCCTGACTTCCCCAATAAAAATTTATTAAATGTTCATTTGGACTCGAATTCCTGTGAAATTCGTGTTCCCGATGGGATGACGAGATTGAAGCAGGGGAGGACTCCGTTCCGTTCCGACTGAAGTTTGTTATGAACCGGTCCACGTCTTACTTTCAAGCAGAACAACGTTAAATCAACGAGTTACGTACCTCAGTTTCAAAACCGGGAAACCTACCGCGACATAGAAAATTCAGACGCATTCTGCTACCAACTGCAAATAAAACAAATTCCCTCCTATATTCAGCGGAGAAACTAAATTTCGTCTAGATTCGTCATTGCTATAAGCGAGATATATCGCAAACGAGACGAAAAGGATTAAAAGTGAACGATATCATAAAAGCAGCGAAAATATTTTACTTTGGTTCAGTGACAACTATGATTAAGTATTCATACCGAAACACTTCATTAAAACGAGGAATTTAATTGTGTTCGTGATAAAATGTCTCTCATGGGCACACACGTATATAAATGTCACAAAAAAGTTTAAAAAAATAAAAAACAATGCAGCTATGCTTCATAACAAAGAAACAACTTGTCAAATGTTGAGAGCATCAGTTTTTAAAACAAAATAATCTGTTCGTACACGATGTACGAACAAGACGTATCAAGACTACACCCGAACGTGTATCAGTGGCGTGCAGACAGAAATCACTATAAAACAAAATGTAATCCTTCGTCAGGGAACTCGTGGTGGGATGTTTACTGACCATTCGTGAGGCGAATTCAGAGAGAGATAGAGAGAGATAAAATGTACACTCTACTCAAAAAGGTTAGTTAACTGGCGAACGTACAGATTGTGGTGTTTCAGCTAAAAATTTTCACGAGTCATTTCACAGGCATTTAACTCGCTAAACCGAATCGAAAGTCTTGTCTTTGTTGCTGGTTGAAACAAAGAAAAATTAATGTATAAGTAACGAAATAAGAACATTTAAAAGCGGGAGAAATAGTAACAACACGTCCCGTTCGACAGAAGTGTCTGCACGCCACTGAAACCCGGTAAATAATTTGCATATAGAACCCACTTCGGACTGAAGCAAGTGGGCCACACCCTGGTCCATGTGTGTACACAAAGGCACCTCATTATAGCATTACTCTATTGTTATAATATCATTATCTGTAGCGTACACGTGCTTTTCTGCAATCTAGATACAGAGAGGTTTCCTTCCATTAGTTATGATACACCCTTACCGCGCATGCGTGGCGGCGGAGGGCGACACGGGAACTGGTCAGCTGCCCCTAGGTGTTTGACCCATTGTCTCAATTCGAATACCGCTACTAAACGCACTGAAACACCAGGGAAAATCGACTCTGCCTACCGACATCTCTGTAAAATGCTGTTCTGAACTACGTCTTGTCATTTTAACCTCTGATACCCAAGATCAGTGTAATTTCATTTCGTATTTGTTCACATTCGTGTATACTATTTTATTTATTTAGTGTTCTGTCTGAGGACAGGTCCATATGAACAGGATCCTTCCATCCTTTTCTCGGACTGGGACCTGTTCATATACGTTCTTGGCAGATGATCCAGAAGTGGTTTGCCATTGCCTTCTTCTGTGTGTGAATGGAGTAATTGTTGGGATGCCACGGTGGAAAACTCCGTGTTGCCTAGACCACGGCCTTGCCCAATACAAGTTATAAATTCGGGCACCGCCGGGAATCGAACCCGAGACCCCAGGATTACAAGGCCAGCGTTCTAACCGCTAGACCACCTCATCTTATTATTATTTAGTGTTCTGTCTGACGACAGGTCCTTATGAACAGGATCCTTCCATCCTTTTCTCGGACTGGGACCTGTTCATATACGTTCTTGGCAGATGATCCAGAAGTGGTTTGCCATTGCCTTCTTCTGTGTGTGAATGGAGTAATTGTTGGGATGCCACGGAGGAAAACTCCGCGTTGCCTAGACCACGGCCTTGCCCAACACAAGTTATAAATTCGGGCACCGCCGGGAATCGAACCCGAGACCCCAGGATTACAAAGCCAGCGTTCTAACCGCTAGACTACGTGGTGATAATGGAATTGGTGATTTATGAAGACTACTTAGATGTTTCTACCTCCACTCCCCCTATACGCCACACATGACGTATTTAAGAGCAGGAAAACACTTTATTTTCGTAACCATTAAAATCAGGAGTGCCAAATATGATATGTGGAAATATCCCTATTCTGTCGTTTCGACGGTACAGTTTTCATTGTACTGATACCCTAAATCACTGTTTTTTCAACCTGTGTTCCGCGACTTGAGTCGATATGTGCCGTCATGTTTCAATTAAAGTTCGCTTCAACGCATTTAAAAAGCGACGATGGAGGCGGTGAACGCCTCTGAAACGTCGGTCAATTTTTTAACATACTACACTGCGCAGAATCACTGAAGAAAGTTATATTCGTGTTTGACGCCGAGAACCTGAAACGCGGCCTTCATCAAGTCGATTATTAATTGCGTGTAAAATAATGTTAATGTATCTGTAAGGTTTCTGTACTACAAATAGTTATATAAATAAATGAAAAAAAAAACATAATAAGTGTGATAAATAATTTGAACATAGCGCGTACTTGGAAATACTTTTCATTATGTCTGGTAAGCAGAGTTAAAAACAGGCCAGACTTTGAACATATCGGCAGCTCCGCGAGCAGAAGACCAGCCGAGGAACACAAAGTCTTAGATCTTGTTCTGAGGGCAAAGCTGCGTGTGTATTTTATAAATGGTAATACAGAACTGCCACATGCTAAAGTTGTAATAACCATCCGCGTAGCCGCTTGGCGCTCAAGGCGATAAGCACGCAGGAGTCTTTCACCATAATTCAAATAGTGACGCAACGCGCAGGAATTTTAATAATCCGTTCCCTTATAATGGGATACACTTAGCTAGAAGCTCACCCACCCAAAAAGTATTATTGAAACTATTCTCTGAGATGATGTACGAGGAACTACACGAAGTCTCTTTCACGAGTAAACTTACCGAATAAATCAGGCCAGGAACTTCTTAATCTACAAAGTGGCCGTTTTCTAAGAAACGTCCCCATAATACCTCCGTATTTTCATCCTATCTGCATGCCCAGCCCATCCTATTCGTGTTCGCTGTGTTAAGACAGACGCTAGCGCGCCGTGTCCTCAATTTCCGACGTTTCAACTATCACTGCCTTTGAAAAAAAACATTGCAAAAGAACACTCCACTGGAGTACACTTATGTTCTAGTGAGCTCACTGACATTTTCCGTCACACCTCACTACGGCTGAGATTCATTTTACCGCAGTTCGAAGCAACCATTCTTAGCAAAGAAAATCAAAATGCAAGTTTTTACTAAAAATTTATCTTCAAGGTTGCCCTGAAGATGGGAGCATCTTGCTCTAGAGGATTTTATTGAGATTAATCGAGAAAGTTTCAAGTAAAGTATTATTTTTCGCTGCATTTTTTAGTGCTCGCTTCAGGCCAAGACAAGAAGTTTATAATAAAATATGTAGATAGTACGGAAGGCGACATTTCATCTTATCTATGGACACTTTTTACAAGAGACATCTGTGAGAAGATTATAGAAGCTTCATGTCAAGTATTCGTTCGGCCGATATTAATAATAAAAAAAATTCTGGACGACTTTAAGTTTACTCCGCCAATACGATGTTCCCTCGAAATTCGCCGATTAATTCGCAGAGTAAACAGTTTTCCCGCCCCGGTCGCCGTGCGTGCGTGCGTGCGTGCGTTCGACGCGTCTTACGCAAAGGAACCGAAAACCGCGTTATCGTCCGTCCAAAACGAACTCCTGTCCTTGAGCACAGTGGAAGTATTGATCTCAGACAGTGCGCGAGCCTGGAATTCCGAAAAGTTGCAAACAGCTCTTTCCAAAGCTGGGCACAGATTCACAGACCCCTGTCAGCTCGCCTGGAGCACGACCCTTCTTCAGAGGCGCATCTAGCCAAGACATTTTCCCCGCGTCTTACACGAACCAAAAGTTCATTACCGTGTTCTCTACAACCCGCCAGAGGAATCCAATCCACGACCTCATATCAGATTTTGCGGTTTCTTTCCTTCAGGCTTCACGATCTACATGTCTCGCCCATATGATTCCCGTTGCAATATTTGTTGAAGACCAACATTTCTTTCTGGTTGCTTACGCTGGTCCAAGTTCCAAGTCCTTGTCGTAACATATTATTTCTTACAGTAGGCGGCGAAGCTCGGGGACTACCTCTTTTCACATGTCAACGTCTGTTTAGTCAATGTACTCCCACCTACAATTCATATTTGTCTACATCTCCACACTCACCCTTTGAAATCGAACCTCTTCCAAGTATTTAAGAATTCTGTCCGTACCGCGAAGAAAACACTACACCTCACCATTACAAAGATCGACTGGTTAACCTTGTTTAAGGAAATAATACGACTAAAACGCTAATTAACCTTTGGAGCCGAACCTCTTTCAAATAAAACTTAAGAATCGAGTCCGTACCGCGAAGAAAACACGTCTCTTCACCATTACAAAGATCAAATGGTTAATCTTGTTTAAGGAAATAATACGACTAAAACGCTAATTAACCCTTTTAAGCCGAAGCTCTTTCAAATGAAACTTAAGATTTCAGTCCGTACCGCGAAGAAAACACTACACTTCACCATTACAAAGATCAACTGGTTAACCTTGTTTAAGGAAATAATACGACTAAAACGCTAATTAACCTTTGGAGCCGAAGCTTTTTCAAATGAAACTTAAGAATTCAGTCCGTACCGCGAAGAAAACACTACACTTCACCATTACGAAGATCAACTGGTTAACCTTGTTTAAGGAAATAATCGCAGTCTACAGCAAGAATCATATAAGAAATAAACACAAAAAGTTACTGACTGTTAAAGCAGGTGGTATAGAAAAACACACACACAAATATTTGATCTCCCGGGAACAGATCCCCGCCCGCCCAGTGTAAATGCAATAAAGAATAATATTTATGCACCAAGATCACACCTCGTGGTCTTGCCAAACGCGAGTTCAGTTCTGCCACTCGACGTAATTTATTCACGTATACGTCCGTTTTATTATTAGAAATGAATATTCGAGCAGGCTAGCACAGTGGGTATTGTTTAATTTATGAACAAAAGGGCGAGACGAATCGTGTTTGCTCAACACCCTAATTCAGAAAAACAACATTCCCGAAATTATAAAGTCAAAACGATCCAGGCAGAAGATGAGATAATAGATATAAGATGGTTGGTCAATTTCACCATGCTACTGTCACTCGGGAGGTCAGGGGTTCGTCTCCCGCTGTTTGATAAATTTCTCCGAGAGTCAGCGAGGGGCCAGAGTGGAGCCGGGTAGGGTCACGTTAGACCCCACGGGAGCGAGCCCCTTTCATTTGTTAGCAACAGAAACCATTTGTCTCCTTTTACAAACGCAGTTCTGTCTCGTACCAACCTGACGGATTGAAAATCGAACATAACCAGAGTTCGTGTTGGTCTGTATGGGAGGTCCGAGGCAACAGTGCTACCAGGCCAAGTCTGATGAAGCAACTCGGCACTCATTCCCTGCTCAGTGTGCAGGTCATTACGCATTCAAGCCTGTCTTCCGCTTTACAACACAGAACAGCGAAAAATAAACAAAAATACGTTCACTAGTTACGTCTCATTTGTTATTGTTAATAACAAAACCTCGATAAGAATTTGTTGACTAAAAGAAAAAAAATCGCCTTCGGGCCACTACGTAACTGCGCAAACGCGGAAACTGACAAACGTTTTCACGAAAAACGTCACGCGATTGAAATGACGTAACAAAGTGACAAGCTTAATGTTTGCTGACGCCTTCGTGTCAAGATAAAATTAAACGGAAGGACAAAAGTTGAATTCGCCCAACACATTTCATTACAAAACCAACCGTAGCAAATTTCGTCGAAATCCACCCAACAGTCGCATTGGCGAAACATGCGGACACACGAAAGCATTCTACCGGTATTACAAAAGGTGAATGGTCATATTCAAGCTCCGGTTGTTTTAAAAACCGTGGAGTATAATATTAAAATGGATCTTAAAAGGTGTGTGGAGTGACTCAGTATCTGTCTCTTCTGAACACGGCAATAGACTTTCGGTTTCCTTAGAAGGCAGAGGATTTCTTGAACAGCTGATCGACCGTCAGCTTTTCGACGATTCCGCTCCGTGGATTTGGGTTACTCGCTCCCTGAAAGCGCCTTTGTTCCTGAGACCTACATAATGCGATCATACAGACGAAGTGGTGGATGGGCTCCATGCATTCTTGATCTCCGCACGAGATGAAATGTTGCCAACTTCATCGAACACCTTCTTTACTCCATTGGAGTACACCTTTCCGCTCTTGGAATTTTCAGAAACCTTCATGTAGCTCAGGTAGGAGGGGATACGCATAATGAATTTAACGAGGCTGCACAAATGCACAGTTCTATCAACTTGTTTGTTTGTTTGTTTGTTTGTTTGTTTGTTTGTTTGTTTGTTTGTACGGCCAATTTCAATAACTTTATAAATGGTTTATGTGTAAATGAGATTGTACGGGTGATGAGAAATCAGCTGGGAATCAGGCACATGATTGACAGATTACATAAACACTGGATCTGAAAGGCTTCCCTGTAGAGACGCCAACTCGAGAAATGTTAATAGATATTTCGAAAAAAAAAAATACTTTCGAACGATCACACCTACGGTCGGTGAAAATTATTATTCAGCTGCGAGGAAATTTCTGTTTAAAGCACGTGGGAAAAGAGAAATGCACACAGATTATTAATCGGTAAACGTCAAGTGAGGAGACGTACGTATATAGATGCGAGGGTAGTGATAAGATAATATTAAAAACGATCGTAGAAAAAAAAAAGTTGAAGAGAGAATCTAAACCGTGGAGAAAGTTTGAGGCGTGGAGTTGTACCTCCACGCCCCACCTGCACACGCTCAACTTTATCTTCGTGCACAAAAATGTAGACTTAAACCACGTCCATCAGTTTGAATGTTTTCGAAGAAACTGAAAGGATTTCGACGAAACTTGGTACTTTACAACCATTTACAAAAAAAATGTTGCTAACTCCATATAAACTGATATATCTCTGCCGGTCAATAAAATTCTCTCATTTTGATGTAAACGCAATAATTATCAGCGTGCTCACAAAAGACCACCATTATCCATATCCTAAGCCAGATGAATCCATTCCTCACTCTAACGCAATAATACGTTTAACATTATTTTAATTAGCTAATTATTTTCCAGTGTGCACTTGGGACTGTTTCCCAAATGGTGTACTCCCTTCATTTCCGATCAAAAATTATGTAAAAAAAGAAAATCATCTCGTATTTACGTGCTATATGTCTCGCCAATCTCATGCTCTTTAACTTAATGGTTGTAATGTAAAACAAAAGTGTAATTATAGGCCGACAAAGATATAAATGAGGAATGCATAATCGCAAAAAAAAAACATTTGGAAAACGAATGTACTCCGCTGGAGTACTTACTTCTCCGTTGCTTAAAATTAAAAAAAAAACGAGAGAAAAATTCGCAAATTAATGTCGTCTCCAACAGACATGCAGCAACACAGCAATACAGCCACATTATATAATAATAAAAAATTAATAATAAATTTCACTGGGACCGGAGCGAGTCTGCACCTAAAATTAGACTCACAGATGTTACAATTTCTCAGACGCCATTACCTCATCGCACGACCCAACTGCATTGTTCCCGAGTAAAACCACGCACTGCAGTTTCCATTTAACGAAACAAATCGGTTACAATGACACAGAAAGTAATTAAGGTTAAGAAAATATTACAAATTCTTTGTTCATTATATGAGCGTAAAATCATTAAAGATATTCAAAAAGACCAATTTATTATAAACGTTATTCTTCATGGAAATTTCTCTCTCTTTTTTTCAAAGTATGCAAATAGATAAATCAGGGATAATCTTCGCAGCAATAAACTTGCGGTAAGATAAATGTTGATTCATCTGTTTTCATGGCCAGCTAAATTATTGTTTCGCTATTATATGTTTTAAAGTTTCAAGTTGGCCGCGTTTTACATTTTTTTTTTGTGACTCCGTAAGTAAATTGCTCAAAATGAAATACAAAAAACACAAATGTTCTTTCTTGTTTGTTTTATTCTTCTTATTCTTGACCAATCACCGCGGTAATTTATTGTTAAAACTTGATGAGCTACTAATTACGCCGAGCTGTACAAACGCCAGAGATCGTTGCAGCTGGGAGAAAGATCCGAGCTTATGAGACCAATGGAGCAGCTTCTACTCGTTTCACAATAATTGTTACTAAATGCCGTGAAAGCTAACAGATGGCTTATAATATTTTATGAAGTTGGTGTACTTGAACTCTAGAGACAATCATCTGCAAAGCCTGGAAATAGCTTACTCGTATGACCACATTTATGAAGAACGCAGAACAGACGAAGTTTTTACTCTGCGTTAAGACCGGATTAATACATTAATTATGTAACATTCATCCATTAACTGGTGCTTTCAACAACCAGACTTCAGCGTCGAATGAAATCCTAGTATGATAAATTAATTAAGAATTGGAAAAGATTCGAAAGGAAACGTCCATGACCCAATTTAAGAAACTGTTAGGATCTGCCTGGAGGGACTGTCGAATACCACGAAAATTCTGAGGATATCCGATCTCTGGATCTAGACTTGAACCTGGGACGTTCCAAATATCTTTACGTCCTTTGATAACCGCACGAAATCGCGTGTGATGAGTGGAGGAAAGGCTCCACGCATTCTTAACTTCGCCAGTAGTTGAAGTATAGCGATCGTCTCCATCTGTATCAGAACTACAGCATACGAGGCTGGTTTGGACGAAGTGGCAACGAAAAGCGTCCCACCACACCCTTCGTGTCATTTTAATTTCAAATTTGCTTTTAGTCTGCGCAATTGGACAATTCTAAGAGAATTATGAAGGGCTGGTACTGAGTCGGGAAGATAAGTCAGATTCGGACACCCCTGGTTTATCAGAACGTCTTCAAGGATAAACACTGAAAAGCAATTTACTTCTTTAAAATCGGGTTCAAAATAAGTTAACTGATCCCCACTGTGACACGTTGGGTAGACTGTGTTTCATCTGCCTTCCAAACATAAGTGGCTTCTCCTTCCATTACCTCACTTTAAGCTCTCATGTGCCTTAATATAATCTTTAAGTAACTGTCATTTTGTTAAGGCATTATCAGGGATGTACAATCTTAGAAGACATCTCATAGAGAGTTCTTTTGAAAAGCTGGCGGTACTCTGAGATAGTCACGAAAGCTCTTACCTCTTACGGAGCAGGTCCATTTCATTACGATCCCTAACCAGAGCCAGATGAATCCAAACCACTTCCTCCCAGCGAGACTTCTGTAAAACCGTCTTTCATTCCGAAGTGTGAGTGACGACTATTTTGAAATTCAAACGTAACAACCCGTGTCCAATGGAAAGTCATACCAATCGCGTACAAGACGTTCGACTAACTTATATCAGCTGCTTCACAATTCCAGCTCAAATGACCACATTCACCTCAGTTTATCAGTTTATTCGAATAACTGACACAAGATGTGGACGCTGTACAAAAGCGTACGTCACGCACAAATGTTTTCACATCTTCGTAAATCCAATTAAAATAATTTACGACATCCTCTAGTCTTGTAAAATATTTATATTTAAATTTAATTCTGGATCGAGCCACATGAGAGGGACTAAACCGTGAAAGAATAAGACGTAGAGAGCATGCGCTGTAGGACCTGTCTGTGACAGAGGTCACTACTTACCACATTCAAGATTATAAACCGGTATTTCGTCATCCAAAGATTGAATTGTCTGATCGCTCAATTTGTGCTATTAATTCGTTCTAAATGAATCTACATAACGCTCCCACGACGACTGGATAAAATCAGGGTGGTCCAGCGAGCTGTGATGAGAATAGTACCCGATGATACAGACTGGTAAGTCTACTAACCGTCATAGAAGCTGACAACTACCCTGCAGTCTAATTTCTGGCTCCAAGACCCATTTCCAGAGAAACTTTAAAATTCACTTTTCAAACGTAAGAACAAATTTCCTTATTTCTCCTTACAGCATCCCAAAGATTCAAATTCGATCACTGGACACGATATTTATCAAGATTAACCCACACCACATCCTTACAGCCGAACTTCGTAATGTCCGTCTTTATTTTATTTATTTGTAGTGTTCTGTCTGACGACAGGTCCATATGAACAGGATCCTTCCATCCTTTTCTCGGACTGGGACCTGTTCATATACGTTCTTGGCAGATGATCCAGAAGTGGTTTGCCATTGCCTTCTTCTGTGTGTGAATGGAGTAATTGTTGGGATGCCACGGAGGAAAACTCCGTGTTGCCTAGACCACGGCCTTGCCCAACACAAGTTATAAATTCGGGCACCGCCGGGAATCGAACCCGAGACCCCCAGGATTACAAGGCCAGCGTTCTAACCGCTAGACCACCTCATCTTATTATTATTTAGTGTTCTGTCTGACGACAGGTCCATATGAACAGGATCCTTCCATCCTTTTCTCGGACTGGGACCTGTTCATATACGTTCTTGGCAGATGATCCAGAAGTGGTTTGCCATTGCCTTCTTCTGTGTGTGAATGGAGTAATTGTTGGGATGCCACGGAGGAAAACTCCGTGTTGCCTAGACCACGGCCTTGCCCAACTCAAGTTATAAATTCGGGCACCGCCGGGAATCGAACCCGAGACCCCCAGGATTACAAGGCCAGCGTTCTAACCGCTAGACCACCGTGGGATATGTAGGAGCCTACCAAGCAAACAAAGGCACGCACACACTTAACTTCGAGAGTTAAATATTTGCAATATTTTGATACTAATGTAGCTTCTGCGGGATATTTATGTGTTATTAGCGCAGAAATTCCCTTTCGTAATGGCGTGCCACGTGTGACAGCCGCCCTGCAGCCTCTGCACTTGGAGGGGAACAAGGCAGATGGCACAACAGATTCATTATCTGCCAGCAGGATTGATCCCAGTTTCCTGTTTCCTGCGTTGTCCCGAGGTGCGCTCCCATCACTTGAAATAACTGCATGAACGCCCTCATCACTTCACAGATGCGTCTGGCCTGGCCCTCGCCAAAGGAACGCACGTCAACCCCAGCGCGTAGAAAAAGTTCTTTCCGAAAGAAAAATATCAATTCCTTGGTTTTAATTTAAACCTGGAGTGTTGTACTATAAATCAGATTCTTTACATCGCAGAGTTGTTCTTTAGAAGCTAACAGTCGCTCAGCTGGTCACGAAATCCCTGGTTTTAATGAACACGGAGCAAAAAGATATCGCGACCGGAGCCAGCTGAATCCACACGAGATATAAGTTGCTCGCGGATGTTAATCGCCGATGTGTCAGAGGAACGAATTGCTCAGTCCTAAAGATGGAGACGGTATGTTCGAAACAATGGAACGTACTTTCGAGTCCACGTGACGTTAGAACCAAAAAACACGTACGTCGATATTTTGAATCCACACCCCCCACCGAATAAACGTACATAAAAAACAAATTAAGTACGCAGAATAGCAACAGATGCGCGCCTTTTCATACTTGTTTAACGAAAGGAGGAGCGCTTACCCCAACACTAAAGTGACTTGTTCCTGGAAGTACACAAGTTTTCTTCTCCTTCTCGGAATATGGGTGATAATCTTGTCTGCCGCGTAACATTCTTTTTTTTTTGTGTCTCGAGAAAGGGCAAAGTTTAGTGAGACGTGTCATTTCGAGGGGCTGGCAACTCATAATGAGTGGCCAAGTGTCGGTGGCTCCATCAGTCATTGTCAGCCATTAGAGCAATGGGGGCAGCCTAGCTCCTCAGGTGCTGACTACGAAATAGAAATATATTTTGAAACAGGCTCCGACAGGTTATTCGTACATTGTTCGAACATAATACCAGCTGGATGGTAAATAACCTCTCTTCATGGTACAGCGATAGATAATCTTCTAAATCCAAAAACAGGCTAAGCTGTATTTTTTTTAAAAGGCACGCTCAAATGAGAATTTTATTCGAACACATGTACAAATTATTTAATCTTACGTATAAAAATACTAGAGCACGTGATAAATTCTCAATTAAAATCCTATCTTAAGAAAGAGACGAGGTTTCAGCTCAACCAGAAAAGGGGTTGTTTTCCTATTTCTTATCAATAATTTAGACGGGGAACATTTTATTTCATTTCACTACAAACATTCGCGTGTACTAATTTGTTTGTCGAAAGAGAAAAGCGTAATGACTCCAGGAAGACACAGATGGCTCTCATCAGAATTTTCGGTCTACCATCATTAGCTGTGATGGTCTGCGGTTTCCGGTTTTGCGGGAGGAAAAACAAATTGTCCAACCGCAAGTCCTGTTTCTAGTCAGCCAAGAGCAGACCGCGTCACATGTCATAGTTTGTCTGGAATCGCTGAGGACGTGCCGTTCCATGAAAGATCAGATCTGGACCACGAGAGAAATGAACCGGGAACCAAAGCAAATGCGAGAAATAGCCAGCAAGTAGGCCTATCTGTGACAAGGATCGGTTGTGTCTCAGCCCGCGACAGCTGTTTCTTTTAAAAACCCCACCCCCACAAAACAAAACTCACATTCGTGTCCATTCTGCACCCTTCCCAATCCCTGATCATGCCATCTACCTACAAATCAAAGCGTTGCTGGTTCGCTGGTCAGAATTTTGTAGTACTGATAAATATAGATCCATGGCACCAGACGCCCGATTGGGTCCCTGGAGGGATTCAAAGTACTTTTACTATCCGTAAGACTTCCAGACCAACCAATCTAGTCTCTTCCACAGCGTGTCCTCGAGGACACGTTCCCTGTACTAAATCGGACGGAGCGTAAGGTTCGTAATGAACCCTGAGGTTCCACAAAAGACTGGGAATTTCGTGATTAGCTGAACGACAATCAGATTATCAAAAAAAAAGTATGATTATTATTCTCCGTGGAATTTATTACTTAGTTATGAAAGAAAATTTTATACGAAGTCCTAGCAGGGAAAAACGTCCAAACAAGAGTTGTTGCGCTCTTCGTGTGGACAGGCGTCGTCGTATGAGAAAATCGTTGATTTCCGACCCAATGACGAGTCTCTGATGTCAGGCCTTTACTTCGCAAGGGCACAAATCGCCCATTTCCTTGACAATTTGTCGATGGAAGGTTAACGAACCATGTTACTTGTAACTTTGCTACATAATTATAACTTTCGACTATTTCTTTACACTTCTTTGGGAATTTTCCGGTTCATCCCACTCTTTCAACAAAGCCACGTGAACCTGAAAGAAAGGAAAAACAAGCGTTGTGTGATGGTGAGTAGGGTGGTGTGGGGGGGGGGGGGGGGAGTCTGCGAGAAAGAAGACAACAAAGTTCTCTAATTCCAGCGGAAGCTTCCCCCTAACACAATTCCACCAGAGGTTGGACCAAATGTTGCAGCTTTGCAAATCCCTCAGGGGAAAACGGAAAGATCCATGATCCCCCCCCCGCACCCCCACCCCGTAAAACCTCAAGAGGAGCAACTACATGTAGGTAAAGAGAAAATTTTGTTCCGACTCTCCTGAGAGATGAATGGAATGCCTTAACAAGGAGCGGGTAAACAGAAGGATAGAAATTTAAAGTTAAATCTTCGGGGCAAAGAACAACATAAGATATTAGAATATATGAGAATAATTCAATTACCTACGTCTATAAGCAGGTCTGTACAGTTCAGTAAAGAATTACTACGCACAATTTCCACACGCGCAGATATAACATGCGTCAAATTTTGGAAGACGGGAATATATTTTTTTTTTCCCCACGCGACTTCTACGAATCTGAACAAAACCTGAAAATTTTTCGAGCTCCTGCAATCACTCAAAAAAAAAAAAAAACAAGCACCTAAATCAGGTGTCTCCACCTACCGCACCTTCCACTCAAGAGTGTTGACGACAAGGCATTAGAAAATACAGACATCTAGTGGCATGAAAATCATACTAAGTTTAATTAAAGTCAATTTATTATCTCGCTCCAGTAGCGTTTCTGTTATACGCAGGTCCTGTGTACCGAGGAATGTTACTGCACACATAGCCCCGGTCTCCCCTTCTGAGCAGCCATTCTTCTTCACACGTGTCACGGAGTTTAATGTCACCCCGGAGTGCGATAACCGGAACAAGCTTCCAGGAACTTGGGCTGACTCCTGAACAATCCGCATGACAAACACCGACGCACTGCGGACAGTTCACAAAAGCTGGAAATAAACTTTCGTTCGGTCATCGTCTGCCACGGGACGGAGGGACACACGCGCCTCCACGACTCCTATACGCCTTTGCGGTGTGGCAATTGGACAAGACGCTTCGTCGGTAAAATGAGTGGCTGGACGACCAGGGTTAGGATCCTGTCAGAGACAGGATCCTTTCCTTGATGTACAGATCCCACGATTGACCTGCGGAGGCGCCTTGATCGGATTATACTGGACCACGCCGATCACCTTTCGCCATTAAATTCCAAAGTGAACGGCGTGAACATATTTTCCTCCACGCCCTCTCTACGCTTCCATTAAATGCCACTGAAACATAACCAAAAATTTTACGTGGACATTTTTTTTAAATTCCATCTGCTCCATACTCCACGGGACAGGACCCCTATAGAGAATCTAACAGTCGCTCAGCTGTCCAAGTAATTAATTAGCTTTCACGAAACCGTACGTTTCGTTACAGTGTTCAAGAAAGCTCGCCACTGGACCATATCCTGAACCAAATAAATCAGGTACGTACACACGTTCTCATGTCTCTGAGGAAAATTTTAATATTATACTTTTATCTACTCTTGGGGTCAGGTTTTCCGACCAGAAATTTGCACGAATTTCTTATATTTCACGACCCATCTCATCCTATGCCAGTAGTCCTACAAGAGTCCTAACACGGAGGACCGCCCCAGCGAGTGGCCTCCTCTGGGTTAAGTTCAGGCGAGACCTTACAATGGCGAGGCAGGCGCTGAGACGCAGAGGAAAACCTGGGGGAGCTTGCACGTGAAACGACCGGCCATTACCAATTCAGAAGAACACTGACTCCAAGGGGCACAGCGGGGGGAGGGCACAAGTGTTGGCAATCCGTGCGACTTGGCATAGCGTAACGTAATACGGAGTTACGAGTAAGCGAATACACCGATAAACATTCTGATTCTCAACCCCACGCAGACTTCGTGACTACAACCAGTCTTCGCAAAAAAATAATCTAAATGACTCATTTTGTTACGAGACTTAAGGAGATAAATCAATTTACAATACGTCTGTTTGAGAAAATGAATACATTTGATTGTCATACGTCATTTCATATATGACTGTAAAATTGTTTCCACCTCAGACGTTCGTACGACTGTGAAGTTGGTAAAACTGATAACAGACATTTAAAAATAATGAACATGGATTTGTTAAAAGCTTTTATAAATTCACAAAATGTTCGATTAAAAATTTAATAATTTATTCAGATGTAATAATTAGAGACACACAGAACCCATTATTAGCCTAAAATCTACGAAACGTAAGCCTGGACCATGGGAATATTCAGCGTTACCATGACAACAGCCCGCAAATGAAATGTCCCTTCTCGCATTGCACGCGGAAAACATTCCCACTGTCGGACGGTGGGTGGGGTTTCATATACACCGCGAATTTGTTCCCATAATTATTAACTCACACACCCTTAACGATAAATTTAAATAATCTATTTTCGAGGGAATATATTACATCCAGCCGGATAAACAAGCTTTAGTCTCAGGTGGGACATGAACAAAACATATAAACATGTTGCCATTAATTTGAAGCGACACCAGAGCCATCTCCATGGTATCAAGGATAATTAAAACAAAACACAAATCACATGCGCGCCTACATTTTGCCACAAGTACATTCCACTTCAGTATTAATGACTCTTGAAAATACTGACTTAATAAAAGGACTCTTAAATTGCTTTTTGAATTAATACGACGTTCATACGGACAGGGGAAGAAAAATGTCGCTCTAACTTAATCTACGATTGCGTAAATTTAATTACCGTTACTATTTCAATAATTATGATAGCCAAATTACATATTTCATTCCATCTGATACAACCATTGGGATATTAGGTTAATAATTGCAGTAGTGTCTTAACGCTTTCTAAAATGAGATGTTAATGAGAAAATGGCATGGTATGGATTCGTCTAAAATCAAATCAGCCCATAAGTTCTTGTTTTCATTTCCAATACCAAGTTTCTTCGAAATACGTGGTACATTCCGTGATAAAACATGCAGTCGGCCAGAAACGACCTCCTCATTACGCCTTCATTTCATTTGCATTTTGTAACGAATTTATTTGATGATATGTCGTCACAAGAAACCGCAGCTGCTTTGGGGCTACGGACCAATAAAAATAAACAGGGCAACTTTGTAACACGTGACCTCAGACACGCGCAACAGAATCCAAGTTGCATTTACACTTCTCCTCCTCGACGCTCCCACGGGCGCTGGGATGTACCCAGCTTCCTATCCAATCAGTTAATTGGGACTCTTTCCCCTGGGGTCAAAGCGACCGGAACGTAAACCTAACCACTAACTTCCAACTACTGATGAGATTAAGATTGTGTAGCCTTCAAGGTGCAGTGCTTAATCAAAGCAAAGGGAGAACATTAAGGCTTATCCTTCCATGCTGAAGTATAGAAATCTAGACCTAAACGCCCCTGTCACCTTGCACTTCAAAATCCATATTACGTTCTTAACTTTGCAAGTGATATTTTTTTAATTTTCATTGAAATTCAATAAAGATAATTTTGTGGTATAATAACACAACAATAGAGGGTTTTCGAGCAAAACTGATGAATTGTCAGTTTCTGTGTTTAACTACGTAAGGTAACACTTAAAATTAATAAAACTCGCCATTGTGTAAAATGATGTCGGAATCCGACACGCGATTGTTACAAATGACATACATCGAAATTAACTGTAGTCGCTTTAAAAATAAACGAAACTAGGCAACAATGAGACAACTCGTTAAAATTCTGTTTCAGTCAGTTCGGTCGATTGTTTAATTCCTCGCACAGAAGAGCAGATGAGACGGAATTAACACGAGTTTTCGTAAGAATAAGTTTACGAAACCTAACCTAAAAATAATTTCTAAATCTGACATTTAAGTTATTCTTTATTTACACTTACAGGACCCTCGTATTGATACAAAAATAACTTACACAATATTTATATACATAAAGCAGTAGTATATATGTATGTACAATAAATAAAACAGACCTACGAAATACATGAGTTGGAAGGAAGAAGGAGAAAGGGAAACCTTTTCGTTATAATTAAGCAAATTCGTCTTTTCTTGCGTCAATGATGATTTTTACATACTAATTCTATTTTATCTAGTCACATTATTACAGTCATTTATTTTATAATATTACTTAGCACTTTTCTTTATATTTCCTACTTACATTTATTTCTTCCACGATAAATAATTGAAAGAATAAAAATATTACTAAAATATTTCTAGTCTAGATGGCAGCACCGATACCGATATATTCGTAAATAATGCTCGCATTTCAATATTAAATCAAATATTCGAAATCCATTATTTTACAAGAAATTTTTTTTTTAAAAAAATTCTACAACTGATCGTGAAATCTTTCTCAGAATAAGCCTAAGAGATTTAATCATTAGCGCAATATATGAACAGCGAACATAAGCTTTGGTTCCACTTTTATTTAATCAGACAGCAACGGACGCTCGGAACACAATTTTTCCACAATACTTCAGCCCTGAAGATGGAAACAATATGTTCCTCCGAAACGTCAGTATCTATCTACAAGTCCACACGGCATTACTACCCGTAAAACCAATATTGATGCATGTCTTTCGCACTATCGCCATGTTTTTTTTTCGGAGATTCGCCATGTTCCCGGCGACGGACCACGTGGTATCTTCAAACCGGAAGAAAATCGAGAATTTGACTGCGAATTTCGTAAGTCCAAGACGCAGTGGATATTAAGGAGGTCTCTGGCCTTAATTTCTTAACGTATTATTATAAAGACCGATGTTTCGCGTCTTTGCAACAAAAATTCGCGTAAAATAATCATAAACCAACTTGAATATAACAGAGGGGTTTTTCTTATCGACGAAAATCGCTCTCCCATTTTGATGATGGCAGAAAATAAGGGCGCGAAAAACGTCTTTCGCTTCAGAAATTATTTAAATTACATCAGAATCGGTAGCGAAATCGTTTCATTTTACGATTATATTTTATTTTCCCTGTGAACGCGATAAAGCATTCGACTTATTCACCAAATATCATCAAAATCACCAAATCAACGAGTCTGAGATGGGCAAGGAACATAGCGCGCATGGGGAGACAGAAAATGACAGAATTTTAGTCTGAAAAAAAACCCTGGGCGTGACCGCGTGAAAATATTATAAAGGACGTTAAATCGAAAGGTGCAGATTGGATTCATCTGGCTCAGGACTGGGACGGCGGTGGATTCTTATGAACACGGTAACGAGCCTTCGGGGTTTCAAAGAAAATGGAGAATTTGACTAGCTAAGCGACTATTAGCGTGTTTAATGGCGTTAGATATATTTATAAATAACGGAAAAATAGGGATGTGGGAATTTAAGTTTTGGCGAGCTACGAATATTCAAGTTGCGCGGTAATTTTAATTCTCTTGGGCAGTTCGACGCGCGGTCCTCTGGAACACGTCCCGGAAAGAAAAGTGTTCTTCCGGTCTACGTATTGTTTGACTCCACGACGTTCATTTTACCGCGAGGTCGAATTACGTGGACTCGCCCCCGTTCCTACGACGACGTCAGACATTTTCAAGAAGAAAGTTCTTGGGAGGGGGGGGGGGGGCAATTGAAACACGTCACAAAAATTACGAATTACATCAAAACACCGACTTCCGCGACTCTGAATTCTTGTTTCAGAAGCATCGACAATGGAAATGCTTTCAAAAGCTCACAGCGTCACTTTAAAAATTCAAGTTATACATTAAGAACAACACAGCTGAAGACGTAATAATTACTCGTAGTGCAGACACGTGTCTGCAAAAGTCTAGCACTAATGATAATAAATACTTGTAACTTGATAAAGCGACGCACTTCTATTCACTCCGAAACAAATTTCTGACGACTTTTCGCAACTTTTTTTTTCTTTTTTTAAAATTTAAATTTATCTCGGAGCACTTGATTTTAAAAACTTCTTCCTTAAACACGCGATGAATTTTGTCGACATATTTCTGCAAACTGTGAATCATTATATTATTTAACATTAAAATGTTTAAATATCATTAGCAAGCAACCGTACGTCAACGCACTGCCATTTTCATTTGTTTCAATTACACACAAACGTTACAGAAGAATGCAGAGGACTCTTTGGTTTGTCACTGTCACTAAAGGAACGCGTCACACTCGTTCGCGTTTCAAAATAATACGAAAAAACCGATATTCTGTTTCCAAAATGGATGGCAAAACACCCCTTCCTGCCGCAGGGAAGCACAAACTAAACTTTTGGCTGACACAATAGCACGCACTCATCCACAAGACTCAAATCTTCACTCGCTTGGTGGAGAGACTTAGTTCAGTCTTGCACGAGCAACCAGTCCAACAATGTTCCAAGTTCGGCGCGACAATGGGATCGCTGTGACGTCACACTTGGACTTCGTTTCGGGCTCCGCGTTCCACTTCCTTTAGAAATGACGACGTCGATGTGAAAGCGTCTTCTGATTGGCTACGAGGTGACGCGTGAAGCGATCCGCCACTTCCTTCTGCTACGACTTTTGATGGGTGATTTCCTTTGACAGCTGTTCCTGTCCCAGCGGATGTGGAGTCCGCTCCGCCACACAAGAGACTCCTCCCTGCGCCACCGGTCACCACGCCTCTACTACAATTTCCGGTTCGGACGTTCGTCATCGTAACAATTGGATGAAAACCTGAAAAATGGGGGGAAAAGTGTTTGATACACGCAGACGACACAAACTTTGGAGGAAAAATCTGCATTTTTAATCGATGTTGTCACTTATTTCCTTAAAATATCTGCAGTCTTAATCGTAAGTGAAGATGAAATAGCACCGCCATTGTTACGTTACTGAAGATTACGGCAATTATTGATCTTGGCGAACTCTGACGTTGCTTTCGGTGAAACTTGTTGATCTTGTGCGCGTCATTTATCTTCATTAACTTTATAATCTACGGCTACGCGCCTCCCCTCTAAACTTCTTCACTCGGAGACTTCCACGTTTGTCTTACATCACGTAAATATCGAAACACTAACCGAACTTACGACGCACAAAATGGAGAACGATGGGCATCATTTTTAAATTTTAAAGTCGTAAACAATCGTCCCTAAATCCTTACGCGGACAAAGAAATATGCCACGTACACGTATTTTTTTTTTATTCGTAATAATAGCACTCCATTGCGCAGGTCTGCGGACGCGTCGCGGCCATATTTGTAACCGGAAGTGGCCTTAAAATGTGATCATGACTTGCGCTGAAGACGTGGAACGAGAAGTATAATTCGGCTCGTACCTCAAAGAAAACACGACGACTCCATGACAAAGATCAATTGGTTAATGCTACTTAGGGTAATAATCGATGTTTATTTTGATAAATATGGAAAAACCACAAATAAACAACGTAGGAAAAATTCAAAACTTGCTGAATCACGTGGTATATAAAGATCGAGTTGACGCAAAGAATTGTATTTCCCGTTGACAGCGAAATCTGACGGGAGACACAATGACTCATTTCTTAATTTACTGTTCATTAACTTGGCACACAATCCTTCTGCCATCTAATCTACTCGTACCCCAAGACGCCATGAAACAGTGACGGCGTAGACCAAACGAACTCACCTGCCCTGCATATCGGCACGTCCTCAACCAACTTCTTACGCCTGATCGTGGACGAGCCCGACGTCAGGGAGTGCCTCTGACACCTCCAGGCCAGTGTACCCACGACGACGAGAAACAGCAGGACCGCAGTTCCGGTTCCCGCCAGCAGTTCCATCTTCTGGCGTCTCTCCGTACTTACTTCGCCGACAACATCCCGGTCGACGAGCACCGACAGCAGTGGGCTGCTGACGGCGGAGACACCCTGGCTGACCGCCCGTGAGGGCTCTCCGGAGGACGGCGCGGACCGGAAACTAGACTGGAAGGTAACCTGTGGGGCGCGATGTGTGTCGATGACGAGAGGGTCGCTGCGTTCTGGCTGGTGGTTGGCCGTCCTGGAGACGAGCTCCACCTGCGATGTGCGAACACGAAAGCTCTTACCGGAATTCCCAAGGAAATTCATATCAAATGCCACTTTTTCTACATGATCGCTCCAGTGTTTAATCATCAGGCCTCTTAATGCAATACGGGCTTATGCAACAACAAAACTTGGCTTCTGATTTCGATCATAAAGACACCGGGTACTGAACGGAAGCAATGTGAGGGAATTTTACTATATAAACAGATTGTCTCTGAACGCAGGGGCGTCGTCCTCTGTCCTACCTGAATGTGATAGATGGTATCAGGCCACAAAGACAGGGTAACGCAGGTGGAGTCAGTAAAGAGGTTCCCCTTCAGACCTCCTCCGTCGACCTCCCAAGTGACGAGGTAGACGCCTCGGGGCACGCGAGGTTCCCACGCGACCTCCGCGATAACGAGCACCTTCTGGTGAATCAGAGACACCTCTCGGAGCTCCCACGCACCACCAACTTTATACTGAAACAAGAAACACTCACCGATATTTCCACAAACGTTCTACGGGACAAGCCACGGCCATTGAGGACTCTGCTTACCGCGGCAGGAGATTTGGTGGAGGTTGGAGTGACTTCGGTGTTGATCTTCTTCCGATGACCAGCCATGACCTTGCTAATGACGTCACTTCCCGTCGGGGAGGCCGATTCTGAGGGTAAGACCGGGCTGTAGATGGTCACGAGTCCTTCTGGGTCAACTACGAGGACCCTGATGGTCGCCGACCCCAGGTTGCTGCTATCAGCGGCTGGCAGGCGTACCGTCAGTTCCACGGTCTGCAGCAGAACGAACACGAAATCAGGACACCGGACGATTTGGCACCAACCAACAAGCCAGGTTACGATAAACCTTCTCGGGTAGCGGAAAAACGCCACTGCAACACGACCGTCGGCCACTTCCATCCACGTATCATCCTGACCTTGACACGAATCGCAACCCTTTAAACAGTCCACTGGTAACAAAATGTACCACCTGCATCGGCAATCGGTAACTGCGTTCTGTATTTACGTGTTTGGTATGATTCTCCCAATAAACAGCGATTACTTCCTTAAACAAGGTTAACCAGCTGATCTTTGTAATGGTGGAGTGTAGTGTTTTCTTCGCGGTACGGACTGAATTCTTAAGTTTCATTTGAAAGAGCTTCGGCTCCAAAGGTTAATTAGCGTTTTAGTCGTATTATTTCCTTAAACAAGGTTAACCAGTTGATCTTTGCAATGGTGAAGTGTAGTGTTTTCTTCGCGGTACGGACTGAAATCTTAAAATATAATTTATATGAGCTCAGGTTTCAAATAGTTAGCGTTTGATTCTCTGCTGATCTTTTAGCTAGTATATGCCCCACCCATCGTAGCCTTCTATATTTTACTGTTTTAAAACTATGTGACTGGAAGTAAGAGATCACACTTCACTACAAACACAAGTGGCTGGTCTTTAGTGTTGTGTGAAGTGTAGAGTGATGATAAATGTTTCTGCAAAATTCAAAAATCTGTTGCCCACTCACCTGCGCGATCTGGCGCCAGCTAGAAGAGGATCCCGCCTGGCGCCTCATCACCACGTACACCAGGGGTCTGCTGGGACTCGTGGTCGGCGGTCGAGGCCACTGCGCCACCGTTCCGGCCATCTTTACCACCTCCTCGCCGCGGGTGTGTATCACGGGCTGTGACTGATGGACCTCCCTGGTAGCTGTCTCCCGGTGGAAGCGACAGGCCTGCTGACACCCGGGAAACTGAAACAGGGGCAGTGGAAACTCTTAGTCACACAAGAGATTGCCTGCTTTTAAGAAATTAGGAGGTTGATCACCGCGTTTACAGAAGTCCGACACCCGGACACAGTTCGATCAATGCGATCATAAACTACGTCTGTTTCTCAGACGCTGGATTTAATAACGTCTGTCTGTCCCAGGTGGCCTTTCCACGTTTCGCCTTTGCTGCGTTCTAACGCCTGTTAACCGTACGCAGAGCAGACAAAGTTCTCGGAATGAGCAATGATACATCCACGCTGAGTTTCGCTGCGCGGACGGCAGAACACTCTTTCGTCCCAACGCCCGCGTACCATAAATCCCAATCCACACGACAAAAAAAACCCCAGAGACTTGACAAATGCCTTCTGCCTGTCCCATACGCTGTAGTGGTTTTCACATAGAAATTTTTTAATTTAAAATTTAATCCCACGCCACGTCTGTGACAAATAAAAGTATTGATATTTCGGCCACACACCAATAACATTCTCTTGGGAGAGTAACTAAGTAGCATCCATAAAATTAAAAGACTCGGCTTTCCGTCAAAGCTCCAAAAGACTTTCAGTCCGTACCGCAAAGGAAACACGACACTTCACCGTTACAGTGATCAACTTGTTAACGCTGTTTAATTAAAAATAACATCACATCAAGAAAAATGCCCTTTGTAAGGTAATTGTTATAATTTATACTCCAAATTGCCCCACAATTTTTCGAAAAAATTACACGAAGTAAATTTTTACGAATATCCAATTCTGCCGTCCGTGAATTGTTACATGCGGCCAGACTGAGTGATTTTAATAGTAGCTCCGCAGGGCTGCCAACGCGCATAAAACTGCTCATTGTATAAAAATTCCCACATGACATAAAATAATTTATAGGCCTAGAGAAGTATCCTAGAAAAGCAATAACTTTTCTGGCCAATTAAGTACATTATTAGATACTAGAAATGGAAGTCGCAGCAACCTGACAAAGGGCTCTAACCAGAGTCGGCCAGCGGTTGAACATTCTTATTGGAACAAACAAGTAATTTAGCTTTTAATTCAGGGTCAAGCTGAGCAGTCAGTGCCGAAGGGATGAGGTCCGATTAACACGGCCTTCGACAGAAGAAAATTGTCTTTCCTTCCTTGAGACCACGGCCAACTTCATCGGACACATTTCTTTTCTCCCTTCTGCAACAAACACCCCTCATCAACCCTCAACAAATACAAGACCCAGTTTAAACTCTGCTGACTCTGTACAGGCAATTTCTCTTCGTATCTCTACCCACCCCCAACTCAAATCCCCTTTTCACCCCTTCGCTCTCGGTTTCCTCCCCTTTTCTTTCCATCCCTCACGAGGTAATCCTGCTCAATACAGACCAGGCTCTCCCTTTTACAAAATATAATTCTTTCATCGTGAAAATTATATGAATTTCTGGGCGGTCACTTTGTGGCTGAGAACTCTCAGCTCAAAGGATGACCCCTGGCTAATTATGCCGCCCCTTCTTACTTCACTGTGAATTTAGTTCAAACACACGGCCCCCTGTGAATAAATACACGTTTGTGGATTCAAAAGTCTGCTCCAGACGGAGGGAATAAAAAAAACTTGGGGTAAATCCGGGAGAGATGTCGCACTTTTTGCAACATTTGTATTAACTCAGTGCCAAAATGGTCAAAACGGATGAAAATTCAGAGATATTATATTTAAGAGCTCTATTATACAATACTAAGCTGTAAACAAAATATCTACAGCAAATAAATTCTCAGAGATACAGGACGATAAAAAAGTCTTTGCGGCGTCTCTCGCGGACATGCAAAACCTGCTCCTGAGAGTGCGGAATATAAGCGACGACTTTTTCTCATTAATTGGTCCAGATTAACCTTTTTATTCTATCATTCTCATTTTGGAAGTAACGTTTTTCGTTTACTTATTTAAACACGTTTCAAACCCCTGAACCTATGCCCTCTCTACTCGTTTGCCTAATTTTTCGGTAAATATTAAAAGTTTGCATTATTGTGCCTAAATAAGGAGCTGCTGTACCTGATTACTTCAGAAGGAAAATGAAATACCTGCAGGTCCAAGTCGGCTTTGTTTAAATTTCCTGATTCCAGTCTCTTTTTTTTAATTACCAGGACTGGAACTAATAAAGACACATTTTATGAACAGTAGAAATAACTTTGAGCGTAAAATGTTATAACTCTTGCAAAACATCCCCGATTTTAAATGCGTGCTCTCACGACATTTATCTTGGCTCGCTGAACGAGGACGTTTACTGCCATCGGCCGAAGATTACCGGAACCCACCGAACTAAAAAGATGCAACACCTCTCCGGGATTTACCCTAACCTTAAGCGGAGTGTCTGAAATAATATCGATACTGCGAGTTTATTATTGACTCGAATCGATCCGATATAAGCAGTGCCTTGCATTAAACTTTATAAATGTAATTATGTGCTCTTTACAAACATACGAGGAGAATAATATTAATATACATCTTGAAGAAACATGTGTGAGGGAGCGGACTGGATTAATCTGGCTCACATAACCCAGTTGCGGTCTCTTGTGACAGCATAATAAAACTTCAGCTTCTACAATTGCGTAATATACAATAGACTTTTATCTATCGACTGATTTGAACAGGCGTCGTGAAACAAGCATCGTGGAGCGGGCGCTAAGGGAGGACACTCGCTTTAATGAAGACAAGTGACTGCCATCGCTTCGGAACAGGCGAAGTTTCATTGTCGAAAGAAAAATGAACAAGTCCGCATTTATCGAGGCTGTTGATAATCAATTAGCAACTCAATCAAGCCATCTGTCGGCGAGATAAGCCGTGGACCGCTCAATTATTGCCCTCATAATGATCTAATCAACTTCGAAACAAACAAAAAAAAATCGAACGTTTTGCGTCTAAGAGATGCGACAAGATAATTTACAGATCACTGCTAATGACTGACTGATTCTTTGGTCATTTAATGATTGCATTTTTTCTTCAGTTCCATTACTTATACAGTGTCCACTGTGCGAGTTAATACTCGGAGGATGAGTAACTTTCTCCTTCCATCCCTTTTTGTCCCTCGTATACTCAAATATTCCCCTCTCAGCCCAACCCAACACTTGGCTTTCATTAACTTAAAATTTATAAAGTTCCTTCATGGTAAGAAGACGTTTTTTGAGACAATACAAAACAATGGGGAAAACCATCTTTTCCATCTTCAGCTCCCCTTAGGTTTAGGGACATAATTTAGATTCACTTGCGGCTTCCAGTACTGTACAGACCTATGGTTTGATGCCCAGTGGTAACTATATGTACCACCTGTTTTAGCAAACAATCCCTCGGCATTTTGCATTCATTTGACATTTTTACGTGTTTCGACCTGTGAAGAAATTCAGTTCCGTCACAAAATACGTAGATTACTCATGTACTAATTGTACATGAGAGCGAATGACTGATTTTCTGACCCCTTGATCATATTCTGGAAGAAAAAAATCACCTTTCACCTTTTATAAAAAATAAAATAAGAAAAGATATATTTCACAGGCGAACGGTTATTACAGAGGCTATTCACTGCTGCGTCATTTGGCCTTTATCTTAATTTAGCCCCCCCTTGAAAGAAACGAGAGAAGTTTCTTAAAAGTTACCTCTTGAATTTGTCTCCCACACGAGGAAAAAAAAACTGACAGAAGATGAATTATGCACGTTAAAAGGGGCTTCCCCTTCTGGTACTTCAAATAAATCGATCTTTCTAGTTACGGGAAACGGGGCGCGTTTTCTTAAGCCCTTCTAAATGTTCCCTGCGGACGAAATTAATTGCACGTTCCGTCTCCTAGGACAGCACAAAGCAGTAACTGTCCGCTGCAGAGAAAAAGAGGGCGCCTGCCTTCCCTCGATATTCCGCCACAATTATACCCCCCCCCCCCCCCCCGACTGATAATTCATATAAAAACCGAAAAGCTGGGTTTCCAAGTACGAGTCCGGAGATCATATCCCCTCCAACACAATCTTAACATTTATATAAATATTACGACAACAAATATTATTCCGCGAGGCCCAGAATTCCTGAACAGCATTGCCATGGCAACGGTCATAACACACATCGTGCAAATAGTGACTTTAAAAAAATCACTGACCAGGACTTGCCGATTATACAGACAAATGAAGCCGTAAGACGGACCTACAATAATAATAATTATTATTATTACTAGTGTTCTTTCAGCTGTAGATGTCACATAGCGCCGAGTGAAATGAAATGGCACGAAAATAATTTAAAATTATACTGTTGTGGCCTATTTTAAGTCACTGGCAGTGACATATAGCAACACGTTTACTTACTACAAGACCCATTTCAGTAATTTACCTTACAGGTTGTACTCAGTTTATGTTTGATAATTTACTGAACCGACGAGAAAAACATTTGAGGGCGTTGACATCTCTTTCATGTCTATTTATCTCATTACTTCTTTCAAATACGTTAGATGAACGCGACTCTAAGTTTCTTGGAGGACCGTGGACCGACAGCATCGCGTACTTACACATCTGTCCCTTTCTGCGGGCGAAATAGAAGTGTCCATCTGCACTGACGTTCACACGGAGCAGTTCGATAGCCGACGTATTTATGTATCGTTGACTGTAATCTGCGATGTTTCAAAAGCCGTAGAAACTATTCTAACTTGCGATTAATTGCAAGACAAACAACGACCATAAATAATGCGGTGGTTATCCGCAGTTAAATTGCCACCCGATGTGAGCCATATAATCGAAACCCACCCCTGGGGTGAGCACGCCACGACCGCGTTTCTCATGTGAAGGGGGTAAGTGGCGTTAGGAAGGCGAGGGGTGGGGGTGTTGAGGTTCAAACACTTGTTACTGCGCCAGAATTTGACAGCCGCGTAAATTACCCTTAAAGTATGTGATACATCAAACGAGCAGATTGGTGTAGTCGCTATGCTCTGGATTTGCACGCCCAAAGTATGCGGTTCGAATCTTTGACGGGTTAAAGAATATACTCATTTGTATTAATCCTCATTTTCCACATCACATCCAGGCAAATGTTCACCGAATTACCTCAGTCCATTTTGGTAACAAAGCCAGCGTTTTCAGACTAGGTCTGATAACCTAACCTAACAAAACCTAACCTAAACTAACGTAACCTAAACTAACCAAACCTAACCTAAACTAACCTAACCAACCTAACCTAAAATAACCAACCTAACCTAACCTAACCTAACCAAACCTAACCTAACCTAACCTAAGCAAACCTAACCTAAACTAACCTAACCAAACCTAACCTAACCTAACCTAACCTAATCTAACATAACCTAAACTAACCTAACCTAACCAAACCTAACCTAACCTAACCTAAGCAAACCTAACCTAAACTAACCTAACCAAACCTAACCTAAACTAACCTAACCTAATCTAACATAACCTAAACTAACCTAACCTAACCTAACCAAACCTAACCTAACCTAACCTAAGCAAACCTAACCTAAACTAACCTAACCAAACCTAACCTAAACTAACCTAACCTAATCTAACATAACCTAAACTAACCTAACCTAACCTAACCAAACCTAACCTAACCTAACCTAAGCAAACCTAACCTAAACTAACCTAACCAAACCTAACCTAAACTAACCTAACCTAATCTAACATAACCTAAACTAACCTAACCTAACCTAACCAAACCTAACCTAACCTAACCTAACCTAACCTAACCAAACCTAACCTAACCTAACCTAAGCAAACCTAACCTAAACTAACCTAACCAAACCTAACCTAAACTAACCTAACCTAATCTAACATAACCTAAACTAACCTAACCTAACCTAACCAAACCTAACCTAACCTAACCTAACCTAACCTAACCAAACCTAACCTAACCTAACCTAAGCAAACCTAACCTAAACTAACCTAACCAAACCTAACCTAACCTAATCTAACATAACCTAAACTAACCTAACCCAACCTAACCTAACCTCCTCTACCCGCGGCGTGGTTCTTAATTAAGCACAATGACAACTTTGCACTTAGCCCGCAGAAGAAAGCTGGGATAAAATCCATATTTTCCCATTTCCAAGTGACTGCGTTTTCAAGAGATTTCGCCATCGAAACTCTGAGCGCATTTCTAGTATCCCCATCGTGTTACGTTTCGCTATTTAGTCGGAACATTATGCCACTCCTGCTCTGAGGGAACAGTTGACTTAGCTGCGCGAAACTTAAAATGAGGAGGTGGACGTGTAAGGAGACGCGAAGACGGACGGACGGACAGACAAGTTTTAAAACCAACAGAGCAGGAAGTGGGAGGCCGCACAAACGAGGGCCTTAGTTTGGACAGACAAAAAATACGAGAAGGAACTCCGCTTGTGCGGGCAGCCTACCCACCTCCTCCGCCTGACAGGTAGGGGTGGGGCGTACTGCCACACCCTCTGCCCTCAACCTTTTAGGGCCCAAGGGTCATGAAACAAGACGATCACCTACAGCAACAAGGCTCGGCTACTCCACCTCCCACGCCATGAACCTGCCTCCCTGAGATTTACAAAGATCTTCTCACAAAAATTCCGTAACCATTTCTTGTCTCCCCTACCCTAGCTTCATGTCCAGCGCAAACTGCGTGACCGTCAATGCAGTGAGACTTTCATCTGAACTACACGAACAGGCAGGCAAATGGGATTGCAAACAATGGACCGCAGGCCGCTGCTTCCATTTCTTACACCCCTCCCAATAACGATAATAACAACTCATTACCGAGTTCGCAAGGTCCCGCCTCGGTGCCTATCCTGAGCCAAATGAACAGAACCAACATCACAAATCCTATCCACTTTAATATTATCCTCCCATCCACGCCTAGGTCTTCCGAGTAGTCTTCACGCTTTGCAACCAATGCTTTGGCTACGTCCTCCACGCGTGCTACATGCCCCGCTAATCTCATTTGAATATATCTCATCATCGTAATAAAATGTGCTGAGGAGGACTTGATGATGATAGGATGTTCTTAAGGCACCATTTTGGACGCAAATGTCTCGAGAAGGTAGTTACTTACACAAATTCCTCGTTCAGAACACATGGCGCCCCAGACCGGAAAATTGGACTGCAGTAGCTCGCAGTTTTCCCAACACTGTAAAAAGAAAACAAAACAAAGTTAAGAAACTTCAGAAAGATGGGTTGGGGCGGGGGGGGGGGGGCTAGAGTTTTGAGTCAGCGCATTTCTTAGCGTCGTCTTGGAAACGAATCTTATGCTTTCTCCCCGTGTCCCAGATGTGAACGCTCCAAGTTTGATGAATAACACTGCATCCGTCCGGAAGGTCCAGCACAGCTGACGCTAAGAACATCACACAACACACTCCCTCGACCCTTCAAAACAGTGGTATCTATATGCACCACCTGATTCAACAGTCAAGAACTCCTCACTTGCTTCGTATGATTCCCTCTGTAAACAGCGATTATTTCCTTAAACAGCGTTAACCAGTTGATCTTTGCAATGGTGAAGTGTAGTGTTTTCTTCGCGGTACGGACTGAATTCTTAAGTTTCATTTGAAAGAGCTTCGGCTCCAAAGGTTAATTAGCGTTTTAGTCGTATTATTTCCTTAAACAAGGTTAACCAGTTGATCGACGTAATGGTGAAGTGTAGTGTTTTCTTCGCGGTACGGACTGAATTCTTAAGTTTCATTTGAAAGAGCTTCGGCTCCAAAGGTTAATTAGCGTTTTAGTCGTATTATTTCCTTAAACAAGGTTAACCAGTTGATCTTTGTAATGGTGAAGTGTTGTGTTTTCTTCGCGGTACGGACTGAATTCTTAAATAATGTTTTTAAATGTGATTAGTTCATATTTGTAATGGTAAAGAGTAGTGTTTTCTTCGCGGTAATCTGTCTTTCTGGCTTAAGCCTTAAAATGCGATGACTGGGCCTTACGTACTATTTAACGACACTGCACGATCCGCAAAGTCATTTTAGCTTCGAATAAGATCTGACGATAATTACGTGATTATCTGGAGAATATGCATTCTACTGTTTCAAAGTGCTAAAAAAACACCTTTATTATAGAAAGAGCGAAAGCGGCACATGTTCATTAAATTCTGCTGTACTGAAATCATAAAATTGCTCGTTTCTTGTAGGCTATCACACATTTTCTCTTATTTCAGTCAAAATCTTACAAATACGTCATGAAACGAAGTAATGTGACGTCACAGTTTATCCAATAGTTTCAGCCGTAGCTCGTAAATAGATCGCTCTGTGAATTCAATCGTATATTTTTCACTTAAGGACGCAACAACGGTGGACACAGATCGCTTTATGCATTACATGATGTACTGGAAACGATAAAGCTTAAATGGTGGGGGGAAAAAGTCGATTACAAAAGCATTTTGTTGTGAAAACAATCTTTGTTTTATAAGACTTGAGGCTCTCACGGCGACTACATGTGATTATATCCTCTTGATTAGCCGACAAACTTCCATCAATCTTTGGCTGGTAATTAGGTAATGTTTCGTTGTGACATCCCGTCCTTATCCCTGCCTTCTTGACAGTTACTATGACGACCTGTCTTTTGTTTTAACCTTGACGTCATATCGATTTTACTGCATACTGAATACAGTCAAGGTCAACAACTTAATAGTTGGACAATGGGCACATTAGGGGCCCAGTCCCACAGAGATTTCGTCTCGCCCCCATCTCAGCAGTAATAATAAGTTGATACACAGAACGATCAAGGGGTTAAGAGCCCCCTTGGACGACAGCGCATCTCAAATCGTCTTCTTGTTTACTGCGCCCCTCAGTCACAAAGTCTTACTGTCTGTTTTAATCTCGTCAGTGCTACGAACGAGATAAATAATCTTGAAACCAAACACTTCTCTCCTGATTGGCTTTCCTGTGGCTTAATATCAGCCAAAACAAACAACTCCTGCCATATTTCAAGGTCAAGCCATTTATTTTTTCCGGTACGTGTCTTTTTTTAAGTTGCCTGGCAACTGAAGTGCTAAGTTGCCATTGAAATACAAGACGCCAATTAAAAGGCCCGTCTTAACAAAGTGTTTAGCACAGAGAACATGATTTCAGCTGCAACGTTTATCCGCCTACCTCAGCGGCATTCCGATAAAAGTATCTGAGACACAGGAATGCATCGGGACGGAAAAATGGCGTGGTCGTTAAAACAGAAGACCATACCAGGTGAGGGCGTGCGTCGATACTCTCAGAAATGAAAGGATGACCGCTCTAATGCCCTTGGAATGCCGCAAATACAAGAGTCCGCTTTGACACTTCCAGTGCAGAACCCAACCGCTGCAGTTCGTCGCACAAAATCCACGTAGCTGAAGATTACGTTAAGGCAAAAACGTTTTGCGATTCGAATTCTGCACCTTCCTCTTCTATCGGAAAAATATGCCAACAGCTGGCCGACTAAAGCCCCTGACTTAACTGAAAAACGCGCACCTTAAACCTCGGCAATGGGCAGAGGGGGGAACACCCGGTAATCCTTGGATAAGAGGATGGCGTCTGGACGCGGTCATGAAGATGGAAATCCGAAGTCGAATCCCGTGGCTAATCACCGCAGCAGATTATCAAGAGGATGGGCATCGCGGCTGAGTGGTTGGTACCCCTGCTTCACATTCGGGAGGTCCAACACTAAAATCACGGCCCCGACACCCCCTGTCCTAAATGAGTTAGTTTTCCTCAGTCCCTCCCGGGAAATGCTGGGATAGTACCGAGAATTATATCGAAAGAACCGAGTCCTTCTAGATCCCTCCCAGTTCACTGGTCGTTTGACGTTTTGAGACCAAATCTACTGAAAGCGACGTTATGAACTGACTCCATGGCGCAGAGTCCTTGCAGATAAGCTGACAGTCGCTCAATCAGTCAAGAAATCCACCGCCTTTTATGCAACCCGGAAGTTGATTACTGTGTTCAGAAATTTCGATGAGATTGTACGAGTAGTAAAACTGCTCGATCTTAGCGCAGTGCTTATTTATATGCAGAGAAACATGCTGCCTCCATCTTCAGGGCTGAAGATACTACAGAAATAAGATCAACAGTGAGATCTTCACAGCCGCCAGAGTGTCAAAATGTTTCTGCATAATTGGTTTCCTGCAGTGGACAGTACAGGGGCACTCAAAGACCCAACCCGAATCGCATTTGATAATCAGTTTAATGAAGATTGGATTCCTTCAAATGACAGTTGAACACAAATGACAGGCTGGACTGATAAGAGGTTATAAAAACCAGGCGCGGGGCAATCGTGGCTTAATTGAAACACACAATAAAGTCAGTGCGACTTTCAAGGGCTCTGTGACCCACAGTTCAATACGGGTCACACTCTTGGCTAGAAATTAAAACTCGAATATACACAACAAAAATCAAAATTCAACATCGATAAAAAGGCAACACTCTCAACCCTATTTTCAGTCACATAAGCCAATTTGACACATTCAAATAAATTCTAGGTTGAATATCATTTCCATAATTATTGGTCAATTACGAATAAATGGAACAATAATGAATAATTTGTCGGGTGGCGTTGAATCATTTCTGACAGCGCGATGCTGACTGAGATCAGGATGTCGGTCTGTTCGTCGAAGTGACCGCCTCAGACACGTCCATCCATCCGAGCAGAGCAACTACATCGTGCACTATACAGCAGAAACTCACGTATTTGCGTCTGAAACGTTTCAACATCGCCAGCCCTTCGAAGCCGAATCTCATCCAAATGACATTTAAGAACTCAGTCCGTACCGCGAAGAAAACACTACACTTCACCATTACAAAGATCAACTGGTTAACCTTGTTTAAGGAAATAATACGACTAAAACGCTAATTAACCTTTGGAGCCGAAGCTCTTTCAAATGAAACTTACGAATTCAGCCCGTACCGCGAAGAAAACACTACACTTTACCATTACAAAGATCAACTGGTTAACCTTGTTTAAGGAAATAATCGCTGTTTACACCGAGAATCATACAAAACCAATAAATGCACTGTGGGCATAATGCAGAATTTTTTAATGTTAAAGAAGGTGGTTAATATAGTTACCACCAGGCTTTAAAAAGTTAAATAATAATACGAATCAGTTAACTGGAAACTCCGATCGTGTAGATTGAAGATACGGACGTTTTGGGTCGGGAATTTGAAGCCGGATTATATGTGAAGCTCACGTGGTGGTCGGGGGGCCCGGAGGGGGGGGGGGGAGAGAATACTCAAGAACGGCGCCGAGAATCTTTCGCCCTCACTCACTCGAACGGAGACCTCCATTCAATAAGATCCTATAAATCGCATCCAATGGACCGGCATGCAACGCGCTCTTTTCACGTCGACCAGGGAGTAAAATAATGAAAAACTGGCCTCAGTGGTTCCATCTGACGAAATTAGGGGAAGTCATCGGCAGAATAGCGGCCGAGTGGTCGAGGTGATAATTGAAGATGAGGTTACCCAGAACAGCATCTGGACCACGGTTAAAACACCAACAAATATGACCGTAATTATATTGCAGCGGGTGGAGGATTCCAGGAGTGGACGGTATTCGCGGACAGCCGATAATGGGTGGTACTCCGGTTTGGAGGCTGGGCTAATCTCGCTGTTATGAAATTTTAGACAAACCACCGGACTTGGCATAAATGGCGGAAAACGTATGGACTAGCTGAGTGACTATCAGCTTCTCAAGGACCATGTTCCATGGACTCAACGAGAAGCCATATTCACAACTATAAATATGAACTAAGAAAAATTAGAGGGCCAGAATATTCTGAACCGCGAAACACATTCTGTCTTGTGGTAATGCAATGTGAGGATAAACGTCTGCATGCGAGCAATTTATTTTGTAATTAAAAAAGAACATTTCGTGCTGAAATCTAATAGCATCATTAGTCGGACGGAGATACCGGTCACAGAACAGACTGTAATTTCGTAATTATTAATAGTGACACCAGGAGGCATTGGCAACGAGAGACAGTAAAATGAAGTAACATCCGAGTCTCGATTTTAGCGAGACTGGTACTCGTTTTTGTAACAAAAAACCTTTCTTACCGAGCTTCTTGTAATTTTCGATTAACTCTTTAAGGAACACTGGTAATTCTGTTTACCACGAGCTGTAACTTTCATTGACTGAGTATCTGGTGTGAATTCTTGAAGGTATCAGCAAATTTTTCGTTATTTTAAACAATTCACACGGCGCTGAATCCGAAAATGGCTGTCTTCTTGGTTGTGGCGCCGTGTAGTCTGGTAGAAGTTTACCAACGGTTCAGAGGTCCTTGCTGGCTTCATCATCAGGGCGATTCTCGCTATGGCACTACAACCCAGAAGACAGCCATCTTCAACTATAAACTCGTTCGATACTGAGGAAAACCACGAAAAGTATCAATCGGGTTAGACTGCGTGCCATCTAACCTAACACCTTAATTAAACAAGTTTTGGACATTCACGTGATACGCCACTTGTTCACAGCACTGCGATTTCATTTGTTTTACTTTTCAAACTTACAATGTCATTCGCAAGTCTTTCGTATTTAATATTAATAGCATTCACTGCGATCAAAATTCTGAACAGCGCCTTCTTAATCGTCATATGTCTTCATTTTAAAGAGTTGGTTACCATAAGAACAAAACCGAATGTTTCGCTATATCAATCGACTGTCGACTTAATATGTCAAGGAACAGCATATTACTTCGGAGAAGCTTTCAATCTGTCGCCATATCTCTACGACGCCAGCATTAACAAAAATTACACCCACGTCGAGAAGTTACGAGCCAAAACCCCGTCCAAATCCCGTCTTTCCTTAGCCACGACTGACAGGTCAGAGGTTAATGGACAGATCGTAGCAACTCAATTTATTCCGCTCAACGTAACGAGTCACTGCAATTTTTATTATTACGTATTATGACCAGGGCACACGAAGGACTCACACAGACACGAGAAATGCGTGAAGATTTTGAGTTAGAAACTCAGAAGGAAGACCAAAACGTAAATGTGTGGATAATATTTAAATGGATCAAAATTCATGGCATCATAAATGGCGCGGAATCCCTTTACTAATTGGGCGACCGTAAGTTTTTTTCTTAAAGATCACGTAACGGATTTGGATGAGCTGGGTTCTGTTCCCGGCGAAGTCAGTAGTTTCTCCCTTCCGTATCAAAACGTCCAGACTGGCTCAGGGGCCCACCCAGACCCCTGTCGGTGCGTAATTAATAAAAGGTGAAAAACTTAACTTTCTTTACTTTTAACCTGAATACAGGCTAGAAATTATTTCAGATCACGATATTTAGAATAGATGGGAAATTAATTTTCGATTAACAAACAACTCTCGACACATTTCTCTCAGAGAAACGAATAAAGTGAATCCAATTTTGTACTGGGATATAAACTGAGGAAAATATTGAATTTATATGACACATTCTTCCCCCCCTCCCTGGTCTAAGCGAATGAGAACGCGGTTTTTATTGTGACAGAGCGAGACCGCGGAAGAAATAACCAGTTTGTCTGTCTGTCTGTCGCCCGTACCTTTTCCTCGAAAACGCAGGCGTGATCAAAGAACAGACACATCGAACGTTATCAAACACGCCCACATCTAAAAAAGCCACAAAATATTATTGTTTCATGAAGCCCAAATGGTGGAAACCACAAATCCGTTGCATAAACCGCGTTATTTCTTGGAGTAGCTACGCCAACGTTTCTGATCAAAGCTCGAGCGACGAAATCGATCCTCATCTGTTCTGACAGCTGCACCGATCCTATTATTTACAACGATAATATTACTTCTTCACACAAAAACGTGTTATTATCTGCCAACTTCGTATTTCCTTCGTTACAAATCACAAATACATGTAATTTTTATTTGTGTACGTTCATAATGTTACATCACAGTGAAACAGTAAACAACTGGCCACTTCTTTACGTAATGAAAAAAAAACCCAAAGGATAATGGCTGTAGTATTTCTTAATCTTCCAAAGATTATAGGCCCATACTTCATAATTATCATAATTGCATCACGTCAACTGCAGGAACCGGAAATGAAATGAGTCCATATTCATCGAATGTTGCAAAATTAAGGCACTGCAGTTAAAACAGTTAAAATCAGAAGGAAATTTTAAAGTTACGGACCCCAAAGGGGACTGTAACTTATATCAGTGGTATTCAACCTTTTTTGTTCGCGTACCCCAAACTCTTCAACTTTGTACCCCCAAAGTTGTTGGTGTATAATTCAAGTTATACATAGTATATAATCTACATCTAAAATAAATTAAATAAATTACATTACTGATTATTCAGTGTTTATCATAAAATAATATATTTTTTTTAAAATTTGACGTGCCCCCTAAGATGTCTTCGCGTACCTCAGGTTGAATACCACTGACTTATATGATACAGGCACATATAAAAGGAACCCGAGGCAACGTGTTGCGTTTTCCCTGTACGTTACTGTACCGAACCATAAGAACTAACGCAAAGGAAGTCAGCTGCTTTGTAGCCCAACGTTCGTGCGTCGTAAATTTTATGTTCTGCGTGGATTAAGTGGGCCCAATCAAAAATTATACTCCACCGACAACAAGAGACTGAGATAAAAATATTTTTTATGTCTTCCTTCGTTGCTCGGAGGATGCGCTCCGTAGCGCATTACTTCATGGACACCCAGTAACTGCGTTCCTCCTACATTCAGTCCTTCGAAGCCTACCGGAATCCAAAGTGGGACAGCTACCTAGAAAGTTGTTTGTAAGATGAATTAAGTTTAACAAGGACGTGGGATTTTTGAATTATCAAGGCGACAAGTACGAAAGTGGCCGTGATTCATCGCCCTGAGGATGGAAGTGGTAAGCTCCTCCGAAACATCGGTCAATAACTACCAGACTACTGGGTAGTTCATCCGGTGAGACATATTATGGAAATCTTTCGCAGTTTCCACGCCCTGTAATGCGACGACAAACTTTTTCCCGAGATGCTGTGCGACGAAGCAGAAGATCATTAAATGGGGCACCGGAGGTGAAAATTACGTACAGCTAAAAATATCTCCCCCGATTTATCACGGAACACGAAAGTGGACGCTGATGGTCGTTCATCTCTGGCGCAGCGGGAAGACAGCGAGCGGGCTCTGAGTGGACCGGGGACGTTAAAAAGCACTTGTCTGCCGAGAAGTGGACGGCGCTCGACCCGGTCACACGTCGGTAACAGCAGAGTACCGTCGGCAAACAAAATTCAATTCCGACTTCAACGGAAGTAAATGTTTCTCTCCCCTCCGCCACATTTACAAGAAAATTTTACGTCATTAAGAGCATTTATCCGACAGTCTCTCTGGAAGAAGATGAAATACAATAAAAATATATTTTTTATTTTCATATTTTTCAGGAATTAGTTTGCATTATTCGTACAACGAGGGGGGATAGAATTTTTAAAGGTGTCTGGGTGTCCCCATAAGATAAGAACCAGCCACAAAAAAATTTCTTCAGCCCTGAAGATGGACATATTATATTCCTCCGAAACGTTGGTATCTACTACAAATCCACACAGCGTTACAACCCGGAAGACCAACATCGACATTTTAAGAGCCGTGAGAAGTTGTCACTTCAGCCCACTGAGCTTGAATTTTTTTTCTGAACGTTCTGTGAAAATTCAAGTTTTGAACAATTTTAAACTGAAAATGTACAGTTATGGTGCAGCGAAGTAAAACACTTTGAACAGAAATGTAGCTGAGTCTAATGTAATATTAATTTCATCACGAATAATACATCAGAACATTAAGGCATTAATGTTAACGTATCCATGGTTACGTATCTAATTACAAGGCTAAATTAGGGAGGTTTAAAACGTCTGAATGTCCATATGGTATACACCCGACAATTAAACAAAGTGTTTGTTTGTTTGTCTGCTTGTATCATAAGCAGAAAGTCCTCTCGCCCCCTTCGAACACAGAAAGAAAGGTTTCCTGTGCTTCTCATGAACCAAAAAAGAACACAAAAAATGGTGATACGGAGATACCCCATCTCTAGGAGTGGGAGGGCCTGATCATGCGCATTTCGGAGCCAAGGCTCTGCTCAGTTTCTGTGTCGTGATTCCTAAGCCCGCAGTAATGTATGATTAAGTTAGGTTAAGTTTTGTTTTGTTTATTTTCATTCTGTTTCTACAACAAAAATGCCTGCATTACGGCGGAAAAGAGACTAGAGAAAAGCGGATAAAAGATAATCAGATATGAAAATGGTAACAAAATGGAATGCAAACGATTCCGTGGGAGATCGAGCCAGGATAGGACAAATAATTCAGAACCAATTTCATGACGACTCAGTCTTAAGGAGGATGAGACGCCCAATGAATCATTCTAATGCTCTGTGGAAATGGAGCGGGCGAAATAAGAGGTCGTTTCGACTTAGAAGAAGATGGCCTTCTTCTGGGAAGTATCGTCGTGAAGTCTGTTAGAAGTTTGCCGACGTTTCAGAGGTACTTACTTACTGAACCGCTCTTAATAAATGAATCTGCATCCCGTTACAAATTGAAGATAAGCGTTGAAGTGGTCGTGGCGTATCGTAAGGTGGTTTAACCAGTTTAATAAATCCGTGAATTCCTCCTTAAGAAGGTAACAGTCGCTCGGTTATCAACAAATTTCCCTTCTTATACGAAAAATTAAGAACGTGGTACATTGAAGTATTGATTCCAAAGAAATTGAATTCCTGGCGTGAAAACAGGGAGAGACGACGTAAAACTGGAGTAATAAGAAGAGTGGTTAGCATTCCAGGGATCGCGTCACGTGGTGTGGTCCGGCGAGACACTGGAAAGGAGACGGAGGGCAAGGAAGAGAATTTGGGGAGCAGAAAACCAGGGAGGGAGACGGAAATTGAGTCAGTCAGCGTCCTGTGCTGACAAATGGATCGGGAAGGAAAGCGAGCAGCGCAAATGAACTGACGCAACACAAAAGAGGAACAAAGAACGAACAGATGGGGGGGGGGGGGGGAGGCAAGAAAAAATGGAATGAAGGAAAGAATAAAAGAATCAAAAGAAATGACAGAGGAGTGGTGTCGTGTGGAGCGCGGGCCCTGTGCGGTCCGCCACAGAAATAATTGGGTGGTAAGAAAAGAATTAGAAACAAAGCAAATACTCCTCTTTGGACATCCAGACCGCCCCCCCCCCCCCTCCGGGCTACTCAACTCTGCCGCGTTGTGCGCTCCGACGGGCCCTGTAATTAAATTCTGGACATGCGAACGTTTGACCCACCCCTAGGAAAGATTGCCCATCAAGAAGCACGTATTGGAACAACTTCCCGTGTTAGGGGTGTACAAACCGAACACACTCTCCTGTCATGCGTCATGGAAAGTCGAAATTGATATTAATAAATCTGTCCCGAATGCATCATCGCCGATGCTCCTGAACGAAATTCGACCAAATTTTGTTCGGGGAGGGGGAGAAATTCATTCTTTCAACACGGGATATGGTCGGTGTTACAATGGATTCGCTGACAAACACGGTCTGTTGGTTTTTTTGTGGTTTATTTAACTAAGTCTCGTCAGTCAGCCCCCGGGTTCAAGATTTCAACCTGTGACCTCTGGAATACGATGCAGGAGTGCCAACTATCAGACTCCAGCAGTTGCTTCGCAACGCCATCAAACGACAACCGCGTATACGAGCAATATTAAATTAAATGCAGATAAAACACGGAACATACGAAGATAAGAAACGAGAGGTCACAGGAGGAGAAGGGAGGATGAGAGGATAATGAACAAGAATTGTAAAGAGCATCGGGGTCACCTGTGGCCCTTGTAGAGTTTTGGCCACCCCGTGAATAAGCTGCGTATGTAATTAGTGGGCCTACAGAACACCTGTTTCCAGACAGACAGACAGACAGCCCTCTAACCAAACACAGTGAAATATGTTTGCTTAATATTACAGTGTTCGCAGCTGCGCACGTATCGACGGGCCGCGACGGTACGTCCAATCAGCCCACGGAACACCTCGTACACTGGCGAGAGACACAGCAGGTGCTGAGATGCCTGGGACCAATAGGAACTGACATGCGAAATCGGTTTGACCAGAGCAGCAAATTTTGAATTTACAGCATAGGCCTAAATCCTGCATCGGCCTATCTGAAGGCACTTACGAGAGGCTGAGGAAAACCAAGAAGACCCTTCGTTTCCGAGTCGGTCACCTCTCGCGTCCAAGTCCAGACGGTTACCGCTACGATAGACTGCCGAGTGCTTCCGGCGATTACTAGTTATTAGTTTATAAAATCACATTTTCCTTCTTCTCTCCAGCCCGAAATGAAAATTCTTTGGCCTACGTTAATAACTGAAACGGAAATTTTCGACTCATAAACTGGTCCTTCCGGTAACGATATAAAACGGCAGCGAATACAGGAACCCTACTTTAAAATATATCACGACCGCTTCCTTTATCATTCTGGTTTATAACAAACGCAGATGGAAACGAATTACCGAACTTGATTTTCCTTGAGGAATAATCCCACACTCAAAGAACTAGATTTCATCACCGTCTTCAAAACAGCCCGCAACTGTGCACAATCTTCAACAAGGCGAATCCGGTTCAAACCTCGACACGGCATTTTTCCATTTTAATATTATCGTCCCATTTGTTGATACGTCTCCGAAATAGTACGCCCCCTCCCCCACCCCCAACCCATGCGTGTCACACGTTCAACCCGTCGCATTCCTCACGATTTAATCATCCTAAAAACATCAGAGCGACGAGTACAAATTATGAAACTCCTCATTACACGGGCTGAGAAGACATCGTTAAATCACGGCAGTTCATCATAGCCTTTTCTTGAAGTCCGCGTTTCCTGCAATAAACCGGATTACGAGTTTTGTTAAGAAAGCAGGAGACTTGAAGTGATTAAAAATAAGATATCTGTAGGCTACATTACACAAATAATGGGAATGAAGAAGGCATATCGTGAAGAGAAACCTTCCCAAAGGATAATAATTGATTTAATAACAAGTTTTAACGTGGGCTGAAAATATACCTGTCGGGGCGAGAGCGACTCAAGTCCATCTGGAAGCGAGTAATTCCGTCCGAGCGCGAAACAGACAGACGCACGAACTTCGAATCCCGGCAGGCCAGCGATTCTCGGCCAGGAAGTCGTAATCACCCCTCGACAGATAATTTCACATATTTCAGGTACCAATTAATGAGCTGGTGAGCTACTGTAGAGGTTCTTAACCCCTTTAGCATTCAGACTTGTTTAAATAGGGACGGGGGGTGTTTTTGGTGTACCGGTCAATTTTGAACAGTAACAAACAGTGCCAAAGACTTTGAGAACTAACCCTCTCTGTGTTAAAAAGCAGTTTTACGCCTAAGAAATGGTCTTTTTACGCGTTAATTGTATGTTTTATTTGGATAGTAACAAACCCATTGAGAGCTTACTCTGATCCCAGTCTTTCAAAGCTTGGTGGTAATTATATGTACCAAATGCCGAAACTGTCATTAACTCTACATTTTGTGCACAAAGTGTATTTATAGATTTCGTATTATTCTCAGTGTAATTAGCGTTAACCAGTTGATCTTTGTAATGGTGAAGTGCTGTGTTTTCTTCGCGGTACGGACTGAATTCTTCGATATTTTTAGATGAGATCAGTTGATTTTGTAATGGTGAAGTGCTGTGTTTTCTTCGCGGTACGGACTGAGTTCTTAAATACTTTTTTTTAAAATGTGACCAGTTGATATTTGTAATGGTGAAGGTCTGTGTTTTCTTCGCGGTACGGACTGAATTCTTCGATATTTTTAGATGAGATCAGTTGATTTTGTAATGGTGAAGTGCTGTGTTTTCTTCGCGGTACGGACTGCATTCTCATATATAAATACACTAATTTCAGCACGAATATATTTTAAACAGTCGTGTTTTAAAGACGGAGTTTACCAACTGGACATCCCTACCAGAAGATGATTAACAGTTGGTTATATAAACAAGTCGAGAGAATCTTTTGAAGCGCCTCATTGTGCGTGGAGCTGTTCCCGCCGGCTATGGGGGGGGGGGGGGGGATACAGACTGAGCTGGTGGGGTAAGTCCCGCTGACAGCCTCGCGTTATTGAAATAAATTGTTCTCCGACAGACAGACGTAGACTCTACGTACCCCGAGACTCTCTCTAGTCGTTCAGCCACGGGTGTGTGCGTGGCCGGCATAGGCTCGCTACTCTGCCTGCTCATTAACATTTTAAAACATCAAACGCTGATAGCGGAAAACAGGCCTAAATCCATTACAAAAAGCAGGTGATCCGCAAATACGCGCCTTACAGACGAAACAAATCTGAAGACACGCAAATTAATTACACTTTATTAATTAAGGATTTTTGAACCGCATTGGACAGCACCCATTGTCGGAGGTGGATACGACGTTGCGGGAGATACTGACTCTGGCCCAAGTCCTTTTTTTTCAAGGACATCATTTTTGTGTTTCTCATTTTAAATGTTCGAGATTGACCCTTTATAGATAAAACTGGCTCTACAAAGTTAAGATATCGACAAATATTTGTATCGGGCAGAAACGTTATTGAACTTTTTTGCACAGGCAGAAAGATTCACGCACCAGATAACAAAGTCTGCTTCGGTCTGTCTCGAAACAAATTGACTGTGTTCGAACGTTCCATTGGCTTTCGACTCTAGCGAAATGTATTATATGGTCTGACCGAAAATGTAGGCTCTGTCAAGGGACGGCAGCGTGAGACGCAAACCACATACTGCCAACTGATTCAACTGTGAGAAGGTCGAACACATTTTTCAATTAATTCGCCCCTTGTACTCTCGACCCCCTCTCTCAAAGGGCCCTCATTGTCGCCTGTTACCCGAAGCTTGGCGCTGATTCTACGACCCCGCTCAAGGGCCATTAGTTGCAGAGAGACACTCGGATGAAACGACGTTTATGAACGATGAGTTCTGGAACGTCAGGCGGGAGGTGGCCGTGGCATATTACAACACGTAAGGGCTACAGAAAACAGATCGACGCGAGTCCCAGATTCAAACTGGTTACCGCCGTCATTAATCGCGGTTACCCCGCCCCTGCAGGGGTGACCACGACACACTTTGCGGCTTTTACGTGGCACGGGTTGCCGCAATAACACACTCAGGGGTTAAAGGCGGTCGGAGCGTGATCTCGGCCCGGTACCGCATGAAGACCCCGTGCACACTGAAGCCACAATCAGCATTTGTAACGAGGGCGGAGGCCTCTCGTTGAACACGCGCAATGCATCCTGGGGTAACTGAAGCGCACTGTTCAATTAAGCTCGTCAAAAATTGCACTGGCAGGAACGGGGTGGGAGCTATTAAATATTCTGTATGAGCTGGGTCTAAAATGGAATTAACACGGCTGAAACGTGACCCCCCCCCCATCCCGTGGCACCTCACCCCAAACCACCACCGGATGGTGACAAAAAATTTCCACCTGATACATAAAGGCATTCCACGCAAATTACAGATCGTACACCCAGCGCCACGAATGCAAATGCACGCGGAATTTCAAAGAAACGTGTGTTAGCATATTATGCTATGTCAGCGATTATTTCAAAGAGACTGATTGCGTCACTGAGTAGGCATTCGTTAAATAAGCGAAACTCTTAAATTATCGTATTAAATTATAAATTTGTTCGTGTCAAAGTGAAGAGATGAAAGACACGAAAAATGGAAAAAATCTGGCATTTCCAATCATGCAGAAACGTTATATACACTACAGACTGGAAGTATAAAATCCGAAGAGCTACTTTGCTAAATTACACGTGGTATTGGTTAGAACGCTGGCCTTGTAATCCTGGGGTCTCGGGTTCGATTCCCGGCGGTGCCCGAATTTATAACTTGTGTTGGGCAAGGCCGTGGTCTAGGCAACACGGAGTTTTCCTCCGTGGCATCCCAACAATTACTCCATTCACACACAGAAGAAGGCAATGGCAAACCACTTCTGGATCATCTGCCAAGAACGTATATGAACAGGTCCCAGTCCGAGAAAAGGATGGAAGGATCCTGTTCATATGGACCTGTCGTCAGACAGAACACTAAATAAAAAATAAATTGAAATATAAAGCAGCAATCACACTTAGGTTGTAAGGTTTGGACTCAAATCCACTTCGTAATCCCCTTTGTGGTCCATTTTAATATCATCCTCAGATCTAGGCGATGCCTACAAAATGGCCTGTTATCACGATATTTTCCAGACAACATTTTGTACGAATTTCATCAGTAAGCTCTCTAAAGCTACTAGCCATTTAACGCTAGTGGCAAACGACCTCTGAAAGTGTTTGGAAGGAGCCGGCTGTGGGTTGTTTCAAAATTCTAACCGGGAATTTTCCTGCTAAGCGACTAGAGACATGTCAGGACAGAAGTTGAACCGAAATTAAGTACCTCGTAAATACAAGTTGTGTGATTGATATCACTACGTAATCTGCTCCATATTATCTGCTCTGGTATCAATGTAATATTTTTTAAACAAAGTTGCTGATTAAATTCTGTCACACACAGAACTCAGGTAGTCAGTGAATGAGTGCCATTTCTCAACTCTTGCAGTGCGCATGAGCAATTCGTTCCAGCCATTCAAACACACTTTTAGGTAAAAGGAGAAGAAGGAAAAAGAAATTACTCTGTTCCGATTGTTAAAGAGAGTGAATAGGAAATGGCCGCAGTGATTTGTCGCCATGTGCAATGTTTGTTCCGTATTAGACGCACAATAAGCGGCTTTAAAAGTTCTGGCTGCAAATGGATTGCTACAAACCATTCACGCAAAACGCACCTGGGAGTGGTATCGCTTGGCTAGTCTGTTCAAAAGCGCAAAGCAAGCCTCGCGAATGCGAACGAACAGCACGGGATTAATCAAATGAAAACCGAAGTTCGTCCAAATAAAACTTAAGAATTCGGTCCGTACCGCGAAGAAAACACAACTCTTCACCATTACAAAGATCACCTGATTAACGCTGTTTAAGGAAATAATACGACTAAAACGCTAATTAACCTTTGGAGCCGAAGCTCTTTCAAATGAAACTTAAGATTTCGGTCCGTACCGCGAAGAAAACACTACGCTTCACCATTGCAAAGATCAACTGGTTAACCTTGTTTAAGGAAATAATACGACTAAAACACTAATTAACCTTTGGAGCCGAAGCTCTTTCAAATGAAACTTAAGAATTCGGGCCGTACCGCGAAGAAAACACAGCACTTCACCATTTCGAAGATCGACTAAGAGTCTTCTATGTTTCTTCTGAGCACTATCCACAGAAAATCATTTCTGAAGACAGAATTTTTACATAAAATGTCACTTTCGCCTAAAAAAAAAGCATCCTTGAGAATCCGTGGTATTCATTTTGTATTCAAAATGGTCGCAATATTGCCCTGAATTTAAACTGGTGCGAATTTATTCAAATTTTGTCCCACCTTCCAAAACGGCATGCCTCGTTCCATAAGGACCGTATTTCGGGACTCGAGACCAGGATATTCAAATGTGGAACCATACATAATGGTCCACGAGTCGCTAAAGTAGCCCATTAAAAGGCTAGTGCCAGCCTGTAACACCAGATGGCAGCGCTCACTGCTGCCAAGAACAGGGAATCTCTACGAGCACCAGATATTATCAGCTGTGGCGTCCTGATAAGACGGCTTCAACTTCATCCTCGGGTTATATTATTCACTATATGGTTTCCTAGCAAATTGATACAAGCGAGAAATGGTGGTCCATGGCATGTAGCTAAAATGGGGGAGGAAATTCTGTGCTGAAAAACTTGCAACTCAACTCAAAGGCGAGGACAAACATGAATGGATAACATTAAGATATATCTTAAAAAAAAGAGGTAATTCATGAGGATGAAGAACGCGCGGCACTAGCTCAGGATCGTCTTGTTTGCAGCTTTGAATGAGTTGTGTTCTTACAGTAAACTCTCTGGGATCTGGAAGGACCCCTTGGACGGCGATCAGCCCATAGCGAGGCCCGCGCACCGAAACACAAAAGAACCGGGACATTTTTCCAGACGCGGCAACACCGACTTTTTGCCTCCATTCATGGAAACATCAGCCAGCTACGTGATACATGATGCAGGCAGATCAGATCTGACAGGGAAATCGATCAGATGCAGTCCTCGTTATCAGCGACCGAGCCCCAGGCTTAAGAGAGCATCAGTTACATCAATATTGTCATTCTGCAACCAGAAGCTAATCGGTTTCGCCTTCTTCTTTTCTTTCCTTCTTTCCTGCATATGTTCACCTGTTTCTTCAGTGCCCCCCCCCCCCCGCCAGGTCACACCGCCAAAGACGACAAAGTGGAATCCGCCATCTTCCAACGCTCGCTCCGTCCGGCACGCCACTGCACGAGTAAACTCGTCTCAGAATTAAGTCACTGACACACCCACACCCAGAACTTCACGCAACAAGGAACTACGTCTCAGGAGTACATAATTTATTTCTCAATTATCAGGTCTCCACGCCATGTTCTGTCCCCTGAGTCTCAAAGCAGAGCTACTTTGAAGCGAGAAATTTGTTGGTGGTGGAATAATTTAGACGGGGCTGTACTGAAGCGGCCTTGACTCACATTGAATCAGTTCCGAAGAATTCGCTTGCCTGAAGGAACTTCTTCACACAAGTTACAATTATCACGGTGTAGTACATACAGGGCCAACAAAACTGATACCAACACATAATTTTATGCCAGAAATAACCGCAACACGTGACGTGGAGAAAATATATTGAACGTAACAAAAGGTCCACAGATGTGTCTCTTATTCAATGCGTAATCCTTTCAGAGGGCACCAAGGTCAATCCGTGGTAAGAAATTGAATCGTCCTTTTGGACGACGTCAATGTACGACATTCAGAAACAAGACACTGTAAAGAAAGAGACAGAAAGCACCTCTGAAACGTCGGTAATCTTCCACCGCAATACACAGTGAAACGTCGAAGACGACAGCTGTCGTTTTGCTCGTGCCATAAGAACCTGAAATCACACCAATCTGTATCGAGAGCCTGTGGGCGTTTGGGATTTTTTAAGGCGGATGGAAACGTCGAGAAACCTCTCAATACGTCATAATTAGTCAGCACAGAAATATTTACATAAAACTACGCTCGCTGGTTTACTTCGGAATGGGTGCGTTCTGAGCCACAGCTGATACCCCGGGGCAGTTATCAAAGTATCGGAAACTAATTTTCTACGAGGAAGCCAAGTCTCTTCATAATTTGCTTAAAGACCGGCGCAGACACAGTTTAAGGAGAACGGAAAATAAACACAACTTTGCCGCGGGCAATTTTTGTGCCCAACTCGGCCCCATTAGACGCCCATTAGAGAACGACAATTTGCATTGGAAATTTAAGCGAGTATATATATTAAATGCGGGAAAAAAGGTAAATTTGTTTCTTAAAAATGTATCTGACAGAATTTAGCCAAGGGCTTCGGAAGATTGATTGTCCAACTACGTTAAAATAATCTTCTAACGTGCGACAATTCTTCCGGCGAGTTCGACAGGAAGGGGGTTGACTTTTCCTTGCGCATGACTGTACAGTATGTGCCACCACCGCCCCCCCCCCCACACGAACAATCGCCCAGTTGATGGCAATCTGCATATGGAATTATTGCAATAATCAGAGCGGGGAGATTCTTTTATTTTTTCGGGGCAGTTCTGAGAGCAGCCCACCCTGAATACTAATTTCGAGTTTTTTCTGTTATTAGCCTCAACTTTTAATGTACATGTATGGTGATTAGGTGATTATACTATATAATGCACAGTCACGTCCAAGCGTATTCCAATATTTTCAATACAAACATCTTCTTTTTTGCAGTGACGCGTGTTAGCGTCCATTGTCTTTACACAAAAGACTGAAGAAAACCATCGATAAATCGAAACACATCTTGTAATAACAGCAGAGCCGACTCAGGTAAGCCAACCCCAAAACAATTAACCTATCATCTCGATTACAAACAAACGACAAAGGAAATATTATAGACGTACACATCAGATCAACTTTGAACTGAAAAATAAAAAATCTCGATTATATCTGACGTTGAAGAAGTTATTTTAACGGGTTCTGACGCAGAAGATACTTGTAGGTAGAATATACTGCGTCCATCTTCGGGGTTGAGCACTGCGAGTCGTAACTGACAAACGAAGTGGTGGTGGGTTGCGGTCCTCAGGGTTGTGACGCCGTGTTGCAGGCTGCTGCCGGCCTGATTTAATTACTACCAACCCGTGAGATCACAATCCACAAAAATAAAAATCACACTCAGAACATTTCTCGAAGTTTGACAAAAAAAAACTGATCTCATGTTTGGGGGCGTCCATAATCTAACTTCCGCAAAAAAAAAAATTCAGAGTTAATTTCAAAAGACTACATACTTATTACACAGACTGTCGTCGGTAAAGAATTGTCATATTTGAGAGTAGGTCTCCATAGTAACTATAAGCCTCTATGACAAAAGACAGCCGAACCAAAAAGGGGCCCTTCCTGTGTATTAATTGATTCGTAAAATCCCGCCGTTGACACGGAAACAACACTAAGACTGCTCTTAATTCCGTAGGCAAGAAAAGATTTACGACGTGCTTTTTAATTACACTTTCATGCAATAGCATTTCTGCCTTCAGTTCTATCCTATTCGAGTCCGTTCTGGTTACACGTGTTAACACGCGGCCTGCTAATAGTCGGTTTACAAGCATGCAACTAATTAAGACATGAAGTAGGAGAAAGCTCTGAATTATTTATAATCACTTTATACGAGGCCTTTCTCAGTAAATTGCATAAACTCACTGTTAAATGGAAAACGGGCATATGTACGCATATTGATTTTATTTTTACACCCACACAGAAAAATAGGTACCAATGCCGTTCTTTTAACTTTTTTATATCTTCTTAGCCTTTGGACACAATAAATGGGCCAGACAAATCCTATTCACAAACCTCCAATTTTTTTCCTTACGTCCTATTTTAATATTATCTTCCATACACGCCTACTTCTTCCCCCCAAGTTGTATCTTCCACAAGGTACACACAAAAAATTTACATACTCTCACGCCACGGTGGTCTAGCGGTTAGAACGCTGACCTTGTAATCCTGGGGTCTCGGGTTCGATTCCCGGCGGTGCCCGAATTTATAACTTGTGTTGGGCAAGGCCGTGGTCTAGGCAACACGGAGTTTTCCTCCGTGGCATCACAACAATTACTCCATTCACACACAGAAGAAGGCAATGGCAAACCACTTCTAGATCATCTGCCAAGAACGTATATGAACAGGTCCCAGTCCGAGAAGAGAAAAGGATGGAAGGATCCTGTTCATATGGACCTGTCGTCAGACAGAACACTAATTAAAAAAATACTCTCTGATATCGTGACAGATTTTTGTTTCTGTCGTCCGGGAATGTACGTCACGAAAGGAGAATCCCACCGCAGACAAAACTCAGGAGGCGATGAACAACTTTGCAGCATTACAAGTTGAACGAGTTGTGGGGAAATTGAAAAATATATCACTGTTCCCATAAATATGCCATTTTAATATATTCAAGTATTTTTTTAAAAAAAAAACGCCATTATTAAAAGACTTGATAAATAACATTTATGTTGCAAGTACTTGGCTGTAAGTATATACATCAGACTGAATAATTATTGGACCACCTGTAGCGCGGTTCTATTTACGTATTCATTTGACTATTAACTGTTATTGATAAATTGTTAGTGAATTTAAATATTAAACGTTTCACAGTCGTAAACAAACGTGAACCGACTCTCTCGCCAAAGTTTTGATCATTTGTATTAAGTCACTGTTAAGTTTGTTCTATAGAAGTTCGCCAATCTCGTCTGAATTATATTTAAGAATCAGGTCCGTACCGCTAAGAAAACACCGCACTTCACCATTACAAAGATCGACTGGTTAACCTTGTTTAAGGAAATAATACGACTAAAACGCTAATTAACCTTTGGAGCCGAAGCTCTTTCAAATGAAACTTAAGAATTCAGTCCGTACCGCGAAGAAAACACTACACTTCACCATTGCAAGGATCAACTGGTTAACCTTGTTTAAGGAAATAATACGACTAAAACGCTAATTAACCTTTGGAGCCGAAGCTCTTTCAAATGAAACTTAAGAATTCAGTCCGTACCGCGAAGAAAACACTACACTTCACCATTGCAAGGATCAACTGGTTAACCTTGTTTAAGGAAATAATACGACTAAAACGCTAATTAACCTTTGGAGCCGAAGCTCTTTCAAATGAAACTTAAGAATTCAGTCCGTACCGCGAAGAAAACACTACACTTCACCATTACTAAGATCAACTGGTTAACCTTGTTTAAGGAAATAATACGACTAAAACGCTAATTAACCTTTGGAGCCGAAGCTCTTTCAAATGAAACTTAAGAATCGAGTCCGTACCGCGAAGAAAACACTACACTTCACCATTAAAAAGATCAACTGGTTAACGCTGTTTAAGGAAATAATCGATGTTTAAAATGAGGAAAAGTTGTTCGACTGTTAGAGTAAGTGGTTAATATAGTTACCAATAGCCGTTATAGGGAGTGGTCTTGGTACATAAACCACAGGGTAGCTTATAAAGAGTGTTTCAAGCACATAAATGACACAGACACTGCAACATTACTTAAAGCTTGCTAAAACAAAAAGCTACCTTAAATCTGGTACTTGTCCCATGAAAATGTCTAGACAATATTAACGACCCTTCGAGAAAACTTACAGTAGCCACTAGAAGACAAACACAAGGCAAAGACGAGGTGGTTTATTGTTTTATTTGCTTTCTGTTACAAGAACCAAAGGATTCATTAGCTAAGCGTGTGTTCCATTAACACACATCTGCCAGACACTCGTAAACACATGAACCACTCGAGGACCTTCAACCTTTCGGCCCTGCAGTACGAATAAGGAAACTTCTTTAAGGGCAGACATTCTGTTAAGGAACACCTGAGACAATCATGTTTCAGGTACATGAACTTAATTAGTGACATAAGATAGTATAATTGCGTCATATTGTGAATCGAATATTAAATTAATTATTCGGTTTTGTCCGTGTAATCACAATTATATTTAAAATTTACAAATAAGATAATTAAAATATCATTTTATGTTCCATATCGCATAATCGATTTACATTTGGAACATTTTTACAACATGTTTCGGTTTCATCGAACCATCTTCAGGTGTTAAATTATATCAACAAACTTAAAACTCAATTACAATTTCTGTTGTGTAGCTTTTTGGAGATGTTCATATCCAGATTATTTTCATATATTGGAGCGAATGTATTATTGTTTTAATTAATTTAATTAATGACAACATAACTTTCGGGCAGCAGCGATCAAATTCCTACCATCACTACGTGTGATCAGTAGTACCAACCGTCTGTAGCTAATGTTATCGTTTAAGGTTACAGAATTTCCCTTCGCTGGCACGGGAGAAAAATTGTGATTGATCGATTTTTAGGTAATTTAACAACACTTTTTTCTCTCTCTTTCGTATGTTGTGTCGCGTCAAATGAGATGGAAAGATGATCATGAAAGGTGAGAAGGTATGGATTTAGAAGGAGGCCACAACTTGATTGGCATTGGCCTGGAAACATCGACACCGCCCTTCGCCAATCACCACGTCATTCAGCACTATATATCATCCGAGCACCTGACAACATCGCAAAATAAACCAAAAGTAAGGCACCACGTCAGGGTAGGCCTACGGCATTACAAGCACGGTAACCTGCTCGATTTTCACCCAAATTTAATAGCGCAGAGGGGGCCCCGGGGGGGGGGGGGGAAGAATCAGATGAAGTTTATTAAAGTCCTCCAACCCGAACAAATTACCCCTTAATACCCTAAACGTAAACAGCCCAAAAAAAAATTTACGAGCTGTTTATTTCAGTTTCTGGATAGAAAGCAATGAGGGTTGCATAATTGGCGAGTTTGCAAGGAAAACTTCGTGCGCATTTCACAAGGCACTCACTTCGCGGTTCTTGCCTCGGCTAATTCGATTGCAGGCAGAAATTAAAATTTTGTAAACACCCATTCGTCTGCTAGCAGAACAGCCTGATTTGAGGAAAAAAATTAAAAAAATTACTGGACACCCACGCAGGTGCAAATTAAATCTACAGGCATCGATACTGGTCCTCTGAGTTGAAATGCCACGCAGACTTGCAGGTAAATATCAGCGTTTCGAAAAATGAAACATGAAAGTTTTAAAAAAATAAGAAAGTACAGCGGAAATGTTTACGTCTGTTTTACTGTGAATACTGAAATATCATCGCCCTGATGACGGAGGCAGCATGACCTCTGAAACGTCGGTAAACATCGACCAGACTACACAGCGCAACAACCCAGAAGACAGAAATCTTCATACTCGTCGCCCTGATGATGGAGGCAGCATGACCTCTGAAACGTTGGTTAACATCGACCAGACTACACAGCGCAACAACCCAGAAGACAGAAATCTTCATACTCTGATGACAGAGGCAGTATGACCTCTGAAACATTGGTTAACATCTACCAGACTACACAGCGCAACAACCCAGAAGACGGAAATCTTCATACTCTGATGACGGAGGCAGTATGACCTCTGAAACGTTGGTTAACATCTACCAGACTACACAGCGCAACAACCCAGAAGACGGAAATCTTCATACTCTGATGACGGAGGCAGTATAACCTCTGAAACGTCGGTTAACATCGACCAGACTACACAGCGCAACAACCCAGAAGACGGAAATCTTCATACTAAGAATCGCCCTGATGACGGAGGCAGCATGACCTCTGAAACGTCGGTGGACATCTACCAGACTACATGGCGCAACAACCCAGACTCACCGCCGTGAAAACCTCAAGTCCTTCATACCGAAATATGATTAAAACGTCGAGAAAAGCGAAGAGGGATTATCTTTATAGAATTCTGGTTAGAGACTAATAACGAAAGAGGCCATTCACAAGACCAAGGCGTGAATGGAAGGATGCTAATAAAAGTTAAAAGTGTGGGTCTGTTGTTAAAACCGACTCAGGACGTTAATTGTCTTGCTTTTGTTAACACGCTGATGAATCTCGGAGCCCTTAAGTAAAAGTATCAGCTGTGTAAACTGTCGAGGTATCGAGGAACGTTGCGTGCCAGGAAGACGTTTTCAGAACTCTGGCGCCCCTTCCGAGCAAATATTGGCTTGAAACTCGAGACTGTAACCCGCCACTCCGAGTGAGAAGTGGCTGTATTTTACACAGAGCTCTTAATTACCGGAGAAGAACGGCTCTCATATCGGTTTGTTTGCTCGTAGCCTGCAGGAACCGTCTCTGAAATTCAGCACACAGCGACCCCGTGAAGTTGACGTCACTGCGTACGACCACGAAGACGTCCGACAGCGATCTACTGGGGGCCAAGAATAAAACTTCAATTTACACTTAATTTCTTTTTTCAAAAACTCTTATGTTTACGTTGCAAGTGCCCATAATTATCAGTACACACACAGACAAATTTCTAGTAACATGAAAAGCGCGCAGTCCTCTATGCTCGGCTCCTAATTGGAACGCGCAGACTCGAAGCTATTTCTCTCTAACGCTAATTTAAAAGCAAATTTCCTGCTATAAATTTATATTTACTAGGACCACGACGGACATTAAATTGATTCCGTTTGGCTCCACTAAAGTTATTTCGGAACTCACGCGCAGAATCCTTACCTCCTACCACACCAAAACCAACAGATAAAAGAAATCGGGCAAGGCGGAAGGAGACAGCAATTTGTCGACGTGAAAACTACACCATTTCTCTTTTACGTTCAACCCCCACCCCCCCCCCCAACCCGAGGGTTTCTTTCGCGCAGGCATAAACGCGGTACTGATTGTGACTTTGGAGCCAACCCAAAATCCATTGAAAATCGGTGGGCCGGTAAATTCTAAATACCACCTTCAGCACACCAGAGCGTCCCAAAATGGATTTCTTTTCAAACTTGGCGGAAAGCAATGGGGAAAGACGGACTAGAAGAAAGGCTGGACTGGCGTGAAATTTATTGGAGGGATCGAGGCACCGAGGGGTCTGTCTTTTATCCGCTGTAAGAAGAACCCATAAGTAACCCTGTATAACCCTAGTATACTAGCACCTTCATCCCCAAAGCCAGTGGTGAATTGGTTCGGCTAAGGGTAGTTAATGATTCATCACGACCGACAAGACCCCAGAGACTCAGACACCACCCCCGTGATATGTGAAGATATCAACAAAACGGCGAAGTTCTGCAACTACTAAAACCTGTCTAAAACGGGCATACACGGAAATTAAAATTCACTCAACGACAGGAAGACTTTTACCGATTTTGTGATCAGACAATTCGTTCGATCTATGCTTCCTGTAACACACAGGAAGGCAGCATGCTCCTCTGAAACGTCCGTCAATATTAATACCAGACGGTGCCAGATCCCACCTTCTCGTCGCCATGACAGTCACAGGGAGATAATTTCTCAGTGGGTAGTGAGTGCTTTAGTCGGTGTTAAGGTCGACGGAGCGTGTAGCTGACCACTCGCCTCCAATCTAGTGCCAAAATCTTTAGAAAGCAGAGTTGTACACTTCCCAACACGTCTTCGCGGCGTGCCTTTGTGCTGTCAGGCTACTCAACGTGCAGCAGCAATGTCGCTGGAAATGTCTGGCCAGTACAGCTGTGCTCCTGGTATTACCTACATTCAGCTGTCAGTAAGCTGACAACACGTCCACAGCAAAATGCCAGTAGTTTCAACAATAAAAAAGGGTACGCCCCCGAGACCTCACACGACCTCCTCAAACAGACCCCAAATCTGGAACCGACATTCTAATTACCTAAGAGCTTCAAGATGGCTGTCCTCTGGGTTGTTGCGCCGTGTAATCTGGTAGACGTTTACCAACGTTTCAGAGGTCATACTGCCTCCATCATCAGGGCGATGAGTATGAAGATTTCTGTCCTCTGGGTTGTTGCGCCGTGTAATCTGGTAGACGTTTACCAACGTTTCAGATGTCCCTACTGCCTCCATCATCAGGGCGATGAAGATCTAAGAGCTTGCATGAATAAGATAGCAGCTGGAATACCCAATAGTATAAAGTACCTATGAAAATAACTGCGGTGGTAAAGATGTGGATTTTGGTCATGTAGATGGTTAACAACGTTACGGAGAAACATATCGACCCTGAAGACAGAGGCGTCACAACCCAGATCATAAGTGACAAGTAACTTGTGAATTACGATTACTACATGTACAGGTCACGTTCTTCGTATTAAACGAATGTCCAACCAATCGCACCGAGGTTTTCCTCAGTTCCTGTAGCCAAATGTGGGAAGAAGGTGGTCTATTAGAGGCTTAACACCAAACGCAGTTGAATTAACGTCGTTAGGTAAACAAAGAATTTTTATTTTTATTTTTTTTGAAGAAAATTGATTACTTCAAATTCAGATGTCCTCGAGGTTCTGAAGTCATCACTGGTAAATGTTTTTGGGAAGGCTTGTATTTACCATTTCTAGCCGATTGGAGTGACTAACCGTGCTTCCCCCCCACAAAAGGCGAATTCCTCCCAGACAATAAATTATTGCAGAACGGGGGTAGAAAGACACCCCCCAACTTTCGGTGGGTCTGGGGTCCGGATGACACAAGACGACGCGGGAGATCGGACATCGCTTCTCAGTCCACGCGCGTCCTTCGTTGTAATAAAACACTAAACCGAAGCTTCCATTCACTGCCGCCAACCCCTGAAAAGTTTCCCCAGATTCATACAACTTTTAAAGTGACGCACGCGGGGATAGATTAGGCGGATGGGTGAGTCGACCGCCGGTCTGGACACAGAGGAAGGCCCTGCCCTTGCCGAGAGCCGAACCCCGGCCGTCAACCGCGTGCTCCTATACGAATCACGAAGGTTGAGATGAGACTATCACTGGCTCTTAAAGTTGAACCAATTGTAATCCAACTTTAAGGATGTCAAAAGAGTTCTAACTTCTTTCGTCCCTAAGTTAATACCATGTACATTTTGTGCTTAGCTTACTCTCTCGGTGATGCCAACCTAAGAGAGCATAAAATCCTGGTTCTTCAATTAAAGAAAATATTTCCTATCGTCTTTCGGGGGTCAAAAGGTGACGATCTTTAGCTTAAAATAACGCGCGTCACTTACATGGAAATATATTACTTTAAACGGAAAAAGGTTTCAGGCAATGTCGAAATATGCCCCTCCTTGGCAGGAAAACGCGCTGAAAAGTGAATCGGCGCTAATTGAGGCATTTCTCATTAACCTATAAGGGAATTTGATCCCGCGTAAAAGGTGCGGATATGGAATTTCATTAAGGAGCTCGGGGACACCAAAAAGTTCGAGACAAAAAAGCGGGCGTTGGGGGAATCCTTAAGCCTTTTTGCATCAAGTCGTACTCGGGGTCGTATTTCTCTGTCGCCTTCAAAACGATTCCTGACATTAATAAAACGCTTAATACTATTTGCTCGTCGTGCCCTCAACCACAATTTTCATTAAACTCAAACTGAACTTTAATAAGAGTTTCGAAATTTTTCCGCCTCGAGAGCATTCTCGTCGTCTTGAAGCAAGGCGAAATTTTTCCGTCAACTTTGATACTTCAAATCGATAAAACATTTTTTTTTTCTTTTTCCAAAACTATTCAATAAGGCTACGTCCATACTTCACACGCAGTTCGTGCAGCTTTATACTTGGCTACGTATTTCGACTCAGCCTATAAAATCTTTCTCGATGTCTACCCTGAAGACAGATGCAGCATGTTCCTCTTCACCTTCAATACTGTACGCTGTCGTAACACAGTAACCCTAGATTCATAATCTTGCATTCGTAGATACGTCAAATCTTAGAACTTTCGAGGAAAAAAAAGGTAAATTTCACTAGGGGAGGGATATTTTTCATGTTGGTAACACCTAGCAAGAGAACGATTCTTAGAAACTTTCGTATTTTAAGCATCGAACAATAGAAGTTAATCCTACATTCAGTAAACAAAGTCGACACCGCCTGTGAGTTTCAGTGTCGTCCTACGTACAAAAAGGGAGAATTTGGGGGGGCGCTAAGTTCTGAGGTGAAGCCAGAACAATTTCAAACTAAATTTGTCAGTTTCGGAGGGGTAGCTAAATTATGGCTGCTTCATGCCACAAAACACAGTAGTGAGTACGTAATTCTGCAATTAGCATTCAGGTCTATAAAGAACTAAAGAATGCATGGAGTAGATCTACAGACGCCCCCCCTACGCCACTCTCGTTTTACAAAATCCCTGGCTTTACGCTTGATCAGATGCAAGTCCTGGTGACGTACGCCCCTCTTCCACTCCGCGGTTAACAGCTTCTCCAGGATATGGTACAGTAAACGTAATGCAATTACGTCCAGGGCTCCATCGTTAACAGAACGTGTCCCACGAGAGAGAGAGAGAGAGAGGGTAGGGACAGGGCAGGAGTGCATTCATCAGACACCCCCCCCTCCCCCAAGCTCTTGTCCGTCCCATTTACGACACTCACATTTCATCATAACGATGCTAATCCTGCGAAGGTCCAGTGGTTTGCAATATGCGGGTCGCGACCCCTCTGACAGCGGAAACGAATTAATGACATTCAGGCCGTTCTGTCCGCACAAGTCCGTCAGAGAGCGTCAGTCCGCGAAAACATTTTTCGACGCACTATATACAACGAGGCAGTTCTGACGCCAAAATTAACCACAGCTTCATGAATGCCGGAAGAACATTCGATATTCATCGAACTCAGTTGCCGCAAATAAAAATTCGCCATCGCATTCGAACAACGAAATAATTGTCATTACACCGACAACCGCTTCCGAGACAGGAAGCACGACATCCCGAGCGATGACGTCATTCTGTCCAACAACAACAACAAAAAACATAGCGACTGTTGTCATGGCAACCGCGTGACAGATGAGCGCTCGTGTTCTGTAAAAATGGATCTGGAACTGATGACGGCGTGTTGGCGTAGGGTTACAGCGACTCCGATAATAGCCACGGCGATCCACTGTCGGATGGCTGAAACTCAGCAACATCAAAACCAGCGGAGGAATATTCCGGAAAACAGCTTCCGGGTATAAACGTACGCCCGGACAACATCGACAATCCTGACGGAACTTCTCCGTGACGCTTCCCGAGAGAAGCAAAAACCGGCCATGACCAGTTTCTTCGACATCATCCGGTGTGAAAGTGCGGGATAAAACAGCAGGCATTTGATCCGCCAATTACGGCAGATCACGTGGTACGTATAAAAGAAGTTTCCACTCACCATGAAGCAGTCGGGGCCTTGCAGACACGCAGACTCTCGGTTCGATCCTTTCGAGAACTGAAAACAAAAGAAAGGCGAAATGATCTCCGTATTTCTCTCTTTTACGCAGCCCATGAACTAACAAATCTCAAACAGCGCAAAACTGGCACACAAAACTTCTGGTCACGTGTCGCGCCAGAGCCTTCAAAGCGACCACCAACTCTCGGAGAGCAAAAGGGTTCGTAACAGTCGGCACAAAAATTTGTTTTTTTTTTCTTCCGGATCGTGCCCTGCCTGAATCAGACAAATCGTATCTAAATCTTCGCACACGACATCCCAGAAATTTCGTCGAATTTCTTTTTGTCAAAATTAAACGCGAGTTCATTGGCTTTAATCCTCTTGTTCTCACGCCAGCAAAGACATAATTCATGCCATTTTTTTAAATAGTCAATGGAACGCATGTCTCAATGTTTTTTCTCCCTTCTACATCCAGGTCTTCCAATTGGTCTCTCGCACTCGGACTTAGCAAATCTCCTTCTTGCGTCACCCCCCCCCCCCCCAAGAAACCGATAACCATCGATTTGATCGTCTTAATATTTGTATGAGCTCCTCATTATCCACTTTTCCTCGCCCCTTTGTCACCTCATCCCTCCTAAAAATCTCCAATCGCTGCAGAAACCAAGAGACGAGACTCTCGTCTCGTGTACCTGGCTCTTAATTCAACCTAATCCGGTTCTGCCTAATCCGGTTCTGCTCTTGGTACGTCCTACAAAAAAATCCAGTTGCTTAAATTCGACCAAACACTTCTGTCCTTCATTTCCATGGCAACGGCACGTGAATCGACTGACAGAGAGAGAGAGACGCACTGATAAGAGACGATGAATCCGAATCGAGTTGCAAGTCGTGACGATCAGCGCGCGAGTTTAACAAAAGAATCCGGCGCTGGCTATAAATGCGCAGGACCACCCCAATGTTTTCGGCGGCAATGCGTGACAGGGTCTTCTCCTCTGATTACAGAAACCATTCTTTGCAGATGGAACGGCGACTCGTCTCGTGAAACAAGTCCTCGTCGCACGATTACGCTCCAAAGTATTTCACCCGAACCAGAGTACGCACGCGGTTTTCGTTCCATCGAGGCCACAAATCATCTTTCCCGGATTCATATCAGGCACACCTCTCGAAGTAATCTCCGCCTCAAGACAAACAAGGAAAATCCAGGTAAGATTTCAGTCCAGTATCAAATTATTGTCTTCTATGATGTTACCGTCCTGAAGATGGAGGCAGCAAGCACGTCTGGAAGAATTTGACCTCCGTCACGTGGTTTAACCTCAGACAAGGTAAAGGTAACTGAATGTGCATGGAGCCAAGATCTTCTTCAGAAGCTGATAGTCAGCCAGCTGGTCAAAAAATTTCCCGGGCGGTTTCCAAATTTACGGAGGAGCGTATCGTACATGTTTACCGCCTTCAGAACCTGAAACCTCACCTACGCGACCTCATCTGAGCCTTTCTTAGTTCGACGCCAACCACAACACCCCGAGCATTATCGTGTGTACGGGGCCGAGCAACTCCGCTGTCTCCTCGGATCCAGTTTTGGGTCATGACCGGCATAACGATCGGGCAGTTGTGCTCGTAATTAACCATAATCATCATTAGAGGGTCGGTAAGGACGAGAGCTGCTTGTCCACGAGGATGACGCATCGCCCGCTACGTGTCTGCCCTGGTTCACCAGTTTGGTGACCGCGGAGTCCCGTCTCTCTGGTTCTGTCTGCGAGGCAAGAAGACGGAGAAGAAACAGAATAGGAGATAACACGAGCGAGAAGAAGGTGGAAAACACACGGAGAGACGAAGATGACGGGCAGACTTAAGGATAAACTCAATAACCACTTCCGACGTCAGAAGAAAGGCGACTTCATCAGTTGATACGACGTCTCGTTTCTCCTCGAGCGTTTCCATAGCAACGTTGCGCGGATCGAGAGCAGCGTCGAAGGCCGCCTTTGTGCTCTCCTCTTTGAGAAGCGATTACCAATTAATGAGACAATGAGGCGGCGAGGGGAGGGGGGAGTCAAGAAATTAATTCCAAGAGTATGAAGATTTTTAGTCGAGAACACGAACGCAAGGCCCTCGAGTTCGCAGACCAACACAAGCCGGGTCTTGTTTTAATCCTCTCTCCTCTTCAATAAGAGCGAACGCGTGTTTACAAAGAAGCCAGGACAAAACATAACACGCGAGGGGTGTCAAATCAGATTTCAAATAACTAAAAGAATTCCTCCAGACAAAGGTTGGAAGAAAGGAGACAATGGAACACCAAAAGAAGTTAACTTGGGTCTGTCTGCAGACTCACTGCTTTATTACGTTTTCCATTAACTTCAAGGGGGCAAGTCTCACAAGCAGATGAGGTATACTACAGGGTGCTCAACAAGTACCTGTACACATTTTTTCGAAACGGATCTTAAATTCATAAACTTCACCGTAACATTCTTAAAGTTATTCCAAATACATCTGACTTAAGTGTGTTTATGCAGCTCATTAAATCCTATAATAAGTATCGTGATCTCGCTCGTGATATTTTTCAACAAGCTTTCTGACTAAATATTTCTGTCCAGAATGTAATCACCGTTACAGTAGGTTCACAGACAAAAGGTAACAAACGATGAAACGGCCCATTATATAATCTGATCCATTCTTTAGCCCTCTACAGCCCAGTGGTTATTCTATGTACCACCTTCTTTAACAGTGGTCACGCTCTGCATTTTGCTAATTTATTTAATGTGAATCTCAAAATAAACAGAGATTATTTCCTTAAACAGCGTTAACCAGTTGATATTTTGTAATGGTGAAGTGTAGTGTTTTCTTCGCGGTACGGACTGAATTCTTAAGTTTCATTTGAAAGAGCTTCGGCTCCAAAGGTTAATTAGCGTTTTAGTCGTATTATTTCCTTAAACAAGGTTAACCAGTTGATCTTTGCAATGGTGAAGTGTAGTGTTTTCTTCGCGGTACGGACTTAAGATATTTCTCACTTTTTGTGGTTCTGCAGGTTGCGTTATCCTTTGAGGTTAAGAGTTGAAAATCCTTCAGAACCCTGCTCATAGCATGAGATGCATCTCGTGTCCCCTGCTGCTAGTCGCAATGTCCCTAGGTAAACGGACTTTTCCAATATGCGTGAAAAGTTTAATGAATTTTAATACAAATTTTCTGTGGGCTAGTTATGTCTCCTCCTTGCTTATAGGCCGCCTGCAGCGAAAGCACGTAGCGCGTCACACGTGGTAGTTACTGTGTATCGGGTATCGATGCAATTTCGCTAATTGGATAAAGCCCCTACTGTATGTTTGTGTTTCGTACATGCCCGTCGGCTTCATATTTTACCACCTTCCTGGCCTGTCACATCCCGTCTGCACATCCAAAAATGTTTTTGAAATAACCTCACAGCCAGCAACTAGGAGCTGGCAAACAGCGGCGCCCTCAGGATAGATAATGATCAAAGTGAAATTCCCATCGACTCCACAAACATTTCCCTCACAAAGCCTTGCCATCGATATGAGCTCTGCGGTGCTCCTGCAAAAAGGCTTGGCACCGCCCAGAATCTGTCCATATGAGGCGTTCGCTTAATAATCTACACGCCCTAACAAACTACACGAAATAAATAAATTTTTCGAACGACGCCACAGACAGAGGTACAAATTGTTTCCGGTCCCTCACGACGAAATTTCTCAGACAACTCTTGACCACACACAATGTCACTTAAACCTACGTGGTATAGGAGTTATACCATTTTTGAGCGCAAGACGTGTTCTCACAAAAGCCACATTATCACATGTGTAGAACCGGTTTAAATCGAAACATATTTTATGGCTGATAGTCCAGTTTATCTGCAAACGACGAATGGATCTGTTGACATAGCGACGTCGTTAAATGGAGGCGGACAACCGAAAAGGAGTGTGTCCTTGCACACCTCAACGGATCACGCCTTAAGGTTAGGTTAGGTGTTTTAAACTAGACATAGATTGACAGGTATGTGAAATTTGCAAGCCCTGCTGGGACAGACGTCTTGGTATCAACAGCGCAGCCGTGGACTGAGAACCTAACGCGGTATGGGAAGACCGGACGTGACCCTTGACACTCGGCACAAGTTCGGAATAAAACACCTTTAAAAAAATAGTCTGAATAATTCGGTGCACGTGTTATTGCAATGCGAACGGATATAATCGGTCTCAGATGCACTCGCTTCTTTCTTTCTTTTGTATGAATCAACCCAATTTTATGTACATAAGTCCTTCCGTTACCTCTCCGAAATTAAGAAACGTAATTATGCCAAATTTGGCACTGGGAATCGTCACGGAAAACTACTTAACACAGTGAAATTTTCCAGGTATCAGACTAATACGGGATACAGCTTTTATTTTACACGAAGCTCCCAATTACAAAATAAAACACACAAATATACAAATAAATAGAAAAAGTCGCACAAATTAGTTGAGATATAAAATACCAGTTTATTAATTTCTGTAGCTCTTATATGATACGAACACTTAATAATATAATTAATAAAAATAATTTCTATTTTTATGGAATTTAATTCGGTGAGCAAATCTTGATTTGTGTACCCGAGTAAGACACGGGAGTAGAACAAGAATGCCTGTAGTAAGTACAGGTACTCCGCATGTGAGTACAATTCTTCGCTCAAAAATCTGTTGGAACTTTACACGTGACACTCAAGAAAAACGTAAAAGCAAAGCGAAATGTAGGACTCGAGGTTTTCTGAGCGGCGAGTCTGAAGATTGCTGTCTTCTGGGTTGTAGCACCAAATAGTCTGGTAGATGTCCATGCTGCCTCCATCATCAGGGCGAAACACAGCTCCGTCCGCCTCGCACTCGGCTTTCGGTTGTGAACTGAGTACAGATGCACCTAATACGACGTCAGGTCCAGGAGGGACTTCGCCACAGAACCACATTCAAGCACCAAATCGTATCTACCCCAAATTAAGGGGCTGTAAAGAATTCCAAGTCTGCCTCGTGACGTCAGTACTTTCTATCCCCTTCGAACATTTCCAATGCCCCCTGGGCGGGAGCATAAAATTCTGTTATTGGTTGCCATGGAAACGAAGGGGCAGCCAAAACGACATCAGAACAGAAACCGCCGTGGGACAATTCACTTAATGCGGGTTTGGCTCTGTACAGCAAGTTTCATAAAGTTCAGTCACATTTCGACAGTCATGATAAATATTTCTCTAGTCACAAGCTCATTTAGGTATCCTCCGCAACTTCCTGAAGACGGAATCGCAGTTAGCGTACGAAACGTTTTTGTAGCGATACTAGGTCAGTATCAGAAAAGACCAAAGTTCTACAAAAGTTACGCAAGAACCACGAATATCAAACAGATTTCGTCCAACAATCTTGTACCAAATACCAAAGGTACTTACAACACAGCTAATACGAAATTCCGTCATTCGGCGTCTGACTCAAAAGACATTTTCTCACCAAAATTCTGTATGCGTTTTTTGTATCCCCTATCCCAGCTATACGATGTCTAGCCACAGAGCTCACTGCCCTTGACAAATCTATCAGAAATGTAAGAGCCACCAAGTTTGATGTTTTCTGATTCCAATTTAATTTATTTTTTCGACAAATAGAAAAGGTTGCGTGACTCTGAGACTATCCTGTAACATCTCGACATACGCACGCGCAGAGCTCGTAAAACCATTAATAAAGGTAAAGTTCTCGATGCTTAATTGACCTCCGCGCAGCGGGGTAATTGGGAAGGGGGGCTTTACATTCTGCCATATTAACCCGAGATTTATCCGACAGGATTTTACACTAACAATAACCACAAAGAAAAAGCTACCAGACGCCGATTTCATTCTAGACATTTTCTTTAAGCAACCACAAAGAATCCGATGGCACCGCTGGTCTATCATTTTACACTATCAACCCGTCCTCCACAGCACGAGAGTATCACAGAACACCAGAGATGATAATTATTTTATCATCATTATTACTGCCGTCTGCAACATTACCATAAAGACGTTTTTCAGATATTATCACTATTACCACCGCAACAATACAAGCTGCCTGCCCATCACATCGGCCGCACAAGAAGATGTTTTTACACGTTTCTTGTAAATCAAAAAATGAGGATTTTTCGTGTTTCATCGTAGCCGGCGGCAAATCATACGAAAGCTGGAATTATACGCGGTCAGCGTCTGGCTGACAGGAATAATATGCGCGTAAGAGAGTTTTTGGTCTAATTAGTGCTCGCCAAGACACACTGACGTACGAAAAACACCGCAACAATCAAGAAAAGCCCAACGGGATGCAGACTCACGTTTCTGGTGCTCTGAAATCTCTAGAATGTTCTTTCGTTAGAAACGCTCCAAGTTACGGCTTCAGCCCTTTGAAGCCGAAGCTCGTCTGAGAAATATTTAAAAATCCAGTCCGTACCGCGAAGGAAACACTACACTTCACCATTGCAAAGACCAAGTGGTCTTTTAAATGCGACCAAGTGGTCGCATTTAAAAACAGTATTTAAGAATTGAGCCCGTACCGCAAAGAAAACACAGCGCTTCACCGTTACAAAGATCAAATGGTTAACCTTGTTTAAGGAAATAATACGACTAAAACGCTAATTAACCTTTGGAGCCGAAGCTCTTTCAAATGAAACTCAAGAATTCAGTCCGTACCGCGAAGAAAACACTACACTTCACCATTACAAAGATCGACTGGTTAACGCTGTTTAAGGAAATAATACGACTAAAACGCTAATTAACCTTTGGAGCCGAAGCTCTTTCAAATGAAACTCAAGAATTCGGCCCGTACCGCGAAGAAAACACTACACTTCACCATTACAAAGATCAACTGGTTAACCTTGTTTAAGGAGATAATACGACTAAAACGCTAATTAACCTTTGGAGCCGAAGCTCTTTCAAATGAAACTTAAGAATTCAGTCCGTACCGCGAAGAAAACACTACACCTCACCATTACAAAGATCAACTGGTTAACGCTGTTTAAGGAAATAATCGCTGTTTATAGCGAGAATCATACGAAACACGTAAATACAGAACGCAGTTACCGATTGCCGATGCAGGTGGTACATATAATACATTCACTACTGGAATTTAAATTGTCTACGTCAGGGGCTTACTCCCATTTGCGTTGTACAGTAGCCGCATTGCAGGGGCGCATAATACGAAAACGTTTGTACCATAAACCCAATGTTACAAAAGACTGGGAGAGGCGCACGATGAATGACATTTTCGAGCTCTTCTTCGCGTCACATCACTTAGGCCATTACTGCTCCAATACCATCAAAAGTCACTGAAACGCAACAATGACCCCGGTCATGCTGGTTGCATACCTGCTACAAAAACCGCGACACGCATTTTTCACCGCTCACGCCAGAGCGTCAGGAACAGCGTACTGACATGTTCTCACGGCTACGGAAAATATTTGGGTTCCGTTACAAGGGGGAATTTCTTTTTTTTAAACAACAGACCCTACTCGTTCGCTCGTATTGTGCCCCTGAGTGTCACTGACGGACAATCTCGTTCATAATAAGAATCTCTAGTAATCCGCGTCGTTAACACGCAACAGTCTAATAAACGCACTATTTTCGCATGCATGACGTTTCGGAATAAGTGCAGATATTTGCATATAAATTTGTTTATTTATGAGACAGAATTTGGCCTGAACTAGACTGCGGTTTCGATGAGGAAATGACGTCATTATTTCGCTGTACATCAGCGCGTGACACGTATATCATTGCACGTAGCGGTTCGAAGTTCATAAATATACAGTAATTCAACGGGGCGCTATCGAGCGGGTTTTGTGCCGGATTACAAAGCCAGACAGAACAAAGGTACTTACGCATATTAATACACGGGATTTATCAGTCTGTGTAATACAAGAGGTGTGACAGTGATACAGCCGGCTAAATTCCGTAAAAACGTCGTCACTTCCGTTCCGATCGATAAACACGAATTTAGACTTTGTCACGCAGAGAAACATAGCCTGATGCCATTTTCCGTGAGCCCTTTTCAGGTCTGAACACTCTACTTGGCTGGCCAACATTCCCGCCCGAGTTTATTCCTCGATGGTCAATCACGTCTCCACCGAAAGTCCTGACGTTTCCAAACTTCAACATACTTCGTCTGCAAATTTAGTTCGCTTATTTTCAGAAACAAATTTGTATGAGGAAGGCCGTCTTCTGGCTTTTAGAGCCGTATACCGACGTTTCAGAGGTACCTCGAAATATTTTCATTTCACGTCTGAATCAATCCGCGTAGAACTCTTAAAGACAAACGCTTTTGACCTCAGAGGTCAACAGAACGTGCAATAAGAACACGTGTCATCAGCACTTACAGTGGCGTACAGACAGGAATCCATTTAATTCGAGAAGTGGCGTTAGCCTCACGTACCGGTCGTCTTTACTACAGAGATAAAACTATAACACGAAGTCCCCGCTGATCTGGAGGAGTAGCCCTGGTTATTAATGTCGACAAATTACCAAGATCGCCTAAGCCTACCTGTGCTGTGTTCTGTAATTTGAAACCATCAGCTTCAGAGCAGCGAGATGGCTTTTTGTTCTTAATGGCGAAGCAGTCGACAATTATATGCAAATTTATCTGGTTTGCCACAACTCGCAACGTCAGTACAGACACTGCTTCAACTTGTTTGTTTCGGAGTGTACAGTGCTGGAACACTGCCTCTCCCACGTACGCTCGCTGCCACAAGAAACTAGACACTTTTCTCCGAGAAGGAAGTTGTGGCCTTCCTTTGATGTATCCTTTTCACAAGGTAATTTAATTCAAAACGGGGAAACCTCGTCTGTCTGTCCGTCCGCATGTTTGTAACAAATGTAGTAGTTGAGGGTTCTAGACCGAAATCTGTGAAGCGAACTGAATTTTGTTTCTTGTCAGTCCAACACAACCCACAGTTTATGTGAACAGCAGATCGAGATGTTTATCGATTTCTTCTGAGAAATACAAATACGTCTGCACATGTCATAAAATAAGCTCCTCATTAAAATCCATACACAATTTTTATTTAAACACAAGACAAAATCTTTCTGACTGCAGACTGAACAGCTGTGCTCATAAGTAGACACCAAGAGGAATGAGGTATGCAGAAACGCGAAGTCGAACAATCTGTGAACTCTGCCCCGCCAAGTTCTGCACTGGACTCAAAGTCACAGTGGGTGGATTCCTGAACACACCCTCAGGTAGCGCCTTGCACACACAGGGAATATTTAACAAGCGGATGTAGAAAGGTTTGTAAGAAAGAACCTAACCCAACTTGTTCGTAAAACCATTAATATTAGAGTAGATTAATCCCTCGAAACACGAACACAGAGAGAGAGAGAGAGAGAGAGAGAGAGAGAGAGAGGAAATTGGTGGGGGGAGGAGTGAGAGACACTTCGATTTCTGGGCTAGAGATAGGGCATCTAATAGTTAGAAGGTCCCCAGGCAATGCCAGCTCGTCCTTCTGTTAAGAGAGAGAGAGAGAAGAGAGAAAGTGGGGGGAGTAGCGATAGGCACTACTGTTATAAATGGGGGAGGGGTATAAAGTTGGTTGTGGGCTACGAAGGTTCCCAGGCAGCGCCCGCTCGTCCTTCTGGTATGAGTAAGTTTAGTGAGGACAAGGGATTTAGGAGACAGGATGGGGTAAGAAATAGGGTGGGGGGGAGTTGATTCGGGTCTTTGCGTTAATTTTGAATTTTGATATTGGCCTTGGGGGTGCCTTCTGTTAAGGAAAAAGACACAGTATTTAAGAACTCAGTCCGTACCGCGAAGAAAACACAACACTTCACCATTACAAAGATCAACTGGTCAATTCTAAAAACAGTATTAAGAACGTTATCCACCACAAACAACACCGCAGGTTTACGTCCTGCAAGAAGTAATAAAACTCTGTAACCCACGAAAACAGAAGCAGGTAAGTTCCTCCTCTGACTTGAGCCAACAACACACACGACTAAGCCGTAACCATAGAAATAGGCCACCCGTCTTCTTGTCTTCAGGCAAAAGATAAGCCCACAATATTATAGATGTATAAATTCACTACAGTGCTCTGTACTTCCAGCGAAGAACATGAATGTCCAGTTAAGTATGTTAAACCATACATTACATGACATCTATACCACTTATCACCATTACCATATAATGCAAGAACATCTATTGAAATTCCTTACGTAGTGGACACGATTTTTACTTTAAAGCACATCGATTAAGATTAAATCTACAGTTCCGAAGATACAAGGCATAACTTTGAGTCTTCTACATAATATCCAGCCTCAGTTGAATACTCCTTAATGAAATTTCGCTTAAGTTCGAAGAAAGACATTTAAGGTGACTTAGTGTGGTTATTTGTACTCTAAATAAGGAAGAACTTATACCCTGTGTTTTATATAAATGTCCGCAGGTAAAGGCGGAAGTAACTGGACTTATGCGGACATATCAAGTTCCAAATACGAGTTTTGCTACATTGCGTTCCCCACTGAAAAACATATTTAGTCACGGTAGATAAAGCTAATCACATTTGACATGACATCGTAAAGTAGAGCCATAAATGATTTTTTCCCTGTATAATATTAAAAAATATTCACCAAGTCCAGAAAGAGCCCTTTGCTTTAAGTTGATATGAAGTTCATTTGGGGTGTAATTAAAATAAAAAATAATAATTTCGCTCACAAATGCCAAATTTCATCAAAATCTGTTCGGTGCTTCCGAAGATTAGAAGTTAATCGCTCCTCGCTCAACTACCGCTGCTTAATGTCAGTAGCTAAAACGTTACACAACAAAAAAAACTTCACAAATATAAAGAACCATTAGTATAATTACATGAAAACTCAAAACGCCTGTGTCCGAAATGCGTCCTACAAACCCAGCCCATCTCAGTACCACCGAGATAAGTGTCTGGCTGTCGAGCTGTAGAGCCTTAGCGTGTTAAATTCAAAGCAGCCTTTCAAGGGCGAGTCAAGAATCGATGTCGCCTCGCGAACACAAGGATGCACGGGGATTTCTTTCGTAGTGGACGGACTGGCTTATTGCGCACAAAGTTCCCTCCGTTGGCACAAAAAGATATACGACGGCGACTTAGTAATGGTACAGCGATGAGCATATTTCACTCGACATCGGACGAAACGACTGCTTGACTCTGCAACACACCTCGTGTGATGGAATTTCCGAGCGGAGAGAAGGAAAATGATTGTGTATTCCCGTCTGGCGTCGAACCGGTGTCTCCTTTCCTGACGTTTATTGGTACTGAGGACTGTAAATTCAGAGCAGAAAGTTACTTTGCTAAAATACTCCGCCATCTATACGCGAAGGACAATCCATTAATTCAAACTTAATATAACACGTCTGACAAAAGACCGCGGATACTGAAATATTGTTCAGCCACGTCGGTAACCGCTTTAATCTTTCGTCAGGCTGGTAAACATAAAACAGCAATCATTAAAAAAATCCCTTCACTTTCTAACTGAAAGAGTGAAGTTCGCAAGACGTCAGTAAAACAGCTCGACAGCCCTGTTTATACATACTACACTATTTCTCCACTTTTGATCAAGATTTATGAACAGAAACGGCGAACCATTAAAATATACTTCAATGTTCCTGAATTCGAGAAACTGCTGATCGATAAATACATCGATACCTCGAAAAGAAATAATGATAAAAGTCTCAGGCTGGCTGCGTGGGTAAAACAGCGATGAAGAAGGGAGAATCAGGAGAAAGGGATAAAGATTTTGTGAAGGAAGAGAGCGAGGAACAATGTCAGGTGACAAATTTAAATTCACAAGGTGAAATTTTGAAGTTGAGAGTTACACTGAAGATGGTGGTAGACAGGGATATAAAATGAAGAGGGTACCGACAAGAAAACAAAGCAAGTGTTTTATGTCGCCAGAAAAACCTTTCCTCCTCCTTAATAGGGGACGACTTCTTTTGACCAGGGATCCGAAAGGATAATAACGCGAACCTGCAGTAAACAGAAATAATTTTAGTGCCTTTTGCTTTGTGCGTTATCTCTTTTCGTTAAACAAGTGCATAGTTTTATTGCCCCTCTCATATATTCATGAGAATAACAAGTCTTTTTATTTCGGATTCGACAATAAAATTCTATTTCCTTTACTTAGCCATGCGTCGAGACCGCAAATCCATTACTTCATGTTTTATAGTCAGACTTGGGACATTCTTACACAAATGTGCATTAAAAGCATTTTGGGCTCAAGATCTTCCAAGGTTGGTACTCCTGTCGTATCCCTGAAGACCCGGGATCAGTTATCTGGACTGAGGAAAAAACATTTCAAGGCGACAATGGTAGGAATTTAATATCCAAGAGCAGTTTAAAGGTTTTAAAAAAAATCTATAAAATAAAAACTAAAGAAATTAAAGGATATAAGGCGATAAGGATGGATTGTATTGACTAATTTTGTTTTCGGGATTATTGATATTGAAGAAAATAATATCCGTTAGAGTACCAACTTATACAAAGTGAAATTTTTTTTTTTTAAAAAAATCCCTACGCGTTAAAATAATGAGGTGTGCGCGTTTTATAACGAGAAGCGCAGATGCTACTATGCCGCAATCTATAGCGAAATTAAAGTTATTCTAAACGATGACAATGCATTTCTCTTCGCTGCATCACGACTATTCTAATTTGAAACAAAGCTATTAGACTTACGCTAACAGATTTAGTGGCAGAAAAAGTCGTCTTATTTTGTGCATATAAAATAATTGAAGACCGACCTGAATTTCTGGCGTTAACTGCTCGAAGTGTTTAAACAGTGGTCAATGAAGATACTTTTGAATGTCATTATAACCCAACAAAATCAGGAACAGAGAGAGAGAGAGAGAGAGACAGAGACACTTCGATTTCTTCTTATAGTTAGAAGGTCCCCAGGCAATGCCCGCTCGTCCTTCTGTTAAGGATAAAGTAAGAGTGAAGACGTTAGTGTGATGATGGCAGAGAAGACGGAATTTTGAAATTTTGTATTAGCGAAAGCTGGGGCTATTAATTTGGAAGTTTAGGACATAATTTAGAAGTTCCTACTGGGGGGGGGGGGGGGGTAAATTTTGATTAATTTAAATCGGGAGGGCTGCATGAGAAGCTTGCAGTGGCAACTTGGAACTTGGGAACCATCTCATACAAATTATATTTCATAATTCAGTCCGTACCGCGACGAAAACACCGCACTTCACCATTACGAAGATCAACCGGTTAACCTTGTTTAAGGAAATAATACGACTAAAACGCTAATTAACCTTTGGAGCCGAAGCTCTTTCAAATGATACTTAAGAATTCAGTCCGTACCGCGAAGAAAACACTACACTTCACCATTACAAAGATCAACTGGTTAACCTTGTTTAAGGAAATAATACGACTAAACCGCTAATTAACCTTTGGAGCCGAAGCTCTTTCAAATGAAACTTAAGAACTCAGTCCGTACCGCGAAGAAAACACTACACTTCACCATTACAAAGATCAACTGGTTAACCTTGTTTAAGGAAATAATACGACTAAAACGCTAATTAACCTTTGGAGCCGAAGCTCTTTCAAATGAAACTTACGAATCCAGTCCGTACCGCGAAGAAAACACTACACTTCACCATTACAAAGATCAACTGGTTAACCTTGTTTAAGGAAATAATACGACTAAACCGCTAATTAACCTTTGGAGCCGAAGCTCTTTCAAATGAAACTTAAGAATCCAGTCCGTACCGCGAAGAAAACACTACACTTCACCATTACAAAGATCAACTGGTTAACCTTGTTTAAGGAAATAATACGACTAAACCGCTAATTAACCTTTGGAGCCGAAGCTCTTTCAAATGAAACTTAAGAACTCAGTCCGTACCGCGAAGAAAACACTACACTTCACCATTACAAAGATCAACTGGTTAACCTTGTTTAAGGAAATAATACGACTAAACCGCTAATTAACCTTTGAAGCCGAAGCTCTTTCAAATGAAACTTAAGAATCCAGTCCGTACCGCGAAGAAAACACTACACTTCACCATTACAAAGATCAACTGGTTAACCTTGTTTAAGGAAATAATACGACTAAACCGCTAATTAACCTTTGGAGCCGAAGCTCTTTCAAATGAAACTTAAGAACTCAGTCCGTACCGCGAAGAAAACACTACACTTCACCATTACAAAGATCAACTGGTTAACCTTGTTTAAGGAAATAATACGACTAAACCGCTAATTAACCTTTGGAGCCGAAGCTCTTTCAAATGAAACTTAAGAACTCAGTCCGTACCGCGAAGAAAACACTACACTTCACCATTACAAAGATCAACTGGTTAACCTTGTTTAAGGAAATAATACGACTAAAACGCTAATTAACCTTTGGAGCCGAAGCTCTTTCAAATGAAACTTAAGAATCCAGTCCGTACCGCGAAGAAAACACTACACTTCACCATTACAAAGATCAACTGGTTAACGCTGTTTAAGGAAATAATCGCTGTTTATTTTGAGAATCACACGAAAGACATAAATACATGATGGCGAGTCGCTGAATGTTAAAGCAGGTGGTACATATAGTTACCACTTGATTTTATAGCGTCAATCAATGGAACTTCTCGTATCGGCCGAGAGAGATCAGAGACCGCGGAGGCAGCCTAACAGCTGAGCACATATTGACATTCGCCGCTAACAATAACAATGCTCGAGCGCAGAAGCTGTCTTGCGCCTTGTCCACGGATTTAAGTAGGCGTGAGCTGCTCCTGACGCATCCTTCTTCAAGCGGAATGCGACGTGTCTGCTTGGTGTTCAACGCCGTAACAATAAATAATCGTCCTGAAGCTGTCGTCCGGATTTACTCCTCTCTTTCGGCTCGTATTAAAAATGTTAAGCACGCAACCACCTGCCTGGATCTAGCAAGATCCTTTTCAGAAGCTGACAGTCGCTCAGATGGCCAAGATATTCCCTGTCATTTATAAAACCCAAAGTTTCGTCTCCGTGTTCACAACAGCCCGCCACTGGACTTCCTATCCTGAGCTAGTTCAATCCAATCGAGACCCACCAAAATTTTTCTTAATATAAATTTTTATATGAACCATGCTGTCATTTTAAATCTTAAAATTGATGAAAAACCAAGATAAAAGTGTAAAAGGAAAACCAATGCTGTACGAATTTCTTGAAATGGAAGTCGCTAGCCTTGGAAGAGAAGACGCCATGACACTCTGACGTCAGGATTGGGCTAGTTCCCTGCGTCCAACCACGAAATGTTCCAGGTTTCAAAGTCAGGCCTTTGGATATAGACACAAATATATTTAGTTACAAGTAAAAAAGTTTTAAATTTAAAAATAATAGGGTTTTTTTGCGATAATCGAAGCCACGTACCAACATGGGATTATTTCCTCACAACTTCAAGACCGTATGCTAGTATTTCACTTGCGGTACAGTCGCCACCTCAGAAGTTCGCACAGTTAGTCTTACTGACGTATTAAACTCAAATTCTGCTTCTATTAGCAAAGTATTCATAAAATATTTCACAATAATCTATCAATTGGTTAAATGGTTAAATGGTGACACGGGACGATAATTAATTAAAACAGACAAGTGAACACACGGTGATAAACATTAATTTTGCAAAAAGGACGATCTTCCAAAACGCTGACAACGAACTACAAGACAAGACTGAATAACCCAGACGACCAGGTTCAATAACTTTATCCCACGAATAGATAAATAAATTTTCCTTCCAACACTAACGCCATATTGGATTTATACCTACTTAGACAGACAATTCTTTCATCTTTGCCTGCAGATTGTAAAAGCTCTTTTAGTACAATGAAAGGGTACGTACCCTGAAAGGGGCATACTTCGAGAAAAAAACATGTATTTCTGTTCTTTAGTGCAGGATGTAACAACAGTTTGCACTCAGATCAAATTAAAGTACGCGCCGCCTTATCATGGACTCCCTCTAGGCCTCTACAGTAAATACTGTGGTAATAGGTTAAATAGGATTCGCAGGCTCTAGGACATGCGCCGTGTACAATTTCAATTTACAAGTTGCAAGGTCTCAAACAAATGCATAATAAATGCACTTTGCGTGTCTTAGAAACACAGAGCTCGCCCGTTCCTTCGCTAAGACGTAAAGAATATTCTGACACGTAGTTACGAGTCATAACGTCTACATATGACATGGCGATGTTCTTCTGGGTTTTGAAACCGCGTACACCTGTCGTAGGAAGATAACAGACGTTTCGGAGACATATACTGTCCCCATTTCCACAGGACCGAGCATCACGTTTCTCCGAAACGTCGAGAAGTTCAAATCTCTCTAGAGTTATGATATAAATATTTTGTGTATCTCAGTAGACAGCGACACAAAACATATTTCAATAAGATTAAATTATAATATCCCTCACAATGACTGACACCAGATTGCTGAGGTGTTTTGTCGACAGGTTATGAACAATCTAGCAGTTTCCACTGACGTAAATTTTTTCTCACAAGGCGTTAAACCTCATTTTGCGAAGTCTACATGGCAAGAAGACAAAGGATTTTATTAAACTTGACAGCGTCACACAATCAGAGGCAAGAACACCACAGAGTGATACCATCATGGCGTCTATACGAACTTCTGATGTGGGACACTTTACCTGCAGTCCAGGAACCACGTGTGGTGTCAAATAATTGACACCTTTTCTGACACCATCCTTACTTCTTGTATGTTTGTAAGACAACGCAGCTGTCCTCTAAATCTGTACATCGTTTTTCGTTTCATGATTATATTTAATTAAATATTCTAGCGACGTTCTGCCGCCATCATCCGTATCCCGCCTAAGACAACATAACCAGATCTTTGGCGGAATAAGTAAGAGACGTCTTTCAGGGCATAAATAAAGACGTAAGTCGTCTTATAACCTAGCCGTTGCCTACACGAAGAGCAGGCCGTGTTGCAAATTACGATGTCTGGCGTGCGTGATATGATGTTTATTAATTCAACTGCTCCAGACACGGCTACATCGGACTAGTGCCCTCGCGTACGTGGCCTTACACATGCATACATATTACTTAGTGCCTTTGCGTAGTTACTTTAAGTCTATAAACTGTCCAGAATAAAGTGTAACAAGAAACGATACGAATTTCTATGGTATCAATGACTCCATTTCGTGGAATGAAAAAAAATTGTTCCAAGATAAATATTAATTTAACGGATTTCTGTCACCTTTCGTGATCTTGGCGTCTGAATTGTAATTTTCTTACCTTATTGAGAATCACGTGTTTCAGTCGATAATTAATAGGGAAGAAAAATAAGCAAAAGACGTGTGATATGTGGGGATTAAGGGAAGTATTCCCACATTAGCTGGGCCAGAAGAGTCGTAATTTTAGGATCTACTAGTAAATTAGCCGTCAAAGTATAGCGGGAAAACGCATTTTTGTCTAAAAGCCTGAATTTAATTCTCGAAGTTTTGAAAATCTTTCCATGGAAGCAACACATCAAGGCTACCAAATTAAAAAAAGAACTGGTATTAGATGGATATGTGTAGAATGGAACCGAGCGCAGATTGTAACAGGCTCAGAAAATGTACGAAGATTGTGAACTATCTGACTAGCTGAGGAACAGTCAGCTTCACAAAACATGGCTCTGTTTAACACAGTCAGCGTACGATTTTCATTTGAATACGATGTTGGATGGATCACGAATCCATCACAGGTATTTTAATACCACATTCTCGTATTACATTGTATTTTAATACAACATTCTTTCTATGCGCTTGTGGGTAATTTTGTTAAGACAGTCAGATGTTTATGCTTGTAAATATGCCTGAATACGTGATAAATATAAACTATAGAGTGTATGTAACAGTGGCTTAAAAGCACTCCGTTAATTATGTCATATTATATATGAGAGATGATCAGATATAATGAAAAAGGTCCTTTTCCACTTATTAATTTCAAGACTTAATCTACACCCAGGCTTTAGCACTGACTAATTGAATTAATTCCGGACGCAGGAGGTAGAAACACTCGCACACACAAAAATTGGGCTCGTACAAAAATCAGATACAATTCCCAAGGAAGATAAATGGAGTTTAATTAAAACTGAATCGCCATATTTAATTAGTACACAAAGCGACTTCAGCTCACATACATTACGGAAGATAATTTGAACACTCCGGTAAGAAGAAACGTTATGCATTTTAAACGCGTAATTACAGGTAATTAAAACCAGCATTTCTCCGGGATTGGTTAGAGATGCGGATGGCAAAAGAAAAGAAGAATAAGAACAGGATTAAAAATTATCTCCGCGCATTACACTGCAAAGATTTCGTAACCCGGGACACACATCAAATCGCAAATGCAAAAGTGGTTCGCGTAGCAATTAAACATCGAGCTTTATTAGAAGCGGAACAGTCGGTGTCTCCAACTGCCGGCAAGTCCGCCCGACCCACAACGCCAAAGTTGGCTTCACGGTCACGCTGCCTAAAAGCAAATTACACGGCCTGAAACTCCGCACTAAAGACATGACATTCGAAATGAATAAAATTAATTTAAATAATATTGAATAAATTACCAACACCTTATAAAAGACTCGCAATTGTACGCTGTTTTTTTAATTAATTTGATAATCCTTAATTCGAATGTTCTATTTTCTTCTTCAAATTCTATTCTCCATCTATCCAGAAGTTTCGTTTAACCCTATAAAGGAATGGTAACTATATGAACCACTTCTTTGACAATCAGTAATTTTTCATTTTGTATTTACGTGCTTTCGTATGATTCTCGTAATAAACAGCGTTAATCATTTGATCTTTGTAATGGTGAAGTGTAGTGTTTTCTTTGCGGTACGGACTGGATTCTTAAGTTTCGTTTGAAAGAGCTTCGGCTCCAAAGGTTAATTAGCGTTTTAGTCGTATTATTTCCTTAAACAAGGTTAACCAGCTGACATTTGCAATGGTGAAGTGTAGTGTTTTCTTCGCGGTACGGACTGGATTCTTTAATATAATTTATACGAGCTTCGGTTTCATTGAGTTAATAATAATTAATAATTCTGTTACTTCTGAACTCTTATTATCCAAAACTCCACATTCCTTAGCTTTATTCTTAGCTGAATTTAAATTTCGATTGTTTTCTGAAATATCCTACAGTTTATTATTCAGTAGTGAAGTAGTTAATCTCAGACCAGCAGGAGTGCCAATCTCTGCACCACAAACATTAGGCGCATAAATTATAATGTCTGTTCGGATGAATGTCTTGACATAACTATTCATGTCAAAAAATAATCACTAAGGCAACGAAACTGGGCGTATCAGGATGACATCACATGTGAAAGGACATATTTCAATACAACAGAATCATAATAATAATAATAATAATAATAATAATAATAATAACTAAACCAAGATGTTGTATGACTAACAAAAAAACACGGACGACAATAAACAATGCTTAGTGTTCAGAAATAATCATCATCATCATCGCTCTTCACAGTACATTAAGCAAGCAGTCACTCTCATTTACATTGAATGCTATCCATCAGTCTAACTACGTATTTAAGAAACATTTTATCGGTCTATTGTAAGAAATCCCCCCTCCATTTAATAATCATATATAGTAGAACACAATACGAACCACAGCCTTCTTGAAGTCTTTCTTTTCCGTGCCGTTTTATTGAAAGTCATCGTGATGACAGCGAAGCCACAGATGAGCGTTTCAAAGTAAAAGTAACCCCATATTTATTATAGCAACCAGACAGCCTTCAAATCAAACTGCACTTCTACGCCAAGCACTTTCAGTGTGTAGATAACAGCGCACAAAACGATAACCAGCTTCACATTCAGAAGATAAATAGAACTTTAAATTCAAAATGAACAATAAAATATTTTTCTCGTATTATAATTACCGATAATTGAAAGCAGAATTTTGTTCCGGATAGACTGAGAGTCACGAATTGATTTGCGGTTTGAAAAATAAATAAAAAAGGTGTTCGCAAAGTGTGGTTCACGGACCACGACAGGGGATCCTCAAGTGTGCAAGCAAACGAAGAGATTCTTGAAACGAATAAGAACCAATCACAGAATTATATTTCTCGCCAGTCACTTGTTTCTTTCCTACTTCATTAAAGCTCCGTTCTCAATTACGGTGACATTTTTAATAATTCGCGGTCAGGCGGAGTCAAACGCTTTTCCCCGGAAAGCGAGGCCGATCATAACGCATGAGTCCACTTCACGGTTGCACTGTACAGAAAACACACTGTATATGTGGTAATACGTCGACGAACAGGAGAATGACATATCAAGGCGCTGATAACGACCCAATTTATGGTACTACATAAACCATGACTGAAGAAAAACATGAAAATTCTCAGTCAGGATAATCCAATCCAGGTCTCTGCAGCTCGAAGAAAAAGAATGATCTACAAAGGCAAGTGAAACATTCTTTATCGCCACTATAAAGAATCGTCATATCATGAGTTTCAGTAATCGTGGTTGTAAGGCTCCACGCATTCTGAAAGCTGTAAAATGGGGAAAGGGCCATTGGATGGGAGGCTGGGTGTCACTGATTGGAATGCACCGGCTCACGGACCAAGAGAAGGCTCATCCCCTCCCTTCCAGCAGCGAGTCTTCTCAAAATTGTACGCCGCGCTCCTCCTCAGGACAGCGTGAGGCGCCTTCATGTGACACAAACTGGCAAATTATACAAACCCCCCACTGAGACGAGGAATGTTTCTATGGTATTGTCTATGCTTCGTGCCAGGCTGTCTCTTTGTTTGCAGCCACAGAACACACCTTGTCTGACTGCCATCTTGAGACTCAGCAGCTCCTGGCACAAAAGTGTTCCACGGCTCTCACAGCATCTTCCAGGCGCACCTCATTAAGAACAGCTTAGTTCTTACACACCGACGCTGGGGCCCACCTGGCCAACTATCCAGTGCGTGCCCGGGAGTAAAGCGGCCGGAGAGTGAAGCTACTGCAGTCCACGATCAACCGGTCACATCCAAAATTATTTAAGAATCCAGTCCGTACCGCGAAGAAAACACGACACTTCACCATTGCAAAGATCAACTGGTTAACCTTGTTTAAGGAAATAATACGACTAAAACGCTAATTAACCTTTGGAGCCGAAGCTCTTTCAAATGAAACTTAAGAATTCAGTCCGTACCGCGAAGAAAACACAACACTTCACCATTACAAAGATCAACTGGTTAACCTTGTTTAAGGAAATAATACGACTAAAACGCTAATTAACCTTTGGAGCCGAAGCTCTTTTAAATGAAACTTAAGAATTCAGTCCGTACCGCGAAGAAAACACAACACTTCACCATTACAAAGATCAACTGGTTAACCTTGTTTAAGGAAATAATACGACTAAAACGCTAATTAACCTTTGGAGCCGAAGAACCTCTTTCAAATGAAACTTACGAATTCGGTCCGTACCGCGAAGAAAACACAACACCTCACCATTACAAAGATCAACTGGTTGACGCTGTTTAAGGAAATAATCGCTGTTTATTTCGAGAATCATACGTAACCCACAAATACACTCTGTGGGCAAGAAGGAAAGTTACTGAGTGGCAGAAATAGTTACCACTGGGCTTTAAACGCTTAAACATTGGTCACATTCTTGAAATCCATCCGTCTCTGTCTTGACCGAAGACCCTCGCCCCCCATCACAAGACGGACCCAGCGTTAAATCAGTTGGCCGGACAACACAGTAGATAAACAACCCCCAGTCCCAATGTCCTACGGAGTTCAAGATTTATTTTATTACAGAGCTGTTTCAAGTTTCACAGCACTTAACTAGCCCTTAGAGAAAACTGTGATCGAATGGGGCGAACTCTACACTTACATGAAGAGTGTTCCATAATAAATGTTTCAGAAATATTCTAATAATTTTAGTGGACTGAACTTTCGGCGTAGAAAAGCTGAAGTTCCGATTTCTTGTCGCCAGAGGTCAGTCTGCTTGGGTCTTACGCGCCTCACACTTTTTAGCAGAAAGAAAATATTAATTAATTAGAGGTAACACTTTACTAAATCAGCTATTACGTTAACTTTCTTAGATGCGCGCAAAATATAAAATTTTGGACAACATTTACTAAACTCAACAACACAAGTGTTCAATGCCTCGTGCGGATATTTCATGCTCTCACTTTATTATAACAACACGTGGAATCGCATCAGAATTTCGTAGTCGAAATTGAAACCTTCCAGGATTATCGTGTTCAGTGATCGCCACAGGACGTCCACAATTCTATGGACAAGCCCTTGTAAAACTACTTGTCGCTTACCTCGTCAAGATCCGCCACCAGATAACCCTGAGCCACATTCTTAAGTAGATTAAACTTGCTATATGGAGTGGATTCATCTGGCTCATGATAGGGACCAGTGACGGGATTATGTGAAGACGGTAATGAACCTTGGGATTCCATAAAGTGCTGGAAATTTCTTTTTCAGTGGCTGAGCGACTGTCAGCTTGTCAGGAACGACTCGGCTGAACGGTAAGTAAGCTAGGTTCCTATAAAATTGCGACTACAGCAACAGACGGATTGTTGTTATTTCGCTGGAATTTGTTGTGTGTCTTTTCGGATGTCGTGGTTTAAAAATTACTGATGTATCTGTCCCGCCAGCGCCCCCAAGACACCAGTTCCTAATCCCTTTTCATTTCCCCGCTATAAGTGACTCTGTTTCGGGTTACATCGGAACGGCTTTTTTTTCTCGACCAATTAATTCAGAAAACACACCAAGTCTAAAAGTTATGATCCATAAACGTTGCTAACTTTCCTCTTCCTATCGGCCGAGTAATAAATATCGAACTCACTTCATCTCCTTGAGTTAATCTACGCACTCCAGTCCTAAAGATACGGGAATCTTGTGGCATCATTTGGTGTTACAAGCCCGCATCTGATGCCAAGTCGGCAGCTGCTATGTTTTCCAACACGCCCGATATAAATCAGCATCTTCAGCGGTCCATCTTGAGCCGAAACACCGCGCTATGAAGGTGTATGTACGGCACACCGGTAAACATCCACGCAGTCACAAGGCCCTGAGTAGCGGTGAAGGGTTAGCTTTATGATACGCCCAAATTTACCCCCCAGAAAACTGCAAAATACATTTTCGTTAAAATCAGATTCCAGAAGTCAGATTATGGTGTCTGCGGTTGTGACTTAGTCCAGTCTTGTCCTCAAACGCCGTATAGATAACAAGAAGCTCCTAGAAGAATTATAATGACTGCGTTCGCTGTACCACCTTGAAGCACAAAGCTCGTCCAAATGGTATAGTTAAGGATTCAGTCCGTACCGCGAAGAAAACACAACACTTCACCATTGCAAAGATCAACTGGTTAACCTTGTTTAAGGAAATAATACGACTAAAACGCTAATTAACCTTTGGAGCCGAAGCTCTTTCAAACGAAACTTAAGAATTTGGTCCGTACCGCGAAGAAAACACTACACTTCACCATTACAAAGATCAACTGGTTAACCTTGTTTAAGGAAATAATACGACTAAAACGCTAATTAACCTTTGGAGCCGAAGCTCTTTCAAATGAAACTTAAAAATTCAGTCCGTACCGCGAAGAAAACACTACACTTCACCATTACAAAGATCAACTGGTTAACCTTGTTTAAGGAAATAATACGACTAAAACGCTAATTAACCTTTGGAGCCGAAGCTCTTTCAAATGAAACTTAAGAATTCAGTCCGTACCGCGAAGAAAACACTACACTTCACCATTACAAAGATCAACTGGTTAACCTTGTTTAAGGAAATAATCGCTGTTTAGAGTAAGAATCATGCGAAACACATAAATACTTAAGAGTTACTGGTTGTTAAATCAGGTGGTATGAATAATTACCACTGGTCTTTGAAGTTAAATTCTTCACACAAATCAGGTCCTGTCTGCCCATAGACCAACACATCGTTTGAAATGTGTGTTAAAGAACGAAAAGTATTTTGTGGCATCAGCCGGTTTTGAAAATGATGTCAGAACCGATAAAACTATTGTTCCCTAACTTGTTTAACAACGCTCTCTCAACTGCAAATGATCTGAGAAGTAGAAAGAGGCGGTCGAGACCCACTGGAATTTCTAAAACTTGCATTTCCATCAAAATATTTATTTATATTTATTTCTTTTAACTGTAATCATCATAATTTCCCTACACAAAATTTTCCAGAAATGAAAAACGTGGTAATGTGTTATCAATAATTTATTAAACATTGCCGCAAGCCGCCTTCGGCCCGCAGGACCCACTTTGAGTACCTGTAATTCATAACCTAACCCTCATTCGTCTCAGCAGGGGCTTTATTTTTTAATGGACCCCTAGGATCGAATCATAGCAGTTGATGAGCCGTTGTTTCACAGACAACTGTGCTGATCACTGGAATAATTTGGCCCCGACTTTTTTAACGGTTTCCACAGAATAAAAATCATGAAACCACGTGACCCGTAGCATCACATTCCTTGGTTCTGACTTGGTCGGTACGAAAGAACTTCTGGAATCAGGAAACCAGACATCGAAAATCTCAGTAAAAATACCGACGGTATGAAAACAAGTCATGAATTCCGCATTCTGCACTTTTAAGAGTAATAAATTTTTCTGTGGGACATTTCTCTTCTGCTTTGACAACTGGATAACAGAGCAGAGGTTCCCAAACTTGTTACAGGCTGTAAAATAAGACGGTCGGAGTCAATAACAAATCCTTCCCACAGCCACACAGCATACAGAGTGACCGCCCAGTTAATGACGTCAATCGATTCAGAATCGATATACCCTACGTTTATGTCGAGAACACGTTTTCAAACATTGAATATTATTTTCTTTGCATTTAACAATTATAAGCACTACACATAAACATCCTTATGACGACTGAACACCCGAAACGTCTCCCCAAATTTTGTTACACTTCACAGCGGATTAAAACCTCGTAAAATATTTTGAATTAAATGTCTGAATGCAAGAGATCGCTCATAAGATTTTTGGCGGAGATGGGAGGATATTATTAAAATATTAAGAAACTATGATTGGAACACGCGGACTGGATTTTTTAGGCTCGCGATACCTTCCAGTCTCAGGCGCTTGTAAAAAAGTTACAAACAAGCAGGACAGACGACCACGCCCAGTGATCAGTTGCTAAGGGAATATTATCATTAAGTTGGGTTAGGTTATTGACAGGAAATGTCTTGACTCGCTGATGGACTATCAGCTTCTCAAGAAGTGCCGTGTTGCGATGCTCTCCACCCTGAGGCTTCGCGATTCCATGGTGTTTGAAGCCGCACTCATGTCACAGCGTTAATTTCTGGCTCGGTGTTCCATCGCACGGTAGAGGAACAAAAATAAGGTGGATAAATACGACAAGAAGAAGGAATTCGGGAGAAAGGTGTGCGAAAGAGAACCGAACATTTAACATTGTTTTCTGCGAAGTTCTGTTGCCCCGGAAACGAGCAGAGTTAGCATTCTTTTACTCCCGGCCAGGTCATTCCGACCGCGATGTGCGAATCAATTTTGCACAGAAGAATTTAATTTCTTTCGCAGTCTCAACGTCGGAAAACAAACTTTACGATTCATAACCACTGCATCACCAATGCGTCTATAAAGTGACAGTGTGTTCTGACGGACGTCTGGATGATGCATACAATAAAAGTTGACTCGCACAAGACACGGACAGCTTCTGACAGCAGGACACGCATATCGGACAAGTGACAAGCTTAAATTTGTGATTGAATTCTCCATCCGTGACGTCATGTAGCTGTCAATGTCACCATCGCTACAAACATCAGAAGTTAAACCTGCAGTCCGATTCTTTCGACGTTGCAATTACTGTCAGCTCCGAACCATCGTTCGTTAGCTGTGCTGTGTTTCATGTTTCGTGACTGTGTCAAGCGAATACATTTTAACTCTTAATTAGATGCCCTTTCCATATCGCGGAACGCTACAAATTCATTATGTGGCCAGCTGGACAGGCGACGCGCTGTCACGTCATAGTGCTATATGGCTCTGATTGGTCAGTTGATAAATGTACCGCATAATTAGGAAACTCGGCCCTAAACCACAAAATCCATCAAAATAACACTTAAGAATTCGGGCCGTACCGCGAAGAAAACACTACACCTAACCATTACAAAGATCAACTGGTTAACCTTGTTTAAGGAAATAATACGACTAAAACGCTAATTAACCTTTGGAGCCGAAGCTCTTTCAAATGAAACTGAAGAATTCAGTCCGTACCGCGAAGAAAACACTACACCTCACCATTACAAAGATCAACTGGTTAACCTTGTTTAAGGAAATAATACGACTAAAACGCTAATTAACCTTTGGAGCCGAAGCTCTTTCAAATGAAACTGAAGAATTCAGTCCGTACCGCGAAGAAAACACTACACCTCACCATTACAAAGATCAACTGGTTAACCTTGTTTAAGGAAATAATACGACTAAAACGCTAATTAACCTTTGGAGCCGAAGCTCTTTCAAATGAAACTGAAGAATTCAGTCCGTACCGCGAAGAAAACACTACACCTCACCATTACAAAGATCAACTGGTTAACCTTGTTTAAGGAAATAATACGACTAAACCGCTAATTAACCTTTGGAGCCGAAGCTCTTTCAAATGAAACTGAAGAATTCAGTCCGTACCGCGAAGAAAACACTACACCTCACCATTACAAAGATCAACTGGTTAACCTTGTTTAAGGAAATAATACGACTAAACCGCTAATTAACCTTTGGAGCCGAAGCTCTTTCAAATGAAACTGAAGAATTCAGTCCGTACCGCGAAGAAAACACTACACCTCACCATTACAAAGATCAACTGGTTAACCTTGTTTAAGGAAATTATACGACTAAACCGCTAATTAACCTTTGGAGCCGAAGCTCTTTCAAATGAAACTTGAGAATTCAGTCCGTACCGCGAAGAAAACACTACACTTCACCATTGCAAAGATCAACTGGTTAACCTTGTTTAAGGAAATAATACGACTAAACCGCTAATTAACCTTTGGAGCCGAAGCTCTTTCAAATGAAACTGAAGAATTCAGTCCGTACCGCGAAGAAAACACTACACCTCACCATTACAAAGATCAACTGGTTAACGCTGTTTAAGGAAATAATCGCTGTTTACTGGGAGATCGAAACGAAATGTTTCTCCCGCCTTACATTTCTGCCTTTGCTTAGTCGACGTCCGTCCTTTTTGTTTCAGTCGCGTTAGACGCACACACAAACACCGCCGCCCGAAGCAGATCCGACCCGCGTCTGCACACTGCGCCCTGACGTGCCTCAGCGATTGATCTGACGGCACAAAACAAACAGTGGCAGGATTTGAACGGAGACTTGAGGTCTCAGGACGCCCGTAGCGCCGAGACGACTCGAACAGACGTCACCCGCTAGCTACAAGAAGAAATAAACGTAGACTAGATTCGATATGGCCGCCTGATTCTCCGGGGATTTCCACTGGATCAATGGATGCCAGGCCCGACTAACAAAAGTACACCAGTGAGACGTGAAACACTGTTTCTCAAAGGACTGGCAGTCACCAGCCACTGGTCTTTCTAAACTCAGGCTACCGCATTCACGCCTCCCTCATTCTGGACAGACTGCAAAAGTTTGAAGGAAATTTTCATCAAAATTTGTTGGCGCATTCAAATTTGACTTATGTTCGGACAGGTTTGGTTACGTTATGAAAGGTTAAGCTGTCTGTTGTGTTGCTTTTTGTATTATATTTCCGCTCAATTCCGAATATGCCCCAAAAAATTTTCAGGTATTGCAGACTGATTTCGACCTGTTATCGGCTATTTTCGGAACGGTTCGGCTTCTTTCGTCTAGTTCATACCATTTAAAATTGTTTTGAACGACAATGCATCGACTGATTCTATAATCAACAAGTCTGAATTTTCATTTACACATTTCATATCATTCTCACTCTAAACAGCGATTATTTCCTTAAACAAGGTTAACCAGTTGATCTTTGTAATGGTGAAGTGTAGTGTTTTCTTCGCGGTACGGACTGAACTTGTCAGTGTCGCTTGTACCACTGTCGCGCGCAGCGCACCGTTCGCAGAGAACACGAAGAAGCAGGCGAGTAATCTTGCAGCGCGGGCGACCGGCGAACACGACGACCACCGCCGACTAGACAGGTCAGCTGCACTGGCAAAAACGAACACTGAAACAATGCAGAGACGTAGAAGCCAGCTAATTCAGTTCTTGTATCCACTGATGGCTCTCAAAAGGAATCGTCTTCGATCTTACGAAATACGGAAGGAAAACTGCCTTGATATTCAGTGTGGAAACTGCACGCAAATCTTCGGGTTTAACTTATGCGCTGTGATTACTGCGGTCTGAAGTAAGCAGGATTTTTTTTAAAAAAAAAAGTGTATGTTACAGATTTTGGATTTCAGGGTCGATCCTTCAAATTAAAGATTACGAGGCAAAACCATCACATTTTGGGAAAGAAAGAAAAAATGAAACACGGCAAGCGGAATCACAGATCTGTCCGCGTAAGTGTATCAAGACCTGCCACATGACCGAAATGAGGCAACATCTATCTCACGAGTTCATCACGTAACTAAAAAAGCCACCGCCTCACTTTACAACGTCCCGTTAAGGTATTTATTACGTCGGAACGTCTCAACAAAAACGTCGCATATCCAATACCCTAAATAAGTGGACCGTAAAAGGGGGAATCCACGATATCTCGACATCGCAGCAAATATATGGGGCCCACACAACTTGGAATTCGAAAACATTTCGAGGGATAAAAACAAGGGACATCTTTCGTGGCCGGAGTCGGCAGGGCTGTCAACTTGACACTGTAAATGGATTTACTGACTTGCTTCAGGTATTTTCGTTTCTGAAAGACTCGCAGTTGCAAGTAGGGGAACACGGGGCACAATGCAACAACGCCATTTTTTATATTTCTTTCTTTCTTTCTTCGAACTACACGCACGCCACTGCGAATAGTGAGGCTAATATCAGTCACAGTTCTTCTGAAAATACGTCGTTAAACTTTTCAGCGCCAGCTTTAACGTATGGCCACTGATTTTAAGTTACGGTTTTCAATGTCCCCCCTAAGCGCCTACATGGCGTGTAGGGGGGGGGGGGGACAGGTTTTTTATTTAAGCGTTTTGATGATTCAAATATTTTGATGAAACAGCACGGCAAGCTATTTGTAAATGCAATAGAAGAACGGAATTTATAAAATTTGAATATATTACGGGGAAAATTAAACAATTTTTCACAAATAACTTTGGGAAACAAACTCTTTTTTTTTGTCTTAGAGCGAATGGGAATCTTCTGATCAGAATCAAAATGTCAAGTGTTGCAAAACGTCCTACCACCTTGGCAATTTGCAAACTATGACGTCACGTTCGCCTAAACATTTAAAAATTCCCTCTAAACACCAAGAAAACACACCGCATCATAGTTAAAATATATTTATTTTAATTAACTTTACGTAGCAATTATTTAGCCTTCATTTCGATAAAAAATTAAACCCACAAATTGACTCAACGAGGGACACCCTGAGTCATGATGCACATTGTGGTAAACATACTTACCGCTGACTTACAAAGAGTTAAACAGAAACGCATTTGAAATCAAAAATGTCGAGGCGGATTCCATTTCACACATAACGGAGCAGGGTGTGCCTGAAATGGCCTTCTTTAATTGCCGTGGGTTTGAAACCCGACTTGCAACAATTAAGTCATCAAACATTCAGATGATATCTCAAGTTCATGGGCCTATTGAGGTCATGACCTCTGTTCGTGACCCGACTCCCTTCGCCACTGCAACACGAGGTTTTGTGCGTACAAAGATAGATGTCCCTCGCTTCATCGCGCTCCGTTATAACATTAAAACGATCAGTAGGTGCCAACTGCGTCTTTGGAATTTCCCGAAGAAACACGTAGGAATTTACGATGTGTTGAACATTTAGATCGGGCATTAAAATTCGCAGAACATTTTTATGCGAATATCCGACGCAAAATCGTGCCCAAAACGAATAAAATAATTTGTAGTGGTGAATCGCCAACTTTGGTGAATAATAATTATTTCCTGCACATTTTGCGAACACCGGGCGTGCATCGGAAGGTTCGAATGTGGTGAGTTCTAAAATCTTTTACTCTTCAATAAATATTTTTAGGATTTTTATGAATTAGGTAAGGCATGTAGCACGCACGACGATATGAGAAATAAACACGAAATTTTGGTTCGATAACCTGAAAGGAGGAGGCTACTTGGATGGTGTAGGGGAATAGGAGGATAATATTAAAATGGGTCTTAGCAAAAAAAAGGATAAAAGTGTAGACTGGATCCATCTGGTTCGGGCCTGCGGCGGGATTTTGTGGACACTGTAATGAACATTCGGGTTTTCTAAAAGTTAGGGAATTTCTTTGACTATCTGAGCGACTATTACGAAAAGAGCTGTTGGACTTCATGATTTATAAAAGCATTTACCGGCATTCGAGAGCCCTGATTTGTGGTACGTAGTCGCATATAATAGAATAAAAAGGTTGCTAATGAAAATTCGGCTCGTTCAAAACGTTTGTCATAAGAACTAATTCTCTGTTCGTTCTCTGAGTGTTTAAATCACTTGGCCTCAACCGTAATAGCCCCTCGCCTTAACCTAAGTCTTGCTCTTCTGATTACAGGCTGTATTTCAGCCAGATGCGCCTTCAAGCAACGTAATCCTAAGTGTCCATAAATAAATCCACACGAGGGCTCACCTGAGATCAGAGTCAGACAGAAACAGATTCAAAGAACTGAAGGAAAGAAGGAACAATGGAGAAAGCGATGGAAACTCGCGATTCAGCACAGAAGCCGGCCTCACCACGGCCGTGTCTTTCCCAAAAATCCATTTTAATATTATCTTCGCAGTTACGCTTCGTTCTCCTTTTACCGATCGCCTTCTCCGCGTCTTCGGCGTATCATAGCAACAAAAGACGCGATACCTCATCACGTGACCCCAATATTACCACGTCACCTTGCTCTCTCTTTAACGTCCGAATATTTACGCGTAAGTACTAGATATTATTTTTAAAAGGTGAGAAACTGTTACGTATTTTTATCCTATAACCTCGTTTTCTGCTCCAGGGTCAATTTCTGTATCCTCCTGCGTCTTAAAACATTTCTCTTGCGGTCCGTTTACCTCAGAGACTAGTGAGCGATATCACATGATCGCCTTGGCGCTACAGTGGCACATGTCCGTATAACCCTCATCAGGGTTCGACGTTTAACCACGAGCTAGTATCAGGGGGGGGGGGCAGATGATGATAAAACACGAAAAAAATTATTGGTAAGAGATGAATAAACAGCGAGAAAAATATTCGTGACCGTTGTACTTATCCTATTAACCATCAAAGTCACTGTGAGTCCCAAATATTTATCTGTGGACCTTAAGGTCAAAACTGAGACCATGGATCACGTCAAAGAAGCTGTACGCTTCTCAAAACCTTCGTCATACTTATGTTTCGCTTTTGCACGACTCGGATTCCCCTTCTATCAGCCAACCAACGTTTAACAACTCAAGACTGAAACGTTATTAGGCCTATAATTCCTATTATCATCTTCGTGGAGCATTCTCAAAAATGCCCGCGGGGCATTTTAAACCTCATCCCTTCAAACGCTCTCCCTCTGCGTTCATAATAATCTTTTTTTTGGGAGGGGGGACATTTTTCGTGTCATTATCCGAGCTTGATCGGGGTATCTCTTCCTCGAGGTGTCCACCACGGTCTCCTGTGCTCTCAAAATCGCTTATGCCCGAAATACGTAACCATAAACCATGTCCGTCCGCACTTTTCATGTTATTCATCCTAATTTATTAAACGACGCTTCAAACAACAAACATTATAGAGCAACGAATCATTGGATGATTAATGTGGATATGAAAGGAAACCGTCGTGGCCTATTTGGAGGAAGATTCTTATGGCCCATCGAGTCTCATTAAGCGTAGGAACTACTTCACTCGCTAAATACATCATAAGTACCGGAGATGGATTCTGGTAAACGTGATTGGACCGAACTGGCTCTTAAAAAGCCCTGGTTCTTACTTGTGTGTTAGAGGTTTCGAAGATAATCATCGTAATAATTAGCGCAAAATTATTTAGTTGGTACGCGTGATCATTTTGCGTCAAGGTACAAACAAAGTTTACAGATGCGTCTAATTTATTTCATACCGACAGATGTGACATCTAGCGGCTTACAGCGGAAACGAAATAAAAATTGACATCTGTGTCCATAAAATATGCAGCCATTAAGAAACAATTCTTTAGCCGTTTCAAACAGACGCTGTCTGCATTTAAACAACTTGAATCAGCTAATTATTGGCGCAATAATGGGCCATCGACACGGTCCATGCAATTGAATGGACCCTAAAACCGAAATGGCTTTATTGTCATTCGCGTTTTTAGATCAAATCGTAATTCGATATGAGACGTTTTAGACGAAAAGTCAATAGCAAAAATGATTTTACGTGGGCCAGTAGAATTATTCTCTACGCAGACTCGAGACAATGGAATCCACTGCGTTCAAAGACCTGTAATATGCACGCCTAAACGCCATGAAATTACGGTATGTAAAACGTCATTTCACAAACAATACGTCTGCCTTTTTGCACGATCTCATGAAACACGATCTCATTTCATCAGTCTGAGAAACTGCAGCGATAAAAATTCCCCTTACCTACCGCAATTATTCGCCTTCTCTTTCCCAGGACACACATTGTTGTTATACAAATGCAATTTTCCGTAAGTTCGCAAACATCTGGCTGTTAAAAAGTCCATTGTTATAAAAAAAGCACTTTTTAGCATTAAAAGCTGAAATTATTACAGTCTACTGACAACTACAACTGGTTTGTTCCCATTGTTGACCATCAAAACAAGTTCTCTATAAATTTTAATTCTGTCCTGAGCTCAATAAATTGAAACCTGAACCCAAGGAAATCTTACGTTTCATACAAATGTCTGTGCCAGGGGCGCATGCGCGAACTTACATCTGACGTTCTGACGCGAGGACAATTCGTCGCCTTTCTGAACTGTTTCACGGAATAAAATAATACAATTATCGAAGTTGTTAAAAATATACAACAGAATTAAACTAACGTTGTGAAATCTAATTAATTAACTCGACTGTTCTGTTAATCGTCAAACTATTCTAACAAACCGAGCGTCAGTTCCTATTTACTTATGTTAACGGACGCTACGAGGCGTTTAAAAATACTTTTTTTGGGGGGGGGGGGACAGTGGGCCCCAAGGACGGTGAGGTTTTTGAAACTGCCCACTGTATTGTGTGAAATGAACTTCACGCACAAACATATGTAAATACACAACACATTTTTTTTAGGAGGAGTATTCCTTGCGTGTTTCAACGCGATGTACTATGTATGTATGTATGTATTATGCTGCCCTCCCCCCCCCCCTCCACCGCCTCACATGAAAAAACATATATTTTATAGCCTAGTCCTTCTCAATATTTAGTTTCAGTGAGTATCAGGTTGTAGTTACAAGGCTGGTCTTTGTCCGTCTCTCTCTGACCGTCTTACAACTTAAACCTTGCGCATATTAATGATGATATTTGAATAATTTTATATATAAGGGTCTACATTTTGTGCCCCCCCTCCCCAATTCCATGTAAAATGTATGAGTACAGTGTCACTGACCCCGACTTAAGTAAGAATCACTCAGCGCTCAGTAAACTTCGCATAACAACGCAAAGAACATACAAAACTTAGCGCGGAGTGATACAACTCCCCGACGTCGTATCTCTCGGAGTGGAGAGTAAAAGTGGCTTATGGAACAGCAGATGAAGACATTGTTGTCGGTTGCGAAGTCTTAAACTACATTAAATGCAGCAGATCAGTTACTTAGAAGACGCAAATGTTCGTAGTACCGATTTCAATTAGCTTAGTTTAATCAATTAACTCCTTTCTGGAGACGCTGACAGTTGCTCGAACAGAGCCAAGCTTGATTACCGAAACAGTACCGAACCCCTTCTCGCCCTAAACACGTCCAGTGCTTATAAAATGTTTGCCTTGCTCGCCACAGCAAGTACTTGGCAGCACTCAGCGCTTGTAATAACACGGTCTCACGCGCAATGAAATCCACTCGCATCCATAAACAAATAAAATACACTCTCTGACTTTATCTGACTCCTTTGCAACTGCAGAGGAGAATTATTATGGACCGCGAATTATAAATCGCGATTTTTCCCTGTTTTAAACCCTTTAAAGCTCAGTGGTAACTATATGTACCACCTGCTGTATCAATCAGTAGCTCTGCCTTTTGTATTTATTGATTTCATATGATTTTTAAAATGAATAGCGATCATTTCCTTAAACAGCGTTAACCAGTTGGTCTTTTTAATGGTGAAGTGTAGTGTTTTCTTCGCGGTACGGACTGGATTCTTAAATATTTTGAGTTTTTGTAATGGTGAAGTGTAGTGTTTTCTTCGCGGTACGGACTGAATTCTTAAATATTCTGAGTTTTTCTAATGGTGAAGTGTAGTGTTTTCTTCGCGGTACGGGCTGAATCCCTAAATATAATTCAGAATAACTTGGAATCTTTTTCAAAATTACATTTCTGAAAACCTAAACACACAGTGCGTAGACGGGAACTGCTGTAACAGTGAGATTGATACAGCTGTTGACCACCTTACAGACGTTCTGAATAAGGCCACGCACCACTCTATTCCGCTCAGACGGAGAACTTTCAGGTCAATGCAAATTGCAGCAGCCACTCGACTTCTCATCCAAGAAAGAAACAAACTGAGAAATCAGTGGCAAAGAACCCACGACATAAGGCTTCGTCCCCTCATCAACGCCTTGAAACACAAAATTGACTCGGCCATTAAAGATCAAATTTCGAACACCTGGCAGCAAACACTCCAAGGCCTCGACACTACCAACACTAAAGACACGTGGAGGATAACAAAAAGCCTCACAAACACGGACACAAAAATCCCACCCCTGAAACACAATGGCAACGTTGCAATTACCAACCAAGACAAAGTGAATATTTTTGCTGATACTTTAGAAGAAATATTCCAAACGAACCCAAACGTAGACACCAACTTCACCGTTAGCACAGAGCAGGTAGTTACCGACTTCCTGATGCAACCTCCGCAGGCCTCCGTAAGGCTTACAAACCATTGCGAGGTCGAATGGATTATCCGCCACCTTAAACCCCGCAAGGCTCCTGGCCCTGATGGGATTCAGAACATAGTACTAAAACACCTGCCACGGCCTGTTTTCAGATTTATTGCAAAAATATTTAACAAGTCATTAGCTTCAAATTATTTTCCTACCCAGTGGAAAAACGCTAAAGTTATCATGCTCCCAAAACCAAAAAAGGACCATTCCTCCCCGTTAAATTATAGGCCAATAAGTTTATTAAATTCCCTAGGCAAAGTTTTTGAGAAAATCATCTTAAAAAGACTTAATTTTCAACTTAAGGAGCTCCACATTATCAGAAATGACCAGTATGGTTTTAAACGTGGACATTCCACAACGCACACACTATTAAGAAATATAGAGAGAATCACTCACGGATTTAACAATAAGAAAGCCACAGTGGCATTGTTCCTGGACATAGAACGAGCATTTGATAAAGTTTGGATCACGGGGCTAATAGCAAAACTCATTAAAGTCAAAATTCCGCCTCACCTAATCCACGTAATTCACAGTTACCTCCAGAACCGTTCATTTTCTGTTTCACATGGGAGCTCTCACTCAAGCTGCCGCCCCATCAGGGCCGGCGTTCCCCAGGGTAGCCTACTCGGGCCAACACTTTTTAACATCTACATAAATGACATCCCATCCATTGAGAATGACTCCAACGTGTCCATCTCAATCTATGCAGATGACACAAATATCAGTGCTCGCTCAGGAAAATTAGACATAGCGATAACGAAATTAAACAGAGCAATAGGCCTTCTGGAACCCTGGTTTCGGAGATGGAGAATTCAGATCAACATTGACAAGTGCACCACAACCGTGTTTTCAAAACGTTTACGCGACTATCGCTGCAATGTTCCCACCGTAAAATTTTTTAATAAAACCATAGCTTTTACCTCCGAAACCAAATATCTGGGTGTCACTCTAGATTCCAAATTGACGTACAAGGCCCACATATCATCCATTCTCCGTACAGCTAACTTCAGACTGAGGCAACTATTTCCTTTACTCAATAAATCCTCCAGAATGGATGTTAATTTATCGTTAATGATCTATAAATCACTCCTCCGGTCCATACTGACATATGCCTCCCCCGCCTGGGGCTACGCTGCTAACACTCATTTACAAAAACTTCAGACATTTCAGAACAAAGTCCTCAGAATAATAACCAAATTGCCAAGGGTTACTCCAATCAGTACCCTACACGAACAGACCGGAATGCCGTTGATCAAGAATTACATTAAAGGATTAGCGAATAGGCTATACTTGAAATCGGCCATCAGCTACAACAGTCAAATTCAAGAGCTAGGACAGTACGATCCCAGCATTGACAAATACCTCCGCCCCCGAGCCCTTCTTGCGAAGTGACCCAACCCGCGAAATCCTCCAATCCTTTTGCTCAATAAACGGTCAGAGGATTGCCTCTGTAGTACATTGTTCTGTAACATTAGCCCAACAGCACACCTTAAAATTCCTTCACCTCCTGCATAAACGCAGCTAAACCTCGGCTTTTCTTTTGTAGCCCCCACTACAGTGCACCACCAGCCCGTTATAGGTACCCCGGAGGGTCCAGTCCATAGGCGGTCACATCGACCACTCCCCTACGCTGGACCGACCGCGAACCAACAAACACAAGACGACCACGGCAAGAAAATGGAAAAATGATTTATGGAATATGGATTGAAACTTTTGTAATTGGATAAGCAACGAGCCAAGTTGGTCGTTTCTTATCCAAAACATATCTTTGTAAAAATGAAAAGAAAAAAAAAAATGTATCAGTTTTTAATAAAGGAAGCGCACGGACAGAGGCTACCGTTAGGGCTCGCGATTTTAAATGCCGGACTGCTGGCTAGAAGTCAGCAGCACGCATCCGGAAGGTCCTGCGACCGGCCAACTCGACCAAGGTTTTCCGTGGTTTTCCTCGGTACTAGAGCAAATGCTGAGTTGGTACCCAAACTCCACGTTGCTCTGCATGCCTCCCATGCAGCCCTCTCAGAGTAATATCAAAATTCCGCTCTATAGTAGCCCCCCCCCCAAAATTAACGTAAATTATTCCTAACGCCACCCCCAAGGCCAATATCAAAATTCAAAATTAACGCAAAGACCCGAATCAACTCCCCCCTACCCTATTTCTTACCCCATCCTGTCTCCTAAATCCCTTGTCCTCACTAAACTTATTCATACCAGAAGGACGAGCGGGCACTGCCTGGGAACCTTCGTAGCCCACAACCAACTTTATACCCCTCCCCCATTTATTGCAGTAGTGCCTATCGCTACTCCCCCCACTTTCTCTCTTCTCTCTCTCTCTCTTTCGTTCAAAAGTCCCTCCTTCTCTCCGTCTATCTTCTCCTAATCTTTCTCTCAGTTTCCTCTTTCGTCTCGATTGTTCCGTCCGTTCGCTGCCAGTGTCCGCGCTAACTCAGCACAAGAGCCGGCCGACAAGCCCGGAGGCACTGGAATCTTTCTCTCCCTTCAAATTAGCAGGGAGAAGCCGGCGGTAGGCGAACTCTACCGTCCGCTCTACTTCCACTACGCCTGTGTTTTCTTTGATGTGGTTCATTTAATGATTCATTTCCCGTCTTTTGTGGAAATCGACTTGGGTGTGCGGAGGAGGGGCGCTGGGGGGGGGGGGGATCTTACACGTGGCCTTTCAGTGCCTAGACCGGGGAGGGGGATTCCCCCCCGGATGCTGCATGGGTCTCTCAAGGCACAGAGACACGAATAATCTGAACCAATTACGACTTCTCATTTTTTTCGATAATGGCCACACAAGAGTCCTGGGTTCAAATCTCAGCTCAGAGGCAGCAAGGACCTTCCATCAGATTACACAGCGCACACTCCTGGCAACGGCGAGACATTAAATAACCCTGAGGTTTAGCGAAACTGGGTTGGTAGCAGTGTGTCTGAGGAAACTCATTTACGGGTACAATGTGCGAGTAAGTCTGGACGAAATTCAACACCAGCGCCTTGCGATATTCATGTGTTCAGGGGCGAGAGCGTGAACCAACTCGAAAAACTAATTTCAACCTGTAATGCCTAAACGGTTCGAATAGCTCGAGATTTTTATCGCGCCTGCGTGTTTCGTGTTTTGGAGCTTTCGGCGAGAGAATTCGCCTCCTCTGACGTGCGTAATTGCCAAAACATGCGAGTTTGAACTTAAACCGATTTATACACACGGCCTACCTAATACCTGCCAGAAACACTTGTCACTACGGTGGAGACATTTTGCTTCAGCGGACGGCCGATAAACTACACCACAAAGCCACGTGTTGCATTAAAGTTTGTTATACCGGAAGTCTGTCTGTGTACCAAACGGCGTCACTCGTCAAAATATGAGGGTAGGAACGCGTCGAGGCTCGCTTGAGAGAAAGAGAAAATTCCTTCTTTCAAACAGGTAGACAATCCGTCCGCCATGGACCCATAATTCCGCACACAAATTCAACATGTCAAATTTTATGATTCGCTTTTATCGATACGAAATTCTACTAAAAGTTGCATTTTTAGTAAAAAATTTTCCTATAAAAGTCACCTCGATTAAAAAAAGTTTTGGAAAAATGTTCATCACAGTACAAAACTTTCGGATTCGACACCCAATGACTACAGATCGTAATGATGATAATGATTATGCTGCGTGCTTCTCAGACACATTTTTAATTACGATTTTTTTTAAATAATACTCTTAAATTACACCGATTCACGATGCATAAGCGTGCGTGTAATACGAAACGCGTATACCGAAGAATTATTTTCCATAGATCCGATATTAAAAACGGAGACCAGATTCGTGAGCAGATTTTTTTTAATTTCAATGTTTCTCGACGTGAAGAAACACTGTCATAAAAGAAGACTGATATATTCAATGCAAGAAGAAATGTCGAATGAAGTGGAACTGCGGGTAACAAGCGACGAAAACAGTGAACAAAACAGATAGGCCTTGAGAGTAAAACTGTAAGGACAGAGAAGAATTAACATTTTGTCCATTCGAAATATAAAAAAAATGTTAGCTACAGAAACAAGCGTAAAGCTAGCAGAACTGCCAAGCTGAATGCACCGAAACGTCGGAAACTTGTTATATAAACCATGTTTTTAATAAGGGGTTCAGTCTACCATTGACACTGGGTTAAATTTCTTTGTAGACTTTCCGGAAATGTATCTTACATCAAACGCGTTTGATTTCAAAGGGTTTAGAGCCTAATTCAGCGACTCTGTACATCCAAATGGTAAGTATACGTACCACCTGCTTCAATAATCGACAACTTTCCGTTTTCCCCACTGTGTATTTGTGTGTTTCGTACGATTCTCAGAATTAACAGCGATTATTTCCTTAAACAGCGTTAACCAGTTGATCTTTGTAATGGTGAAGTGTAGTGTTTTCTTCGCGGTACGGACCGGATTATTAAATATAATTCAGACGAGTTTCGGCTTCAAAGGATTAATGTATTCGAGTGTATTGACTTTTAATATCAGCGCGCACACGCACGTAACAGGAAATACAAGTAGAAATTCGCGTCCCCGGAGACGAAACAGACCGGCCGGGCCTGGTAGCAGCCACTTCCCTCACAGCTGACATAGAAGTCGTATGATTCAGCGAACACTAATAATTTTTATGACGTCTATAAAACGTTTATGTTCCGAAAGTTTGAACTGCAGTGGAAAGCAGAGATAAACTCTTTTTTTGTAAAAGTCCATCTTGTGTTGCCATGTCGCGAGTAGGAGGTGTGAAGTCGACCAGGAACTTGCTGAAAGAGGGGATTTGTTTAGACAGAGGAATAAGCAACTAACTCCGTGAACCAGAATCGTTTTTGAGAAGCTGATGGTCGCTCATGTAGTCAAAGAATTCTCAGTCCTTTATGAAACCCGATAGTTCATCACCGTGTTCACAAGAGCCCGCCACTGGACCCTATCCTTCGATGAATAGAATTCACACTCACATATTATTTTTTTTAAGATAAATTTTAATATTATCTTTCCATTTGTGTCTACGTGTACAGAACAGCCTTTTCCGCTCATAATTTGAGATTTAGATGTTATCTGCGTGTCTTATGGTTACCATAGACGCCACACAAATGCCGTTTAAGACGTAAACCCAAAAAATTTATGTTACGAAGCTTATCACAGAACGTCGTAAGAAATTACATTTACCTGCATTTTTTTTAAATAATGGAATAACAGAAACGAATGTAAATAAAATATCTAGACCTTCATGGGATAGCTGTACCAGTTCTCTTTTACATTGAGTCATTTGTAATATCATCGATTAAATTACATTTTCGTTTCATGGAATGCAAAATTAAAATTGCCCTGATACGAACAAATTATTAATTTCGTCCGACGGCCTTAGGTGTAAACTTCGCCATTTACAAATTTTAATCACAATTCGTCACGTTGTCAAAACATTCGGAAGGGCTAACGTTAACGTCACAACCCCTTTTTTATTTCGTTTTATCCACCTCTCCCTGACGATGGTGGCGCAAACGACAGTCGAAGCTTTGCACCTGCCAGGAATTGTCGCAACTCATAGCTGGGAATGCACGGAAGGGATTTAGGGTCTGAAATACGCGAAGGCCACGGGCGTATAAGAAGCTTTCTGACGCGTAAAAAACGCCTATGTCCGTGAACAAGAGGAGAGCGAGTCTTTCGATCCCCGCTAAACTCCGGGGCTTAAAACGGAGGCGTTGGCGGGCGACACTACAAGCCCCGTTAAGTCCAACAAACCTATTTTGCATCCGACCCGAGGGAAAATATAATCAATGGCATTTAATGGCATTAAATTGGAAGGACGGAAGTGTCAAAGCCATTACGAAAGACGGGAGAAGCGGGAAAAGCGGGAAGAATTGGAAATCGGTCTGTGAGCTTTCGGACCAAAGTCAGAGCGTCTTTAAAAGAGAAACCAAAGAACGTAGAAAGCGCGAACGAAGTGGAAAACACAAAATATTTGGCTAGGGAAATCCGAAAAGAAAGAATCACTTGGTAGACACAGAAATGAATGGGTGGATAATATTAAAATGATATTAAGGAAATGGCACGGGAAGGCGTGAACGTGATTCCAAGTAGTTGCCGTACGTGGATTTTAGAGGTCTGTTGACAGTAAGTCACTCATAGCATGAAAATAGTTTCTGCTTCAACTAAAGTAACATTACTTTGTCTGCCAAGTTAATCGCCCCTCTAAAGGCCAGTGGTAACTATGGGACTATTTTTGGCCTGCAACAAATAAGACTTCATTTTGTATTTACGTGTTTCGTACGATTCTCAGTGTAAACGTCGATTATTTCCTTAAACAGCGTTAAAAAGTTGATCTTTGTAATGGTGAAGTGTAGTGTTTTCTTCGCGGTACGGACTGAATTCTTCAGTTTCATTTGAAAGAGCTTCGGCTCCAAAGGTTAATTAGCGTTTTAGTCGTATTATTTCCTTAAACAAGGTTAACCAGTTGATCTTTGTAATGGTGAAGTGTAGTGTTTTCTTCGCGGTACGGACTGAATTCTTAAGTTTCATTTGAAAGAGCTTCGGCTCCAAAGGTTAATTAGCGTTTTAGTCGTATTATTTCCTTAAACAAGGTTAACCAGTTGATCTTTGCAATGGTGAAGTGTAGTGTTTTCTTCGCGGTACGGACCAAATTTTCTACAAAATATTATTTAGACGAATTTCGGCTTGAAAGACGTACTGTTACACCGATCAGTTCACAAACTTATCTTTCCCTTTTCACATTAATTTCTTCTCTGCCTGTCTCTCCGCTGTTTCCGACGATCACCCCAATGACGCGAGACATTTACTTGTTCCCGCATGATCTGTCCTTCAGGGACCATGAACCAGCAAAGGGAAGTTCGTGAACAAGGGCGGGAGAGGGGGGGGTGTCTTCGTCATCCCCCGGCATATCGGGACGTGATCTAAGCAAATACCCTCCAGGTTAATTCGGGTATCTGCAGGGAGGACCAGCTTTGAACATTACAGCATGATAAATATCTATCATGCCGGCGAAGGGTGGTTGCTAGCCACCCTTGTTAACGCCCCCCGCTGAGATCGACTGCTGGGGATGGCGTGACAACATTTGTGTGCTATTCACTTGGAATTTATAACAGCTGTACAAGAACAGAGCCCGCACTTCGAGACAGAATATCAAAGTGTTCACGCACAAACTAATCCACGCCAGAACGGGTTAATATAATTCTCCGCCATGTTTGTGGTATATCAATATTTTATTCAGCGTTTAAAATATATTATTCTCGTTGCTGAATTGAAGTTACAAAACGAAACGAAAATGTTAAGCTGTTTTAAACAAACTTCGTGAAATTGCGTCACTGAGGTGTTTCCGTATCATTCCGTTTGCTGAACAAAGTACGAGCATAATTTTCACTTCCAACAAAATTAATCATGCATTATTATATTATAGTCAGCGGGAGCCCTGAAGAATAAGGCAGCATGTTCCTCGACACGGTGTCAAGACCCAGAATACCATCATCGCCCATAAAGTGTCTCGTCCGACACAATCTACGTGCTCGACCGATTATAACAACAAAGTTCTTATTCACGTAATATTCTCAATTCTGGAGCTGATAAAATCCTTTTTATGGATTGCTGTGGGGTTAATCTGTTCAGTTCTGGCCAAATATAATTCGTCTATGTTCAGTAAAAGAATTTATAAAACGAAACTGTAAATAATCTAAGAGTACGACATCCACCCCGTGCCTGACTGGAAACTTCCGTTCACTGTTGGTTCAGGTTTTTATTATTCTTGGAGAGAGTTGGATGTTCCGTTCTTCCAGAATCGTCTTTTGTTTCTGTGTCGACGCTAAAACCCGAGCGCGTAAAAATACGAAACTGGCAATTGTAATTGTTCGTTTGTTTTTAAACTGTCGTGCGGACGTTAAGCATTTACGTGAGGACGGACATCGCACGAGCCCAAAATCCAGAGACGTATCGGGGTAGCTCAGTCGGCATACTCGCTACCAGGTCAGACGATCGGTGAGAGGGAATACGTGGAGTTTTACCTCCCCTCCCAGCCTACAAAATGCCTCCTTCCTTACGTCGAAGAGCCTATTTCACGCCCATTAGAAATAAAAGGGCATTTTCCTTACGATGTTCCATTTTATTTAATTATATTACGTGTCTGTCGTCAGAAGGGCCCGTACAAGGAACGAGACGGCGTTCGAGGAATCGTCTTTGCGTCATTATTCTGAGCGCCTTCGTATGTAAAATGTTCCACTGTTTCACCAACCCCTGGCAGCGTGGAATTTAAGAGTGGAACAAGTGCTTTGCCGATCTCCGCGTTTATTTTTCTACCTGACTGCAACCTTGAGGCCGTAGGCACTTGTTTTTGTGAGCTGGATTCTGTTTCGCGTCCTCAGAGCACTTTTTTCATGTTTCAAGACGCAGAGCCACTCCAGAAACGCGTACAGCACCGACATTTCGTATGAGAGACCAATGGGAAACAGCGTAGTGACGCAGCAAGTACCTCTGAAACGTCGGTAAACGCTACAGCCCTGAAGACAAGTCACTTCATGAAATAAATCGCCCTTAATCTGATTATAACGCAGTCTGAACTTTTCCCTCGAATTACATCAGAAAACAGAACCCAAATTCTTTGGCAGGTTATGATTGATTACGCTAGGCCTCTTTCTCACTGCAGTAATTATAAACACGACCTATCATTAATTAGGATTTGAATTTTCTGATCCGCCGTCACTTTCTATTTCTAGCCACATGCCTCTCGTTGTCCGCGTCTCTTAACCGAAGAAAAATCTGAAACCGACTTTTATATTTAAAATCCAAATATCAAATAAGAGGCTGATTAATTCTCCAAAGGTAAATAACATGTTTAAACATTCATTCGTCACCTGAAAGTCGTAATGTCTTTATTACTGTCAACATAAATTCCGAATTTATCTGTCATTCTCTGTCTCGGCCGACGGATCGGTCTCCCTCGTTCTAATTTCTCTTTCACGACTTCTAAAGCCGAGTTAAAATCGCGCTCGGACACGAAAAATCGCAGAATTCAGTACTCACCGCCTGCAAACATTGCGCGCGACACTGGGCGACCCTCAACGGAGACCCGAGGGCTTCTTCGCCGCTGATGAAGGTCCCCGAAGATCCGGACAGCATCAGAAACCAACACACGAACACCGCGGCCCCAACAAATCCGGACAAATTAATTTTCCCTTCCATTGTCACAAATGTCCACACGCGTTACGTTTAAATTGTCAGAACACACGACACTTACGAGAATCCCTGAGCCGACAGCAAGACGTCAGAATTAAAAACCATCATTCAATTCTCTCTGCCTGTATTAAAACTTTTGTTGGTCAAAGATTTTGTGAGTTAATAATGATATCACTTCACAACAATGGTAGCGTTACACCCGAAATTAAAACAGTAATGCGATTGTTGAAAACAACTGTTTCAAGCGATATATTTTGAACAATGAACTGAACGTTCAAAACCGAAACGTTCTTCTTCGAAAGTAACAAATCTTAATTACATTCACTGAGAAGATAAGTTACTAATGACGAAACAAAATCTGCCTACGCGTAAGTCGTTATTACAATCATAAAACGAAGAACAGAATTACATTATGAAATTGCAGCGTAAAAACAAACATTCACTTCTAATCACTGTATTTTGATGACAGCAGATAAGACTGTGTCATCACTTCTTATCCGTAGACCTGCGATGATTCTTCGACTGGATGAAACACTTCGCGTTTCGACACTGGACGAGTCTCCGCGCCGTCGACCTCGCACACTGTCGTCTCGCCAGCTAGATCAGCACTGAGGCTCGCTGCTAGGGCCGGGAACACGCTACGCCGCCCAATCAGAAGCGGTCCCCCACTTGCCGGCAGAGGAAGGCCGGCTCATTCCCTCTCTCTACAGCCAAAAAACATTTCAAACACCCGCCATGTTTCTGTACCAGCATGTTGTACACACAGAGACATCTAGCGGACTCCCATGAAATTATATGATTCTCACACTCTTTTTTTTTTACGTAAGAACTTTTTACGTCGTTTTAACGTTGTAAAAGGAAAGGAAAAAGTTGAAATCCTTAAAAAGCTGTTCTTTTCTCGTATTAATATAAATTTTAGGTCGTTCAATAAAAAGGCGCAAATTTGCACGTAATTTTGAAATATTTTCCTTGGCACAAAGCCGGCATATTCTGGGACCACAGCTTACTTAATAACGTGTGTGTTAATTCAGTCTCCAAAGTCCCTAATGCGTCTGTGAGTAACCAAATCATCGGTGATTCAGCTCTGCAGATAAAATTCCGATGCTTGGGACAGGCTACAGTTCACAATATTACACCATTATTCTCCATAATTATATAAGCTTACCGCTCACAACTATGAACCTTCTCGGTACAATTTGTGCTCTTGATTTCTATCTAATTAATTTGGTTTTTCGGGTACATTTAAGAGCATCTTTGCGAATATTTATTCTCATACACAAATTACAATTTTATTTAAAAACCAAAGCAGGAACGGACTTATGCCCTTTTTTAAATACAGGGTTCCAGTAATTTTAACAGAAATGGGGGGGGGGGGGAACGCGGTATGCAACCGGCGACACAGTTAACAAGCATGCCCCAACTTGGGTTTCATTACGTATCACGTGACGAGCTGGATGCTGTGAAAATTCCAACCAAAAGAGAAAAAAGTTTTCGAATTTCGCTCTGTTTACCCGGAATCTGGACTCGCTTTACCCTGATGAAGTTCAGGGACTTATTTGCCTAACGAGATTAGAATTCAACAGCCGCGCCGAGATCGAGCGATGCCGTTAAGGGCGCTGCACACAGTCGCCTTACTGACGACTGATCAATTAATTTAATGCCTGAGTAAAACTATGCGACTCAATCGCTGTTTTGTGTGGTTTTGTTCGTGCATAACAAAGCGTCACTGACCATCCGCCTTGATTCAGTCGACGGCAATGCCGTTCAAGGATCGCAGTGGAACAGAAGGTTAGGAGCGGCCTTAAGTGTCCTTTATGTTTTACGTAACGATATTTGCGGTTCGTTAAGGTACGAAGATCTCTGATTCTATTACGCCGTCCTGCTAATTAGGGAAATGGACTACGAAGGGGGTGTGCTGGGGTGGGGGTTAAACTCGCGTCTAAACATGGCTGCGGGGGTGTTTTCCCGACTGCACAAGCCCCACTACAACCCTCGCTGTAATCCTTTGAAGAGGAAATAATTAATTCGTCGCTTATTTATTTACGTAACCAACTTACAGTCAACACACTTCAGCGAGCAGATGCTTGTGACGTAATTAAATCGATGTAAAGACAGCCCACAAACTGTTAGTCGACTGGTCGAAATTTCTAGTCGGGCCGAATTAAAAAAAAAACCTTGGTAAGGGTTTTAACGTGGCGTCAGAGTCGCGACGGAACGTGAATCTGCCATAATCACCAGCGTCGTGATGCAAGGCGCGATGATGTCTTCGCTCTGTTGCCCGTAGAAAAATTATTTTAGGCATGAAGTTCGCCGGACCTGTCCTAAACGAAACTCGCTTCAATTAAAATATTATTACCGACTTTAATATTTCCGTCTGGTATCACGAGGAATTATTGCGGTCTGCGCGATGGGTTGGCTGAAACACGGAGCTAATCGCCGTATCATTATCTCAGATCAAATTTCGTTTCTAGTTCAATTACGACAATTAATGAGGACTGGCCCTCGTAACTCAAGACAATTCTGGTTGCAGCAGCTGTACCGAAACTGTACAAATCACCATTCCCCTGGTGATACCGTACGTTCCGTTCAGCGACAGTTCGCCTGCCACCTGCTGGAAAACAAGAAGGCACAGTGTGATTATTTGGGTTCTCAAGGCGGACAAAATTCATCATTGTGGTCTTCTGGGTTATGGGGCAGTGGAATCTTTTGGTGTTTACCATCGTTTCAGAGGAGCATGCGGCCTCCATCTTCAGGTCGTAGTATTATAGATTTACGCCGAACTTTCCGATGGTCTGGACAGAATATAACACTTCACGATTTTCTTCAGTCTCTCGAGACAAATACTGGGAAAGTACTCCACATTATTCGTCGTACGCAATACAAAAAAAAATTACAGAGACTGGTAAGACATCCAGCGCGCATGGGACACCATCAAAGGAAGGATAATATTAAAATGTATCTTGACCGAAGGGGAATGGATTCAAGTGACTGAGAACTGGGTTCAATGACGTCATATTTTTTTTTTGAACACGGTAATCAATCTGTGTTTCACTAAGTCGAATAATTATTTCGTCTCAGTAACTGGCAACTTCTCGAGAAAAGCTCTGCTCCGTTGAGTTACTTTCGACAAAAATCTTGCGTGGCACATAGCACCTTTTCCCACTCCACTGGTCGTTTTAATCTTACGTAAAATCGCTACCAATGGCTGACTACTCGTTGGACTATGTCGACCGAAATGAAAGTCCTGTTTGTTAGTTATTGCTCTCAAAGCTTTAACGTTCGCCATCTGGCGGTGATTTCTTTAAGATCTATTCAAACAAAATAAGCTCTCAGATTTCTTATTATCTTACTTTCTTTCGCCTGTTTCTACTTTATTAGTTCCATTCCTGATTAGTTGCTAATTAGACCCCCTGCAATGTTCTTGAGGCTTCCAGCAGACCAATCAACGGTCTGACATTAATTCCCGTAATTCTAAAAGCAACGAAATGTGTTCAAATTTGGCACAGGTTAAAACCGAAGAAAGAAGACATCACAGATTCGCAAAGAACAAAGGCTAACAAAAATTTTGCAAATTGAAGAACTCCTTTGTAAAGACAGTATTTTGCAAAACTTCTATTATTACGTAATGTCTCCAACATAACAAGTGAAATTCCTGTATCTAAGACAAAAGCCATAAATGAGTATGGGGCAGCCATTCAGGTTCAGACCTGGGGCGGAGGACCTACAGCGTTTGCAGTAATGGCCGATGTGCGGGGAGATGTCAAACGACCCCATTTCATTACTCTTATAACCGCTGCATTCCTTAACCTCCTCGAAATGGTCCATATTCTGATTCTCCGTTCCCTCCTCTCTCACCTTCGTCAGTGGCAAAGTCGCTGACCAGTCCTCGGGTTCAGACAGCCCGAGACCGTTTTCACACCTACCTCCACGCTCCCAATACGCCATGTTACTGTCACAGGCTCACTCCTCTCGATGTAAAATGTGTCTCTGCTAATTGCACGGCCACTGATCGTGACGTCAGCATCTTCTGGTCGACCACACACGATCGTCGAAACCCCCCAGTGGAAAGCAGAACTGGTATCTTACGAATCAAGAATGATAACGTCTCTTTCCAGTGACCCAATATGAAAATGTCATAAGTTCTTCTCTTTGCGTTTATCAACCCTTCAAAGTCAAGTGGTAATTATGTGTACCACCTGCTTTAATAATCATCAACTCTGCGTTCTGTATTTACGTGTTTCGTACGATTCTCCCAATAAACAGCGATTATTTCCTTAAACAGCGTTAACCAGTTGATCTTTGTAATGGTGAGGTGTAGCGTTTTCTTCGCGGTACGGACTGAAATCTTAAGTTTCATTTGAAAGAGCTTCGGCTCCAAAGGTTAATTAGCGTTTTAGTCGTATTATTTCCTTAAACAAAGTTAACCAGTTGATCTTTGTAATGGTGAGGTGTAGTGTTTTCTTCGCGGTACGGACTGAATCCCTAAATATTTTTAGTCTTTGTATCTCTTCGGGCACACAGAAGTAAATTCGTAGCACCAAACAAAATAAATTTTGTCTGCCCCCCCCCCCCCAGTTAAAAAGTATTTCTCCCCCCTTCCCCACTTTCTTCTCGTTCTCACTCGTTCGGATCCGAAGGGTTACGAGCCATTTTAGGAATTACTTCAAAACTAAGGTTTTTCAAGCAAAACCTTGCATGTATTTCTCATGCCCCCCCCCCATGCGTGCTACATGCACATCCGGCAAGAGAATCTGCTTATCGGTTGTGTAAGATCGAACGCGTATGAAGCACGTGTGCAAAGGCGTTGACGGATCGCCACCGAGTTGGTTCAGCTGCGAAGCTTGTCTCATGACGTAAATAAGCGAGAAGCCTTCGTGTGGCTGAGCAAGTGGCGATTTCTTGTAGCCGTCGGAGTTCCCAGACTTGGCAATTACAACTGGATTTTGTAAGACTTCAATTAAATTCTACATTCTTCGCCTCAGGCCAGCCTCGCGTTATCTGTAGGAGCACGTACCCTTGATAAATTAAAAAGAAAATTGCTGAATAGCCTGCTTTATCCTCACGTAACTAGGATACCAGAGGATATTAAAAGTTGTCTCGGGACCGAAATTCAAAATCGGGACGCACTAAACACGAGGAAAGGCGACGCACGGAGACAGGAGAGACGGACAGCTAATATGAGAGAGAGAGAACAGAAGAGGAGTCAATGTGGGGAGATGAATTGACAGGTAGCTGGCACCCGGACGGACAGCTTCGGAGCATTACGTCGTAGACTGATAAAACAAGTACGAGAAATGCCTGACGCAGGCGACGTTCTGAAAGGTTGTCTGTCAGACGGGCGCACGCTGCTGGATCGGTAAGCGTTTTAGTGGCAGCCGATAGCGCCCACAGATTGTGCCACGTGACACAACAGCAGATTTACAAAGAAATAAAAAAAAAACTGGCCGGTCCGAATCGGCGGAAGAACGGACTAAGTCCCGAAGTGTAACATCTGAAGAACTACAAAATCAAAAAAGCCACTGTTTCTAAAACGTACGTACAAAGACACGTGGGGGTTAAACACCGTCTCTTTAATCGAGGAAACAGATTAAGGACGCACATTTTTAGTGGTTTTTCCTCAGTCCCTCCAGGCAATTTACGGGGAAAATGTCCTAAAGTAGGTCGTGACCGCTTCCTTCAATTCATTATCGATTAAATTTATCATTCGTGAATAAACACACTCAGGAAACGCACTGGCACCGTTTGGCTACTCATTATTTTCTTTTCCTTTCTTTCTTATTTCTTCTTTCTTCTTTTCCTTTCTTTTGAACGAGGAGTTTCACGATGTCCCCCAGCCGCGTCGATGTTACGTCGAAAAACAAGCGACTACTCCACGTAATACAGAATAAGCACTTCGCATTATATAAACACGCTCATAGTACCAGCAGCACCTGGACTGAAACTTATAATTATCCAATCTATATTACTCCTGCCTCTCTCTTTCATTATCACTCATATTTTTTTTTTATTTCGACATTTACAGCTACTTATGGCCAGTCAGCCTTTGTTTCAAATAATACGTGGGTTTTTTTTTCGTTTTTTCCCCGGCTCTCTCATTTAAATAATTCTACCGCGGGTCTCTATAATCTGCAGCAAGTACTTCGGTTGTAGGCATTCACTTGTTTCGTCCATTCCGAGTTCTGGTTGTGCCATCCTTTTCCAAGTCCAGCGACGTACTGGCTCGGACATCGATCGATCGATACACGAATCCCGACACATAATCGAAAAATTTAATATTCGATTAACCGGCGCATTTATCTCTCGAAACGATGACAACGCATGACGAAACCATCGAATATGAGAAGTGGATCTGGAACGACTCTCAACGTCAATGTAGTAGACACAGTCAAAGAAATTTTGTTTGAAATACCTGACAAAGACAGAGAAATAAGAAATGAGAGATAAAACTGGACCGTTTCCTACAGGATGCTAACTGAAATATCACAATTACACAGGAAATTTTTTCAACATCTGACACCTGCCAACATCACCAAAAAGCTACACAACAGAAATTGTAATTGAGTTTGTTGATATAATTTTACACCTGAAGATGGTTCGATGAAACCGAAACATGTTGTAAAAATGTTCCAAATGTAAATCGATTATTCGATGTGGAACATAAAATTATATTTCAATAATCTTATTTGTAAATTTTAAATATAATTGTGATTAGACGGACAAAACCGAATAATTAATTCTAAAGGAAAACCAATGGTTTTTTCAAAAATCAAGAGAAGACCTACAGTAAATACTGAGAGAATTTAATACAGAGACTACATTTCAGAACCATCTTAACCCTTTTCAACGATTAACTTTCGTTACAGACAACATAACCTTCAATTATTTGAGGCAAACGTGTAGCATGCACTGTCGAAAGCCGACTGCCTCATCCTGTACAAAAATTCAGAAGGAAATGTTAACGTCTAAGCGACATATGTCGTTCGTAGCACGGAAAGCTTTAAAAAAGGGACCAATCCAACGCTGATACCTCAGTCCACTATCAACTTCAGGCCTTAACCGCCCTTTGTTTCATTTATTCATTTTCTCTTACACTTTCATTTAGATTATCTTCACAGCATTATCAGTGACAAGTATTCTCTCCCCCCCCTCCCCTCCCCCGCCATTCTTTCACTTCCCTTTTCTCCGTGTGTTTATCGGTCAATCTCCGTCCCCTGCCTTTCTTATCTCGTACATTAGGCAAAGCTTGAAAAATCCGTCGTCAAATGCCTTAATGAATGCTCCATCAAGATAAAGCAACACCGCGGTCCATTTTGGGTCCACTGCAGAATACACGCACTGCAGAAAGTTTAAGGTGGTAACCGTGGTTATGTTTGTTTTGAACAAACACACATTCAATGACTTCCTTTGCAGCTTTATTTAGTGTTCTGTCTGACGACAGGTCCGTATGAACAGGATCCTTCCATCCTTTTCTCTTCTCGGACTGGGACCTGTTCATATACGTTCTTGGCAGATGATCCAGAAGTGGTTTGCCATTGCCTTCTTCTGTGTGTGAATGGAGTAATTGTTGGGATGCCACGGAGGAAAACTCCGTGTTGCCTAGACCACGGCCTTGCTCAACACAAGTTATAAATTCGAACCCGAGACCCCAGGATTACAAGGCCAGCGTTCTAACCGCTAGACCACCTCATCTTATTATTATTTAGTGTTCTGTCTGACGACAGGTCCATATGAACAGGATCCTTCCATCCTTTTCTCGGACTGGGACCTGTTCATATACGTTCTTGGCAGATGATCCAGAAGTGGTTTGCCATTGCCTTCTTCTGTGTGTGAATGGAGTAATTGTTGGGATGCCACGGAGGAAAACTCCGTGTTGCCTAGACCACGGCCTTGCCCAACACAAGTTATAAATTCGAACCCGAGACCCCAGGATTACAAGGCCAGCGTTCTAACCGCTAGACCACCTCATCTTATTATTATTTAGTGTTCTGTGTGACGACAGGTCCATATGAACAGGATCCTTCCATCCTTTTCTCGGACTGGGACCTGTTCATATACGTTCTTGGCAGATGATCCAGAAGTGGTTTGCCATTGCCTTCTTCTGTGTGTGAATGGAGTAATTGTTGGGATGCCACGGAGGAAAACTCCGTGTTGCCTAGACCACGGCCTTGCCCAACACAAGTTATAAATTCGAACCCGCGATCCCAAATCCAGGAGGGCTCGGTCACCCGCAGAAGAGATGTTTCTGCATTACAATTGTCCAGAGGACAGAGCCGCGTTGGGGGCATTTCCCCCAGAAAGAGGTTTCTTCTTTCCCCGAGTCGTGTTCGAAATCTGAAATGGACTTCCTCGTTCTTGGGAGCAATACTACTCAATTAAAGTCTTCGCCGAAAAGGGCCCCTTTTTCTCTGAGGGACACTTTCTAGCAGCAGCACGCAGTTACGCGCAACAGTGGCGTATGCAGAGCTCTGGCTGTATCTCCGGAAAACCGACTTGGCTGCCTTGTTTGACGGAACTTTATTCGCTACACCAGGGGTTCTCAACCTTTACTAAGGCTGCGACCTCATTCACCCTTCTTATTGAATCTCGGGAAACAATTTTTTTAAAATTGCTAAGTTACACTTACTTTTGCAAAGTGGGTCACGTATCACTCAGGCGTATTCTTTAGCTGGATCAGTCATTACTGAGATGCCTCAGGCCGCGTTTGCTTGATTTATCTTTCAATATCAAGTCTAATCTTTGCCGTTTCAGATTCGGACGCGTCCCCTCCAAATGTTCATCAAAAAGACGGGGTAGGACACGTCCAGGCTCGAACCAAAATCTGACGGATTGCATTCAAATGCGCCAGTGTTGTTTCACCTCAGAAGTTCGCAAGAAAGCCACGTTGGCACACTGAATTTTGGTCAATGAGCTTCTGATATTTAGTTTTGAGCAGGAAACGGATGGACGGACAAAATATATTGTTTCTCGAAAGAAACGACGGAAAATCGAACAAGATCAGGACATTCTGTTCATCGTTGGATCGGATCAACAGTGTGATATGGATCCCTTTAACACTCATCCATGAATGACTTTGCTTTGAGGACATGGGACGTGTCTCCGTCGGGTTTCCAAAACTGGACGTGACAATTACAATTTCAGACACCTGACACCTGCCCTAAGTTCAGCAAAGTTTCCAGTCGTCGACCGAGCGGGCAGATTGTAGATCACCTGACGAAGCAAGCGATGATTCATCTGCTAATGGATTGACTCTGCCAGCCAGTCACGTGATAACAGTCTGGGTCTGTGCCCAATTTAACACGTATGGATAGGATGAGAGATTTTCAGTCAGAAAACCTCAACGTAAGACCTAGGAGTAGATGGAATGATAATCTTAAACTAGTTCTTGTAGACAGATTAAGGTAGCTCAGGTTTGGGTCCAAAGGTAGATTATTGCAACGCCCTTGAAGTTACATACAAGAAGAAGTGTGATTTCTTGGCCAGATGCTTCACTAGCAGCTTGTCCAGGAATTCCCTACTGGTCCGTCCGCTCCAGTCATCGTGAATGAGGAATCTTTTCATGTTAGGCAAAGCTGCCTCATTTAGCGACTTCGTCCCACGCTTCTGGGTAAGTGAGCAATGTCACAGAATTACGTAACATCCTGTACGTGCCCTCGAGGCATTCGACAACACAGCATGGATTCATTTTTTACTCACATCTTACATAAAATAATTATACGAGCGCGGTTAAACTTTCTCTCATTCTCTGGCTTGCCCCAGGGATGTTTCTTGAAGGTAAACACCTCGTTTAGTGAAAGTTTCAATTTATGAACCGGCGAAACGCATGTCAAAAAATTCGGTTGGAGACATCAACGCGTTTGGACAACAGAACGAATTTCTGTGAAGTCGTAAAAATTGATTTATTGGTTGGGAAGCCTGAGGGGAAGAGACCCCTGGGGAGACCTAGACGTAGATGGGAGGATAATCTCAGGCGGGATCTATGGGAGATAGGAGTTGAAGGAGACAGGGTCCGGTGGAGGGCTTTGGTTAATTCGGTGATGAACCTTCGTGTTCGGTAAGCCATCTAGTTAGTTAGTTAGTGAAATGTATTTTACGTCATAAGTTCACAGTCTAGCCAGGGAAAGAAATACTTGGAAAACGAAATAACATTTAACACTCTTTGGCCGTAAAAAGAGAGAGAGAGAGAGAAAGAGGAAATTGGTGGGGGGGGAAGGAGCTTCTTGTAGTTAGAAGGTCCCCAGGCAATGCCCGCTCGTCCTTCTGTTAAGGATAAAGTAAGAGTGAAGACATTAGTACGATAATTACCTATGAAAATGGTCTAAATAATATTTAAGAATTCAGTCCGTACCGCGAAGAAAACACTACACTTCACCATTACAAAGATCAACTGGTTGACTTTGTTTAAGGAAATAATACGACTAAAACGCTAATTAACCTTTGGAGCCGAAGTTCTTTCAAATGAAACTTAAGAATTCGGGCCGTACCGCGAAGAAAACACTACACTTCACCATTACAAAGATCAACTGGTTGACTTTGTTTAAGGAAATAATACGACTAAAACGCTAATTAACCTTTGGAGCCGAAGTTCTTTCAAATGAAACTTAAGAATTCGGGCCGTACCGCGAAGAAAACACTACACTTCACCATTACGAAGATCAACTGGTTAACCTTGTTTAAGGAAATAATCGCTGTTTATTTTGAGAAATCACACGAAACCCATGAATACACACTGTGAGCAGTATGCAATGTTACTGTGTAAGTGGTAAGTGGTACATATAGTTACCACCAGGCTTGGAAGATATCGGTTAGTCTAAATAAATATTGTTTTTTTCTGACGCTTCTCGTGCTTATGAAACACAAAGATTCGTTCAACCTTTATGACTAAGATCAGTTTTAATAATATACCGCTATCCACGCTTGAGTCGCGAAAGTAGAATCTGTCTGTTTTGCATTTCGTAAGAGTAGGATCCACGTTCTCGCTTGTTCATGAAGGCCCACCGCTCAGAGAAGCCACCCACGTTGAATAACGCCCCGATATTAGGGTTACTTAATAAAATATGAACTGTTTTTGCATGACTGCATCCAAATTGAACATCAGACATGGGGGGGGGGGGGGGGGGCGAATTCCCCGTCGTCTTTCGCAGAGGACGACACAAAGCGCGCACTTGATTCTTGAGGCAGCGACACGTGAGGAAAGAGACCTCACACGTGTGATTAGCACGTGAGTGCGTTGACGATATATTTATTGGTATTTTTACTGATAACGAAGAGGACGAGGTGTGAGGTCAACATCGCCGAACAAAATCAGAAAATATATTTCACTTTATTCCGTCAGATGTTCGATATATCGATAAATCCTTGCAATAGATCCAAATTTTATTTTACGTGTCAAATTTTCATACTATAAGCCGTTTTGTACAGAAGTGATGAAGTCTTAATGTGAAGTAGGGACTCATTTGCTTAACAACCTCTGGTAAGAGACCCTGATAAGGAAATTCTGTTCACACAGCTTAAGTGACATTTTAGGTTATCACGACGGTAAAGACGCGAGTGTTGCCTTCAGTCCTGAAGATGGAGTCAGAATCTTACTTAGAAACGTCGCTATCAATATTTGATTGCAGAATTTAATCTCAGCAACCACATACAGGTGTATGTGAGGAGTGGAGTGCATTCTTAACCTCGGTAATTGATGGAGGTGCAAGCTGAGTTTCCATGTCCCCGCCCGGGAAGGGACGCAGATGCGACAAACAGAAAAGTCTCTAGAAAATTCTGAGACAAGCTCATAAATATTTGTGAAACGGGTGTTTGTCAAAGACTTCTAAGATTGTTGAAAACCATATTTCACAAGTCAATCATTTTGCAGACGTTAATGGACACTGAATATTTCAGGAAAGGCAAGGAGACAAATTATGAGGGAGACGGTTTTATGGGAATGCCTTAATTCTCCCGGCTTGAAAGAAACTCCGATGCTCCGAATTTTGACAAAGAAAAACGGTGCTGTAAACTCACAAACATGTGAGTGAAAGCTAGGGGCCAAACAAAGTCATGAAATATTATGAAATACTTACAGTTACAAATCACAGACAAAAATTAAAAGAACGCCACAGATCTGGAGAAACCCTGAGACACTATATCAACTCATTGAGAAGTTGATAGTCGCTCAGCTGACCAAGAAGTTATTTGCTTCTATAAAACCAGCAAACAGTGAAAAATAAAAAACGTAAGCTAGCTGAACAAAGTCTACAGTTTCAGACGCTAATTCAAGCTCCATTTTAATATTATCCATTAATCTACTCGCAAAATGTTTTGTGTGTTCCTCCGGTCCACGCCGCCATAACAGTGCCACGTGGCGAACAGAGCAAAGTTATCAAAACTCATTATTATTCCTCAATATTATCAGATCTCTTGGTACTTTGTACGTACAGCATCCGGCATTCAGACAACAAACATTCCTCTGGCGAACACGTTAAGATGCTCAAGACATGTAGCAGGCACGGGGAGATTAGAAATGCATACGTGTGTGTTTTACAAGGAACCGAAACTCCAGCCGCCATGATAATAGCAACAGCTCCTTTATCGACTGACCTGTCGTCGTTGGCTGATAACTAGATTAACACGTGTACCAGCTGCTGGTACAGTGAAGGATTTCAGACTCAGCTCCTAATGATTCAGACATGAAATTCGCGGAATTTAGAGGCGGCCACCCATAAAATAATCGTGACATCATCACTCAAGACGAGGGAAATAGAAATCAGAGTGGAATTGAAACGAAGAGTTCGAGAGGAAAAATGAAAAGGTAATTTGTTCGTAAAGGACAGGAGAAGGTGATTCAAAGAAAACAGCGACAAATGAATGACAAAGCAGAAGAAGAAAGACGAAACGCAGCGAAACGAAAATAAAAGCAAACAGTGAACACGCGCATTAACAGGAGCTAACTGCTTCTGGGTCATTAAATGGACTATTTCTGCAAAATCCTTTAAAACAAAATGGTAAATATATGTACCATCTCTTCGTTTTGCCCACGTTAGGTTTCTGTATGTCCCGTATAATTTTTACAATAAACATCGATTATTTCCTTAAACAGCGTTAACCAGTCGATCTTTGTAATGGTGAAGTGCGGTGTTTTCTTCGCGGTACGGGCTGAATTCTTAAGTTTCATTTGAAAGAGCTTCGGCTTCAAAGGTTAATTAGCGTTTTAGTCGTATTATTTCCTTAAACAAGGTTAACCAGTTGATCTTCGTAATGGTGAAGTGCGGTGTTTTCTTCGCGGTACGGGCTGGATTCTTATTTTATTCAGACGAACTCCGGCTTCAAAGGTTAATTAGCGTTTTAGTCGTATTATTTCCTTAAACAAGGTTAACCAGTTGATCTTTGTAATGGTGAGGTGTAGTGTTTTCTTCGCGGTACGGACCGAATTCTTATTTTATTTAGACGAACTCCGGCTTCAAAGGATTAATGGTCGATAAAACAAAAAGAGCTTTTCCTACGCACATGTTGCGTCGTGAAGACTCGGTGCTGACACCACGGCGAGAAAGAGAGCGAGAGACCAAATATCTCTGGGCGAGAACAGTCAGCAGACACGGCCAGTTTATCACGGGACGGCCCTCCGAACCCAGCGCAAGGTGTTTGACAAATGAAGTGACAAGCCCACAGTGCAGGTGTCTGACTGATGCATGTCCTTCTGACTCCAATTGAAAGGAAGGTACAGGGCGGCTCAAAACACAGGATATTCCGATAAGGTGTTTACAAATGTTCCTCACGCGTGATACGAATTTACATGTTTGCACACAAAAACCGGGATCTTCTATTGTGATGTTCAGGGTTGTGACGCCGTGTAGTCACAGCACGTGGTTGCCGACGTTCGTAGGGGCATACCGCCTTAATCTTCGCCGTTGTAATGAGTTACTCACCACCGTGAGAAACCCAAATCTCATAAGCTAAGAACAGGTTCACTTGCACGATCCTAAATTAGAGAAAAATACGAAGACAAGTGATCTCATTGAAAATTGATACCCAGTAATGCTGCAAGTAACAGACGCGTTACCACGTGCAATATTAAACAAAAGAAGGACCTTTATTATTTTTAAGACCAGTGGTAACAAAATGTTAAAAAATCGACAATTCCTCATTTTGTGTCCTTGGGTTTCGTGTGATTCTCACTATTAACAGCGATTATTTCCTTAAACTGCGTTAATCAGTTGACATTTGTAATGGTAAAGTGTTGTGTTTTCTTCGCGGTACGGACTGATTTATTAAATATTATTTAGACGAGCTTCGGCTTCAAAGTGTCGAATAATCTGCAAACCTAGAATCCGGAGCTGTCATCTCGCGCATCGAAACACATTTCTGGTTCAGGCTGTGTCAGTACGAACAGCAGGTAAGCCATACGCCGCCCGGAGGAAGGTCACTGCAGAACAGTTGGTCAGGTCGAAGATGAGAGAACAGCCTCTCTCCACTTCGGAGGATGCAATGCCATTTGGATCATTCAGATTTCAAGGCAATTTGGGAACACGTTCGACGCGCGGTTCACAGCCAACCACACCCCTAACAGCGATACTTAAGAATTTACCTGCTTCAAGGCAACTCGAGTTTTCGTTGCCGTGTTAATGAGCTATCTCTCTTCACTGATTTTTCTCATGCAAATTAGGCTACTCGCTAAACCTCATGCATGTTACATGCTCCGCCCATCATTTCATAAATCTTATAGCAGATTTGCTTAGTGTAGAGTACAAATTATGAAGCTGATACAGTTTTCTCCAGCCTCCTGCCACCTCATCCCTCTAACGTCCAAATATTCTCCTTCAACACCCTGTTCTCAAACGCCCTCAGTCCACGTTCCTCCCTTAAGTTCACAGACAAAATTTTACAACCATACAAAACAACGAATAAAGCGAGTTTATATACACCTGAGATTTTAAGGTCTCGCGAGTAGTTTGAAGAGACGCCATGCAGCATCCGCCGAGGGTTTTAGACGTTGGTTACATTGTAAGGTCGTCAAGCTACTCAGACTGAGAAAACTTATGATGGAGAGTCACCACAGAGCAAGTCTTATTTAAAAGTGTAAATATCAGACTGGTGGGCAACTACAGGCTCGATTACTGAGGTCTCATCTTCCAGCTAAGCAAACATCGCGTACACGAGGGATTTGGATCCTGTGAGGGATGCTGAAGGCAGAGAACAGGGAGAAGATCTTTGTATTCAAGACCGTGTTTGGGATTCCACTTTACTTTCGGACAAACACAGACCAAATTCATCTTCAACTGGCTGCATGGATTCAGCATCCACGACTGGACGCATTCTTGAATAAGCGCGCTACAGACGAACAGTTAGCTGTCGGGGTCTGCACTACGAACCCTCCCTCTTAACCCTCCGTCCACCGCTCGCGGCCACTGCACTTCTGACCACCAGGGGAGTGTTTTAAGGGGGGGGGAGTGCTTTGGACACAGCAGCCTGCTAGCAACTGACCGACGTTTCAGGTGTGCTTTCTGCATTGATCATCAAGACGATCGGCGATGGTGTCAGGACCTCTGAAACGTCGGTGAATTTATACCAGACTACACGACGCAACAGCTCAGGAGACAGTCATCTTAGAGAAAATGAAGTGTTCTAAACCGAGTTTGATTTTTCTTATCAGGAAACTGCGGCATTTATAAGAAAAGTGCGCTTGTGAACCGCGCTTCAGGTGGTTAACAAGGGCCGTGTCTCCGAGTGCCTCGTGATTTATAAAACAATAGGCTACTAGCAGCTGCAAGGACCGGACTTTAACTGTGTGTGGGGGAAGTGTTGCCAACCTCAACCAAACACTGACAGAGTTCAACACTCATGCGTGAAGGTCCACTGACTCCATTGTGTAGAATATTTTGTTGTTGTTGTTGAAAAGATGGTAGTTTCTTAGCTGGTTAAATAATTTCCTGATTTTATGGGACGCGATGAAACATAACTGTATTTTGTACTAATTTAATCCACTCCATTTGTCTAAAATTTACTTAATTTTTGTCGGGGGTTCCCCCCGTAGAATTTTCCAAAAAATTCTTTCTCTATTCCGTTTTTGTTTCGTATTCTCTCACATTTTTCCCATCTCCTCTTTCGTTGCTTAACAGTGGCCAAATTGAAATGGTTTAAGTCCTTCTTAAAATACAGGGGTGTGGCTTATTTACTGTAGACCTCCCAAGGATGCAGTTTTAAACGGGGTTAAGTACGAGAGTTAATAAACACTGACGGAGGCTGCAGACAGACGTGGGCCGGGGAATGGCAGGTGCTAGGCGTCTCTCCTCCAGTGTCCACACTGCTATCTGGCGGCAGATTCACAAAGGTCTGAGATGTCACAGACAAAGTGCTTATTAGGGGAACAGACGATGGCAAGTTCTGATGCTTTCAGGTAAGTCCCTTGTAAGTCGAGGCTTTGAGACGCTCATTAACCTGGGTTTTAAGTTCGTACGTCGACGTTCCACCACGAAACTGACCACGCCAGAGCCTCACGGTTCACGTCGGCTTTCTTACTAGTGGTGTTGAGGAACCTGCTGCCGCAATCTGTTTGGTTGGCGTATTGAAACAAATCATGTTTAGATTACATTTCAGGAATATGAAGATGGGTGTATTTTGGGTTGTTGCGCCCTGTGGTCTGGTAGAAGTTTGTCGACGTTTCAGAGGTGCTTAATGCCTCCATCACGTAAATTTCTACCTCACTACACGGCGCAACATCCAAGAAGAAAGTTACATTTATTTATTTTTTGTAATATTATACTACGAGGAATTTCGTAATGTGTGCAAGTCGCCTGATGCAGTTCCGAGGGTGCAATGGGCTGGAGATGTAGCACGGATGGAGACAATATGTCGAAGTCTGCGTCTTGCAGGATTCTGGCTTTAGTCGCCGTGAAGACGTTTTTTTACATTTAACTTACATTCTTGGCATGAAATTGGACAAAATCTGAGCAGAGAAAATCTCGCAACATTGCAGCCTGATGTACGTTCATTTCTTGGAACAAGCCATCACTACGTTCGCAATCTTGTTTCAATCAGACTTACAACCGAAGCTCCACCAGCGTCAATACCGATTAAGGACAACAATTTCAACGTAGCTTTAAAACGTGTACTTTGAAAAGCAATCTGTCTGAAACTTAAACTCCTGTTAGACGTTGAAAAGGATTTTAAGTATCTTTGAACAACAATTTAGCCTTTGTTGAGGTAAATCAGGTAGAAAATTTTAATTTTTATTAAGGAAACTCACTCAAGTAGACCGATGGGGCTGCCTCCGTTGAAGAATTAATAACGACGCGCTGTATGGAGGCCCCAAGAGCAAACAACTGTAATATTACGTGTCTGCTCTCATACTTGTACGTACCTTTCGATATAGAGGCGTTCTTTCCAGGTCAGCGCGTATCTTCATAATAATGGCTATCAACAGAAATGTACCGATAAAAGACTCCATATATACAGAGCCCCTAAGTTCCAGCGCCATAACATAACTCTGTTACTTACCGAAACAAAATGCATGGAAAAACTTTCCTCTTTCGCTGTCAGAACATTACTTTAATTTATATCATTAATAATGTAAAGAGCGCAGCACCTTAATGGCTCGCTCTAGGTAAAAAGATTCCAAAATTTGAGACTTGAACAACTTTGCCAAGTAAATAAATTCCCCTGTGGTCTTGGACTTATGGAACAATCTGTATATAAAGCTATAACGTATTTCGAGTCACGGTACCTCAGCCAGCACGACCGGGGTTCGATACCCGATAAAGGTAAGGAAATTATTTTCGTTCACCATCATGCCAATACCTGTAATGCAAATTCCGATCTATCCTGAATTAGGTTTTCCTAACACACTACAGGCGAATGACAGGAAGGTGTCTTGAAACAAGCAACACGTCTCTTTCCAAACGCTAACATGCACGACTCAGACTGCAGAAGGACAGACAAGACTCCACCATTACGCTTTCATTTTATTAGTATTCGTTCTGCGTTAAGAACGCGTAAGAAAATCATTTTAAATTAAATTCGAGAAGGGGGGGGGCAGCGAAACCCGACAAAACTGAGGGAATTTTACAAAAACGCCACTCAGCGTAGCTGTCGAGATTACAAAATTCCCTACAGGGGGGGAGTGAGATGCAGCCCGCTATGCGCAGGTTTGAGTAATGGAAACTGAAGTCGGGCCATGCGAAAAGAAAATGCAACGAACAGTAAAATTCTCTTCCACTGATTGCAGACTGATGCTCTCCTTTCTACCCACCCCCTCCTCCGTTCCCCAGAGGCTGGCCACACTCACAAACAGAGGCTTTATTTGGCAAGCCTGTATGCAGGCGTTCTAAACAACGCATATCAAATATAACTTCCGGTGGATCTGCTGTTTCCTGTAGACGCTAAAGTTTTTCTCTGCCCATCATGCAACACGGGGAACTCAGTACGAAAACACTACAAAGCCCGAAAGTCGTCTGAATTATACTTAAGAATTCAGTCCGTACCGCGAAGAAAACACTACACTTCACCATTACAAAGATCGACTGGTTAACCTTGTTTAAGGAAATAATACGACTAAAACGCTAATTAACCTTTGGAGCCGAAGCTCTTTCAAATGAAACTTAAGAATTCAGTCCGTACCGCGAAGAAAACACAACTCCTCACCATTGCAAAGATCAACTGGTTAACACTGATTAAGGAAATAATCGCTGTTTACTAAAAACTGACACTTAATCGACGGGGAAAGAAACTGACTGATTGTGAAAATTTAAAATGGTTTCAAATTTTTAATTTAACGTCTTACAGGAGCAACCCTGATTAAATAAAGAAATTCTGCATATTATCCGCCGTGGAAACCTGAGACCTTTGACACAAAGAGTTTCTTTATACTTGGCAAATTTGTAATAAATGTTTCAAAACACCCGTTCGACACTCGGCTCGTACTATTAATTTCGCCAAGATGCTATTCCAACTTGAAAGTTCATTCTTATTAGAACACATCGATGGCAGAAAAACATTTCTGTGGTTCTATTTGTTGCTAGCATCTCGCTTGTTTATTACAGTTAAATTCGCAGAGGCAACGAGATTCATTAACGCACAATTAATAATAATACCGCGAGCGTATCTTGGCTGAATAAGTACAAACTTTTGTCCTTAGCCGCAAGGAATCGAACCGTGGGTTTCAGGATAGAAGGCTTGCGAGGAACTATCTCAGTTGTAAACTTTTACAAGAAACACTGAAGTGTATAAATGTGGGCAGATTCTGAACGGTGAATAAACCACGATTCGTTATAATCTGTTACAGTAACCATTATTTATGGCTTTTTGAAGGTTACTGACCGTGAACGCGGTTCCTCAGCGGCGAAGATACCAACGTTGCTCCGTGCGAGGTTCGCTGGACCCTCAACAAATGATCAGAACACCAGAAACCGATGTAATGTCGTGACGATGAGATTTGGAATCTTTTAATAACTTCTGTGCGTATTTCAGTGTAATGCATAATTCATACATTTTACAAGAGGTCTTCTTCGATATGTAACGTTGAATTCTACTGGGCGGGGGGGCAGTGCGCGAGATTCCCACACAGACTTTTGTTTACAATTTCGATATTCGTGCACACGTTTTGCCGTGACGCAAAACTTCGTACTTAGTTTATCTGAATTGCGTCGGGCGTGTCTTACTTTGGGGATTCCGAGCCAAGATTTTAATATCAGAGTAAAATAGAACTGAGAAACAGGAATTTGATGAAACAGCAACTACCTTTATATATTTATTTTATTCACAAGTTACGATAAATAAAGCCTGTACCAGCCTCAAAACACTCTTTACACCGCAGTTTCAGTTATTTTTAATCTAAATTGTGTATATATAGAATTCCATTTGATTTCAGTAACGTGTGTTCACAAACTTCGCCTTCCATAAAATTCTGCTTTTGGTGGTAGATTAAATGAGTACCGTTCGGTCATATTATCACTATTAAGTGCGTCGTTAATGTAAGAATTAACCGTTTTAGGATTTACAATTGAAAAGAATAAAGAATTACATGAATCAACTGAGTCAACTCTAGAGAGACAGTTTTCAAATCGTTAAAATTATATTAACTGAAATAACCTTCTTGTGACAGTCTTAGATCTCTGCACATGCAACCAACACCGTCTGCTGATAACGGTAATTGCGAAGGTACAGCCCGGTCCAAAACACAAGTGAACACTCTAGGCCATGAAGCAGCCCCCAATATTTTTGTGCAAGTCATAGTTCGGGCCGTTACGGAGTCGCGATCTTTCTGTTTCCTGCGCACGGAATGACCGCGCATCGCACGACTAATTTGATACGGCGACTAACTAATCTTCCACAGAATAAGAATAATTCCACTTCGCGTCATGTTGTCTGTAACAAGTGTTTAGCCCTTTAAAACCGAAGCACGTCTAAATTATATTTAAGAACTCAGTCCGTACCGCGAAGAAAACACTACACTTCACCATTACAAAGATCAAATGTTTAACGCTGTTTAAGGACATGATCGCTGTTTACAGTGAAAATCATACGAAAGCATATAAATACAAAATCCAGAATTACTGCTTGTTAAACCTGGTGGTACATATAGTTACCACAGGATTTTAAAGGGTTAATTAACTTTGTAGCGTTGTGCCGCGCTGACGTTTCAGAGGTACTTACTGCCCCAATTATTAACACTAATTGCCCTGATGATGGAATGAGTAAGCGTCTCTGAAACGTCGTACAGTATCTACCAGAGTACACGGCGCAGAGTAACAGAAGACAAATCATCTTCAAAGATTAAATTCTCGCAAAAAAAAAAATCTTTGTGCTGGTTCTCAACACAAAGTTTGGCTGAAATGTGTTAGTTTGGGAGATGAAATGTGCAGACGGGCACACTTCCAGGTCGCGCGAGTGAGTGTTCAACGGCACCTTTTCAGGCCAACCATTTTGTGGTTAACCACAATCCACTGCAGTAGAATGGCAATGGTAACACCGCTTGTACGCCAGTTTCCAGTCTGTAATTTTGTTACACGTATTTCTATTCTCGCAGCGAAATGGTCCATATAATCACTTTTCTCGATTTTTGTACGACATTTGTACGCGTTTCCTCCTCCCCTTCTGCCCCGATCTTAGTCTCACAGTCGATTAGTTTATCGATCTATCGTTGTCTTCGATATAACCAGAGTGATGGGATTCCCACTGCAGTTACATTAGTAATCTCGGTGACGGATCGAGATCGTGTTGTGAAATTCAAAGCGGCGGGCAGCCAGCCTCTGTGCTCTTGTTATGACAAAGCAGTTAACTCTTAGTTTGACCCCAATCAACCTTGAAGACTGACAGAGCACCGTACAGTGGCGGTTTAAGGAGCAAGATTTTTTTTTTTTAAAAAAAAAAAATTTCGACTTCGATCCCTCAAGCGGAAAGAAATAATAAAATAAAATAAAGTTGAAAGTATTTTCTACGCCGCGTAGTCGGGTAGAAAGTGGCGGACGTTTCGGAACTGCTTGCAGACTCCATCATCACAAGTCGTGCTGATGACCCGAATCAAAATTGTCGCTCCGACGAATCTCGATACGCCTAGGACGCACTGAGGACGCGCGGCGTTGAGGAATGCAGCGGAGAGAGGGCACGCGGTCGAAAACGAAGCCGAGACTGTTCGCATGGAAGGTCGCGTCCATTGTTCCGAACGCGGCTTCGCATCGGAATGTTATCAGCGACAGGGCAAGTCATGCGGAAACAAGAAAACTCTTCTCCCACCGCGAAGTTGTTTTCCGTACGTACGAAAATTAACGTTGTAGAGGAACATCTTTGTTTTTTTGGCAGGGGGCGAGCAGAACGTGAAACGCAGGTCACCCAATATCCACACGATGGGAGAGATTAAGAACGCATGCAGAATTTTGACGAAAAACCCCGTGAGAAACTTTCAGTCAGAAGACAGTAACTGCCTTCTGGGATTTTGCCAGTCAAAAGATGGAACATGATCAAGTTTATTTTTAAATGTCTCGTGAAAAAAAAATATTAATTTGTCACTGTGTTTAATTACCCCCCCCCACACCTAAAAGACGTATAGAGGAGTGGAGGTAATTATGGCTCTACGGATTCTTCACCTCGACACCATATGGAAATGAGTGTTCAGCTTCACGCTCCAGAGGCTTTGCCCTCGGGGTAAGAGCCCCTGTTACAAACTGGACAGGTTAGGCTAGGTTAAACCTCAGGGGCGGTCTAACGAAGGGAACAATCCGTGCCTACATCGTCCAGGAAATCGATCGAAGATGCGCGGGGCATCAACCGATGTTACAACCGAACATCTGCTTCGCCGATCACCGAGTCTGCCCCGTAGCTACATTGTGTTCAATCTGTGTTCAGTCGATAGTCACATTCCAACCTGCAGTGTGCACACACCAACACGGCCCATCCCCTACATGTCATGTCATCATTGTTCCGGGCACAGCGAGCTTAAACAATACAAGATGAGGTTTTCCTTTCCCCACTATGACCTGTGTATGCAGAAACAACGCGCTGCTCTGTGCAACAGCGGCACATCGGACCACAGTCCTGTCCGAATCGAACGCTTAACGTCCCAAACACCAAGGTTCGAAACTAGACGATACATTGTGAGCCAGCGGTATCATACATCTGTTTTAATATTATCCTCTTGTCACAAAAATATGGGAGAAATGTCTTGAAGTCAACGTTTCTTGCATATCCATAAAATTCTGGGTTAAATGTCATCTGTCACCCGGTACTTTTCGACCTATCACGTGACACCAAGTCGTATAATAATGCATGAAACACGTTAATTTTATTCTTCAGCGCGTTTTCCTTTCCTTAACTAAACTTATTCGTCATTTGCATTAAGTCTATATTTCACACGAAAAATGCACAGATTAACATCTTAGAAATGAATAATATTATATGACGAAATCGGGAAAGAAATAAATTATTTTTAAAAACACGCCCAAGTCCGACGAAATGTGTAAAAGTTTCGAAAAATGTTGGTCTTATATGGCGATTATAACCCCCCCCCCCCCCCCCCCCAAGGATTAATCCTGTCTAAATAATATTTTAGGATTCAGTCCGTACCGCGAAGAAAACACAACACCTCACCATTACAAAGATCAAATAGTTAACGCTGTTTAATGAAATAAGCGCTGTTTATTATAAGAATCATCAAAACACATAAATAAAAAAAGTAGAGTTAAATACTATCAAATCAGGTGGTACAGATAGTTTAAGACTGGCCTTTAAAGGTTTAAATTCCCTCACGCAATCCGAGCTCCGTGTCGCGTGTGGACTGTACCCCGGACCAAGAGCGTCGAACATTCACGACTGGGCGGAACATGGCAGAATCAGAGTCTAGTGAAGTTAGAGATGTCATCATCCCCTTGTTCACACTACCCTCCATTCCCGTTGCAACCCTCGTGCAATTCGTGTAGAGGAGGAAGCCGATCGCATTTGCATGTTTATAGAATTTCTGGATCCGAGAGTTCGTTCCTGTGATGACGGGAGACGGGGCGTAGAGGGGGGTTGCTCGCACCGAACACCTTCCAAGGCTTATTTTAAATTTCTGCTGACATATTTCAGACGCTATGAATGACTGACATTTCTCTAAACCTTCAATCAAGTGACGATAAACAGAGACTATGTGAATACTTATAAAGATGGCTGACTGTCTTCCGGGATTTTGCATAGTGCATTCCGGCAGCCAGCTCCTCCGAAACGTCGGCCAGTCTCTGCACGAATACAGGGTACAACACCCCCGCAAGACATCCATCTTCAACGAAATAAATTGAGGGCTAAAGTGAATGTGTTATTACGAGACATGACCTCAACCGATTTCGAATAAATTTGGTATAGTGGACCGACACTAAAATAGCGAAAGAATTGTAATTGTCGGCCCGACACGTCTCTCGTTCTTTACTCGATGACGAAATTGAACTTAATATTTTCGCATAAACTTGCCGTGGGACAGAGAATCGGTTGTTGACATAAAATACAGAGGCGATTAAGACATTTCCAGATGTGACGAAAGCTGGCATAACCACAGGAAAACAAATGACTACGCGATGTGACTCGTATCCTAGCAACAACGGATTTGTATTTGAACGGGCAACAACGGACCCACGCGTGCTACACGTCCCATATCCTCTCATCCTTCAAATTTGTGCCACGCTAATATGAGCTTAAAAAAAGGAACAGTCCCTGCGTCACCTCATTTTTTCGCAGATATTTATTTAAAAGCTTAGATCAGCTCACGTTCTTAAAAAATCCGATCTTTTACGGAAACATAAAAATCCAATAACGTTTTAATAATAACATAACCGTAATTTATCCTATCCTAAAACCAGTTAAATCCTGTCCACATCGTCCCACCTTATTTAACTAAGTTTCATTTTTAATATTATCCTACAATCTTTACCGAGGCTGTCAAACGTTTTCTCCTTTGAGGCTTCTCGACTATAGTTCACATGCCACGTCCATCTCATAATACCACATTTTATCGCCGTATTGGGCTCATGAAAGTCTCTTCCTTCTCTCCTGGAATCTTAAAAACGTGGAAACGTTTTCTTAGCTGAACCGGTGGTTCGCTTTCATTAAACTTCAAATAGCTTTAAACGAGGGGGGAAATTGCGTACGGAACGGAAGGCTGGGCGCCCGGGGGGGGGGGGGGAGAAGAAGCAGGTAGAATATGACAAGAGCATCATCAGCAGTGATCAAAGCATGCAGCCCCAACAGAGACAGAATCGTCGATGGAATGGGTTCCAGACGCACAACAGAAGCAGAATCAGCCTTGGGGACGAAGGAACAACGACGTTTGCACAAGGCAATGGTGACGTATCCGTTGCTGCAGTCACATTCAACTTGATATCTGTTCAGACTGTACTCTCAGCGCTGAACAAAAGCATTCGCTAATGTCGACCAGAGGCAGGTTCGAGATTTGCGACTTGCAACAGTCATTAGTCTCGATGATTGGCTGACGTAATGACGTCTTGGTCTGACGTTTCGCGAACATCGCACTCTGGTCACTCAGATAGAAACGTCTCCGAAATTTGTACTTGGACGTGTCGAATTTCAGACACGCAGTCCAAAACCAGCCTCATCAAATTTTCCACCTTAATGTTACCATTTCACGTATTCCATCGTCAGAGATTTCCCAACCAAAATTCCGCATTTATTTCCTGTTTCCCCGTCTACAATTTCCCAAGTATGATTTGACGTTTTCACGGCGGTGAGTCTAAAAATGGCTGTTGCCTCGTATAGTCTAGTAGAAGTTTTCCGACGTTTTGAAGGTCCTTACTGCCTCCATCGTCAGGGCCATGAGTGAGACCCCTAGTTGCATTGTATCCTAAATTACCAACAAGCCTGCCAACTTTATCTTCATCAAAAACTAGGCTATCAGATTGACTGAGCATGCACTACGGTTTGCAATTCCTCTGGATCTGTGCGGAGAACCCTTAACTCCATCAAACTAAGCAGAGATTCCTTTTTGCCGGACACGGTGCCACAAACCTTTGACCGCGACTACAGCCAGTGTCTGGGGTTACATTTAATTGCTACCCCCCCCCCCCCATCGCATCCGTCTTCCATTCCCACAACCCAATTTCAAAGAGGATAAAGCTTCGATATTGAACGAGCCCTGTCACAAACGGTGTAGTCGGCATAAATGACATCCCTGAAACGGCAACATATTAATTCTCTGCAGCCGAAGCTCGTCTAAATAATATTTAATAATTCGGTCCGTACCGCGAAGAAAACACAACACTTCACCATTACAACGATCAACTGGTTAACCTTGTTTAAGGAAATAATACGACTAAAACGCTAATTAACCTTTGGAGCTGAAGCTCTTTCAAATGAAACTTACGAATTCAGTCCGTACCGCGAAGAAAACACTACACTTCACCATTACAAAGATCAACTGGTTAACCTTGTTTAAGGAAATAATACGACTAAAACGCTAATTAACCTTTGGAGCCGAAGCTCTTTCAAATGAAACTGAAGAATTCAGTCCGTACCGCGAAGAAAACACTACACCTCACCATTACAAAGATCAACTGGTTAACCTTGTTTAAGGAAATAATACGACTAAAACGCTAATTAACCTTTGGAGCCGAAGCTCTTTCAAATGAAACTTAAGAATTCAGTCCGTACTGCGAAGAAAACACTACACTTTACCATTACAAAGTTCAACTGGTTAACACTGATTAAGTAAATTACAATTATTTGAAGTGTTAACGATACGAAACACATTAATACAAGATTAAGAGTTACTGAATGTCAAAGCAACCTGCTTTAAAGGGTTAATCACATTTAATCCTCAGTAAATTTTCCTTCAATTTCCGGGCGCACCAACAACAGCGCGTGTGAACACAGTTTTGCAGAATTTTTGTGTGGTTAGTTAATAATACTTACTATTCAACTCCTTCGAGCACTTTGTTTCTATCCTTGAGAGTACCAATAACAGAAATGGCTGTTAGCACCTCCGTGTCATTAGAACGGGCTTCGATGTCCGTCCTCAGGCCATACCTGGTACAGTATCAGCTGAAAGTAGGAACACGACACATGCATTTCTTAACACGTCTCGGCTTGGTTTTAAGGCGAGTCCCTAAAATAAATCTGCGTTCTCTTATCATAATTCGTTATTAATACTCAAAATATTTTTGTTACTAGAACAACAATTATTATGTCTAATAATATTTATCACACATGCCCGGTGGATCGCTAATTCCAACGACCTAACCACGTAATTTATGGGTTCAAGAAATTACTTGTTATAGGAGATTAATCAGGGGTTAGCCGTGTACCCTGAGTCAAAATATCGACCCTGAAACCACGGAATCTGACTGAAATATTTCATGATTTTCCTTATTTCTTTCAGAAAAATACCGAGGCGTTACTTTAAATTAGACCATGACACCCCCTTCCAAATTTATGACTCATTAACCATTGTACAATCACATGCTGAATTTTAGCCTACAGCGTCATTAAACGGAACACAAACAAATAAATAGAAACTTTTTAAGAGTGTATATCCTGTCACTAAAATTACAACTGGGACAATTGTTACTTCCTGGTACATACTTTCGGGACAGATGCATCCGAGCTCCACATAGTCTGTATTCTAACCTGTGTCATTTTAATGGTCTCGTAGCCTGACGATGGAGGCGACATGACCCTCAGAAACATCGGTGTCCACACACAAGACTGCACGGCGTCACCTATCTCACGCGGCTGAATGATTCCTGCTCAGACTGTACACGCCGTTACGTCAGAGGCTACTAAACGACCTGCCAACTGTACTAATGAGCTTTGTAATTACTTGGACTGCTCAACGTAATTAAGATACCGTGAGTGAGCTGCCGGCGATGGTACCGCCATCTTCCTGATGACTACGTAACTGTGGGGGTGGTGTAATTTGGTTTGTTTCAACGCAACTTAAAAACCAAAACAAAACAGAATAAAACGTGTTGAGGGGGAGACTCGTTTCGCGGCTACTAAGGAGTCTTCTAAATTCACGCAGAGAGCGGTCGAACTGCTCACGGCGACAGTCCGTCTCTTCTTCAAGGGGTTCGATTCTCGACAGGGCGAGATTTTTCTTCAAGTCTTTGCGTCCAGACAGACTCCGGAGTCCAACCAACCCCCATCCAATGAGTACCCAATAAAAAGCTCATCTGGTGCCGAGGTTAAGGATAAAGTGGAGCTATACCTCCGCTTCCCAACACGTCTGCACGACCCAGAGCATAGTTAAGCGCGGAAATAATTTTACCCGCCTTTGCAGTCTCCTGCTGTAATGAATTAATTAAAATTTTAGAATTTTCAATGACCGATGACTGTAGTGTTCGCTTTTCGCATGTGTCAAAGGTCGGCGAACAATAGATTTTTTTTATAGGACGTCCGAAGTCTTAACCTTCGGCTTGGGCTCCGAGAAACTTCGCTACGATAATTATCACGAGATTAGATTTTGAAGAATTTGATGCTGAAGTCTAACAGATCAAAATTCTGGTCATAACTGAGCAGTAAAATACAACACAGACAAATTTACAAACAGGAATCGATACGGCACGGTAGCTGGCGACTGCAGTCAGTGACTCCAGTCATATTTCATGTGAATTTAGCGTCTTCGTTGCGTTGACACAGGAAATGTAATTATATACACGCGTTGTTCCTGAAGTCGGTATTTATTTATGATCCATATGAACACAGAATAATGAACAACTAGAATTTATATGCAGGTCTGAGACATAAATTCATATCAAAATATAAAATCGGCGGCACGTCGACTTGCCGAGTGCGATGTTAAATGTTCTTTCAAACAAAAAAATCCATAAAACGAATGCCTTACGGGGTTTAAAATTAAAATTGTCACGTGCGCCCGATGTTGGCTCCTGTATGCCCAGTATTCACCCCCAAACATTTCATGACGCTTAAATAAAACTTCATGAAACTCACAGATACCGAATCATCGTCTAAAATATTTGCAAAATAACGTAAAATACCTCGTTTTTCGTGGCCCGCAAGAATACCGAAGCGTTCTTCCCACTTCATTCTCGTTCACTCATTCGCCCTAAGAAGAAAAGTGAATTGTGCAAAATACAAAGTTCGCCATTACAAGACACGATTTTCTCAATCCTCCTGCTACATTATCTTCCACGGGTCAGCACTTTGTTCTGGCAGATGGCAGCGCATCTTTGTCATTAGTTATTCCCAGAATTCCTTGTAATTATATCTCTCTCGTCGATGTTCAGATTTCCACACTAATCCAATTTGCCCTCCGGCTACTTTTCTGTATTATAAAGCTTCTTCGTTCCATTAAGGGCCCGAAGTGTAGAACAATTGCCCCTGTCCCAGCAATTAGTAGGTTAATGCAATCCTGACGATCTTCAGAATTGTACATCGACACTTAAGGGGAAAAGAATGCCCTAATTAAAATGTCTCGTACAGTAGAAAAGTGATAGTTGGTAACCATTCTATCGTTGCCATGGCAATGGAGAAAATATTTATTTATATTTTTCACTGTTCATTTTACATTTTAAAGCCGAAGCTCGCCTAAATAATATTTAAGAATTCGGTCCGTACCGCAAAGAAAACACTACACTTCACCATTACAAAGATCAACTGGTTAACCTTGTTTAAGGAAATAATACGACTAAAACGCTAATTAACCTTTGGAGCCGAAGCTCTTTCAAATGAAACTTAAGAATTCAGTCCGTACCGCGAAGAAAACACTACACTTCACCATTGCAAAGATCAACTCTGCCTTATGGAATAAAATTTATGACTACGCGTGTTTGCTTCTGTACATTTCCCAGTCGCTTTTGACGTATTTATGATCATCTTCACCGGGCGATACAGCCTCCATCTCAGACACAATGCGCAGTGTTCAAACACCTAGAAATCACGACGTTAGTAATGCTCCGTAAATCTTATTTCCGCTTGCCTGGAGCTAAATCAACAGAGATGCAACACACTTCACGAACTGCAAAGTGACTCAAATACCAACAGAGCGTCCGATTCGTGATCGGATTGGGCGGGGGGGGGTTAGAAGTTGGCCCCTTAAAAATTTGTCTAACGCACTCCGCACTGACAATAATCTGCCGAACATACTCGACGATATAAAAATTCCACAGTTGAGGCAGTCATCAAATGACATAACATTACATCCGTAACAACTCAGCACCTCACGACGTGGTGTTAGGATAAATATAATTTATTTGTCTACAGTTATTTATCAGTCGAGTTTCGATCAAAGATCTACAAAACGCGGTGATATGGTTAAACAAAAAATCGTACTTCATTTTATAAAAAACTGACGAACCCCCCCCCCCCCCCCCCCCCAGAAAAGTTGATAGAACTTATTAACTGCGTTATCTTTAAAAAGTCATAGTTGCTTCGAATATTTTACTCCAGCAAACTGAAGTAGTTGAACTAACACTGAAAAGATGAATCCAGAAGCCACGAATGTAGAAGCTGGGTATTTGATTGGATCAGTGATCAGGCAGGCAGCCTCTCTAGCGGGCCAAGGTGAAGGACATGTTCACGGATCACCAGATTTCACACGACCGCAAGGAAACGTGACTTCTCGCCGGCCTGTCCCTCCAAGCTCAATGTCAGTCTCAGGATTCCGACGACCAGCGCGTAGCTGAGGCCCAGAAACACGCGGTCCTTCCTTCTACGTTCTTTTCAAATTTCTTCCTCTCCTTCTTACATCCTGCGTTTCTACCGTTTCTAAGTGCGTTCGCCGCTAAAAGTTGCCGAACATAAACGTATTTCTTTAGTCTTCTGTCCATCCGTTTCTCCGTTCGTAACAACTCAAGAAAGGTCGAATAGATTTTCACGAAATTTGACAAGTTTTGCTAAAAATCTGTCAACAAATTTTTTTCCAATTTTCGTTAAAATCGAAACTTAACACGAAGAGCTATTTGCGTTCCTGCGATCACCCCCCTCCCAAAAAAATCTGACGTCATTTCCAAAATTTAAAGTTCAAAATGTGGAAAGTCGTAGTGTGCTTACGTCGGTCAATCTCTACGAGACAACGCGAAGGCATTTTCGACGTACCTGGAACTCGGAGCAGTTTTAGGAAGCTAAAGAATTACTACATACGTCGAGAATCAAACCCTGGTTTTTCATCAAGAAAACCAGAAACTTAAACTACTAAACTGCTCAGTATTTTTTGCAAAATAATGGGAAAAGCGCATGCTTGCACGTCGAGTATCAATAAATCTACTCGTTATGTGTCTTGCATACACAGTATTTTTTTTTTTGTGTGTAAACTTTCCGTTTCAGTAGTCAACTACAAAGACTGGAAAACCAGAAAATAAAGTATGAATATTTCCCATTCTGATCCAAGTTCATTGGAACGCAAGCCACGAGGCGCTAAACGTGTTTGCTCTCGTGGTTCTGAGTTCTGATCAAGCACACTCCCTCCCCCCTCGTGTTTCCTCTTGTTTAATCTTTATAAACCACCCGTCAATGCAGCCCAGTGGATCCGGATTCTACTGTTTGAACAGAGCATTCTAGCCTTAGCCTGTAAGCACACACATGCCCGGAGGAACGAACATCTGCTACCTAACCTAGCCCAACGGAATCCAAAATCATCACCAGCCTGTGCTCGCTAGCTAGCTTCTGTTTGCAATTCATAAATGACAAACCTTGCTTCGCCTTTCTTAGCTCATTGTATTAGGGTCTGTTTATACTGAAGACTGTTTGTGTTCAAGATGGAGGATTTGAATAACTAACTGCCAGCTTTGTTTGTTCCAGGGATTACTGACCTCTTAAGGGACGAAACTCGAGAATTTTGGGCTCAGAAACTTTCAATGCAGTTGTGTGAAATTACTAAATGTCTGCAATTCCACAAAATAAGTCGTGGCTGATTTTAGGAGCGATCCACGCGTTGATTTACCAAACCATCTTTCAATCTACTTATCTAGCTAAGCAAATCTGTGCTACTATTCATCTGTCAATCTATGCATCGTTCGTCTATTTATCTGGCTGATTTATATCCGAACACATATTTGTCTGTCTGCCTCTCCGTCTATGTATATAACTTCAAATAGTCTACGATGATTTACGCCTAATATTTCTGTATTCATAATTTCCGTAAAATTTTGTTTAACGCTGAATATCCTCTGATGTGCTACAAAGTTTTGCTGTTGATCTATTTTAATTTTTCGTCATAAAAACTTCTCTATCAAAGCGAAACGAATGTCGAACCACCAACTAAGAAACGTACCGCTGTGCTAGTCGACACCTGACTTCTGTCTGAATAGTATCGAATATGAACATGAGAAACTAGAAACTTCGTTTTCCCCTTGAAGTCGAAGATCGTCTAATTATTATTTAAGAATTCGGTCCGTACCGCGAAGAAAACACTACACTTCACCATTACCAAGATCAACTTTTTAACCTTGTTTAAGGAAATAATACGACTAAAACGCTAATTAACCTTTGGAGCCGAAGCTCTTTCAAATGAAACTTAAGAATTCAGTCCGTACCGCGAAGAAAACACTACACTTCACCATTAAAAAGATCAACTTTTTAACTCTGTTTAAGGAAATAATCGGTGTTTATTGTTTGAAACACACGAAACACAAATAAAATGCATATTTAGTGACTGTTAAAGCAGGTGGTACACATAGTTACCACTGATCTTTAAAGCGTTAAACAAAGCAAGTGTAAACGAAACAAGATTCGAAAGGTGTGCTTCTCGGAGCACACTTCAATTGCAAAGGTGTTCTTCACGTCATTGTGGAGATAATTCACTTCAACACGTTCTCAGCCCGTTTCGTACAAAATTTCCTACATACATTTTGCTCCTAGATACAATTATCTGCCTTGAACTTAAGAGTCCGTCTTGGGATGTTAGCAGGTCCTTCCAGTCTGCGTCATTTACGCACTAATCTGCGCTGAAAGTACAAATGCATCCGAGGTAAAGTCTTTCTAGAATGCTTCTCACTTAAAAGGCTTTTGTAACGTGTTACTCTCTCTCTCCCTCCCTCTCTCACCCTTCTTTTCTACCCTGACAGCCGTGAAGAAAGCGCAGGGGCTTAAATTTCACTCCCCTGTGCTCAAGGCGTCACATTAAAAAGAAAGATTTGAATTTGTCGTGAGGGGTTCCAGCTTCCTTTCCAAGAATACACTTACGAAACAGAGGAAGGACGAGACTCAAGATAAGGACGGAACAGATTTATTACGGCAGCCATTTTGTTACTTTTTCCATTTTACAAGAGAGAAAAAAATCTTTTTACAAAAACTATTTTCTTCAGGACAGCGACAAACACGTTTATGAACCTACGGTTTCTATAAAACTCGGTTAATTTCTTGACTAGTTGAGCAACTGTCAGCTTCTCAAAAGACCTCTGTTTCATGGAGTTAGTTTGTTAGTTGCTTATTTATTTAAAAAAAAACTGGCATTTTTTCATTTCAAACCCAATTAACGATTTTACCCCAATTAGTGAAAATCATAAACGTACCACCGCACGTAATCAGAAGACTGTGGAGGCGTATTGGTGGAGTGGAGGAGAAGGTACACGTCTTCTAGGCCTCAGTAGTATACACATGTACCTGGTTAGCTTCGCGTTCAGGCCATCTTGTTCCCAGAGAAAGCTCTAGGTGGACTTTTAAACCCGAATGGTAAAGACAGACAAGGGCCCATTCAGGGAGTCAAACCCGAGCCATGAAGTCACGAAACCAGTGACTTGACAGACAGACAGACGTATATTTGCTTATATCGAAAGTGTTTTTGGTTGAACTCGGTGTCTGCATGGGAGAAGCTTTCTTTTTCCTTTACGATGTTGCGATGGCAACAGAACGGTCTGACTCGTCTCAAGTCTGCAGCAATAAAGCGCGTGGCTGCAGTCATTTTTCACTTCTTACGATATTGGCTTTACCACCGCCAAGTGTGGACGATACAAATAATATATCAAATCGGTCCCTATGGAAACCAGCCCCGTCTTTCCTTGAATTATCGCGTTGCTTTGTTTCATAAGAGCCATCTGTTGACGACTCGATCAAGCTCGACGTGAACACGGCGCGTGAGATGATGATTGACTGTTCAGATTGCCAGAAAACCTCGCTCCTGCGTCTTCCAGGAATAGAGACACATTTTTCAAGACTGCAAAATAAAAATGTCAAATTGGAATAGTGTATATTATCTTCCCTACAGAGGGCTCCACCAATAGTTCTATCTACTTTGGTAAGTCAGACACTAGATTTCTCGGTAAAAACCAATTATACAATTCCTTCACATGTGTATTGTACGTGATGGTAAAAAATATATTATATATATATATATATATATATATATATTAGTGTATCTATCACGTCATGAGAACACAGAGAAGGCACAGAAGTTAAGCTCCACTTATTCTTCAGGCAATAGATGGTATAAAGATTTTTCGAGCAAATAAGTCAACATCCTGTATTTGAAGATTGTACGAAGTAATTATTAGCTCACGAAATACGGAATCTAGGCTAAAAAAGAGTACCGGAAGCAGTATTTTTCTGCAGGAACAATGACTCCGAATTAAAATATACAACAGCTTCCTATTAACCACTGTATTTTCAAGAGCATTTTAATTAAGACGACTTTGACTCTATGAGCGACCTGACCTACCCAAAATAATTGTTCCATTTCCGTTCTTAACCTCTTTTTAAGTCTAATTTTCGTTGGAGAGTAAACGCCTTTTTGAAGTTAATGAAATGTCAGGCCTCCCTACACCCTAATCAAAATGTCAAATTCTCACGAAAGAGAATTCCAGAAAACAAATTTTCAAAAGCAGCGGCTTCATTATGCAGAAGTCTCCTTTAATTGGTAATTATATCACATTTCATTGCCATGGAAACAGTGGAACGCCGTTAACACACTGTGAGTTCTTCTGGAACAAAACGTTCGTCGTAATTTGCTTTGAGTGAAGCACACGAAGAGAGAGAGAGAGACCTCGTAGTAACCGACTTCGCGGCGAAAGGTCTTTTTGAAAGGTTCTTGGTCACTCCACCAGCCAAACAATTACGTTTTACGAAACTCAAAGTTTCATTACCATATTAAAAAAAATCCCACCAGCTAAGTCCGGTCTGCACTCATAAAACATTCCCCCCTACCATGCATTCTAATATATCAGCCAATCTCTGTCTATGTCTCCAAACTGGTGTATTTCCATTAGATATTCCCATTCAAATTTTGTAGGGAATTCTCTTTTCCCTTAATGCTACATGAACCTACGACCTCATGATCCTAATTCAGTAACTATAATAAAATTAAGGGAGCAGTAAAAATTGTAAACAAATTTTACGAAATGAATTCTTAAATGTTATTTAAACGAGCATCGGCTCCAAAGAGTTAATTAGTGTCATGTGCGTTATTATTTCCTTAAACAGCGTTAACCAGTTGATCTTTGTAATGGTGAAGTGTAGTGTTTTCTTCGCGGTACGGGCCGAATTCTTAAATGTTATTTAATGTTAATAATAAAGTAAAATGATTCCCGATATTACAATGACCGGCGCTCCGCGATTTAATCTTCAAACATACAGAAACAGCGATTCATTTGGCCCTGTGACCTTAAAAGGTTTGGACCTCCCAAGATACAACAGAGAAGACACGCGAACCCACAGCGGCCAGATGCTATCAGACAGTAACTCGATGATTCGGGCGTAGTCCTGTGAAAATGTTTCCCTCAGAGTACAGGCCACATCAGGTCAGGAGTGACAGAATGGATTAAACAAAGATTCGGGCGAGTCAGGTAAAGTTGATTAACTCCCGAGGTCGCAAATGTGACTCTGATCGGCCCGATTTCAAAGCTTCGCCAAATGACTTGCGCTCGAAGCGCCAACGTTGAGAGACTGAACTACCGCAGGTGTCCCGCGTCCAACCATATATACCTGATAAATTCTGGGGGATGTTTCACCAAACATCCTTCCCTTTGTACAAAAATGAAAAGGGCTCGTTTTCCAACTCCTAATGGGGGGTACTAAAGCCCTTATGTATACACAGCACACCCTTCATACAACGACAGATGGGTAGGTAAAAACTTTCCCTCTACCATTCGGTAATGCCTTCAAGAAAAGCTCGCACTGAATGTTACAGACGTACAGTCTGTTGTTTGTTGAGAGTAGGACCTGATATCTTTCAAAATAGAGCCAAAAGTGAAACGCGTGTACTCTGATGGAGTACGCATAATTTCCACACGCGTTCTGTGTTATCTGGAATAGATCATTATTATTTATGCTGATTTATTGCGGATAAAACCTGCTGTTTCAAACCGCAAACCAATTTGTTTACAATTCTATTTTATTGAAAGAATAAAGTTTCCTTTAAGCCTCGCGTGGTAAAGTTGATTTTAGTGGACTGATAGCAGTTAAATGTAAATTCGCTCAGGAACTTTCGGTGCAAACCGCAAGTACCAAATTTCGTGTAAATATGTCAGGCAACTTTAAAGTTTTAGACGTGGTTTGGCGAATAGACACTATACCTCCATTTTACGTTCCCGTTTTATGAACTTCTTATAAAGAAGGCACAAGATCTTTGACATCAACGGCTCCTTGAACGAGAAGATTTTACTGAGTTCAGTCGCCGTGAAAGCTTCAAGTTTCAAATCAATATCTAATTTTAAGATTCTGCTTCGTTCCTCTTAAACGCTTCGAATGTTAATAGTTACGCTCATATCTTCTCATAATGAAGGTTAACGAAAAGTTTAAAATAAATTTAGTGCAGTTCAGTTTGATTTCGTGAATTTTTATCTAGTTCAATTTTGTACAAGAAGCGACCATATTCTTTTAACAAAGAAATATCCCTTGGAGCAAACGCGACAATAATACTCACATTTTGTCAGTCAGACCGACCGTGTAATTTCTCATACATAAATACAATAAAGAAATTCAAAGAAGGGACAGATCTTATTCTTTAATTGTGTCGAAAAATTACATGTTACAGAAATCTTTGACGTACTTATGGAATCACTTCCTTTCAAATTCGTTTTCGGTCGATCGTGTGTGAGAGTTTGATTACTTTCTGGGTAGATGGCTCTGTGTTCCACTGGCATCCTACTTACTTGCGTAATTTTCCATCATCAGGGCGAATGCCTGATGATGGAGGCAGCAAGGACCCCCTGAAACATCAGTAAACTTCTACCAACCCACACACATCACCCTTCAAAGCGTCAGAAATTTGTTTCCGGTTTTTCGTTAAATATTCATCACGTAGTGGAACATGTCTTTATATGCCTATTAAAATATTTTTAAATACATTTTGATTTCGATATTTTTAACAGAAAGTCAACGAAGTTAAATTTTATATTTACCGGGCCATTAAAAACCGAAATTATATTCGGCCCTGGACTTTGAATGTCGTCCCAAATTTCATTGAAATCTGTTACGGGGTTACGTAGTGACTGAGATAAAACGTGAGGGCAGACATAAACAATATCCAAATTTTAAATACATTCAGAGTACATTTTACATCAATGCAGCTGAGACCTGTTTTGACAGGTAAAATCTCAATTTAAAAATATTAAAACGAACGTTTCCATTGCTGGAGTCGAGTTCCTATTTCCATTATCAAGGCAAATAGAACGCATTCAAATTTTGTTGTGGGATTATCTTTGTTTGACGTACAAACACACGTATTTCGGCGAGGTTAATATTAGCTCTGACAAAGCAGACTTCGTTCAAAGCCAAATTTCATTGTTTAGACAAGGTAATTACATTCACGTATATGGAAGCCTGAGGAAGACTTTGATTTCCGACAGGCGACTAGTGGCTGATACAAACAAGGCATTTTCTCTAAGGCCATATTCCTCCTTCTACTTCTCTCTTTTCCCCCTCCTTCCTCCCATCTTGAGCAAGATACATCTGTTTATGCGAGAACGCTGATCCAACTGCATCATTTTTCTTAATTTGTAGCAAGAGACAGAAACAATCGATAAACAGCCAACCCCCGGGACCAGATTCGTAAACCTGACCTCTAACATATGTGCAAGTGGTAACCACCGCGTATGGGTCTTGGTCGTGGGGGTTCATGATACATATCGTCCGTAGCCCAGTCACTATATACCGACTGAGCTAGCGTGAATAAACAGACAGCTTAGAAAAAAAAAGTCTTTTAACATTTACAAATTTTACTTGACAAATTTTTTTTTTGTGAATATTTAAAGAAAAATAAAAAATGGAAAAAGATTTGTATCTTCAATAAATGGGAATAAATGTCAGTAAGATTCAAACCCAGGGGGAGATAGCCTTCGGGAAAAATATGTAAATTCATTTTCATTCTTGTACGCGTCTTACGTTATAAATTGTATTGTTGCCAGGGATAAGCGTACGGAATACTAAAGACAATAATAACACGTTCAAATAAAGAAACACAAAATATCACCTACGTCATAGAGAACAGTAAAATGTCACCACAAAGCACGAGCAGATGTTCCGAGTAAGGAAACACAACTCGTGACAGGACAGAGCACGTGTTATCCGATCAGCCATTGTTTCGGCGCTGCTGGGATCATCATCATCACTCGATGGTCAATTTCACACCTGACACCTCCGTCAAAAATGTATTTACTTAAAATAAACTGTCATAAAGCTGACGAGGATGAAAGGTTGGGGCATGTAGCACGCACGGGATCATCACAAACGCATAGAAAAAATGTTGGTCCGATAAAGTCAAATGCTAACCAGAATTTGCGGGCCTGCAACGGCTCGCGGGCTACAGGGTGACAAACATCGGGCACAATTCTTGACTAGCTACCGGACAGAGAGGAGATCTGACGTAAAAGGCAGGACTGGCATTCAACTGGAGACCGAGGAAAACCACGCAAACAGCAGGTCAGCCAGAAACGCCGTCCAAATTGGAGGATTACTATTATTGTAGCCATAGGACGAGAATGAGGCCCTTTGTACATCCCTGAGACGATACGCGAGTGAATATGGAGAAGCTGAGGAATTTAAGTGACGGGGGAAAACCTAGGAGTTGGTTGATAAAACTTTGTCCCACGTGGAGTGAGCCAAGAATCTTGCGACGAACCACCTGAGCTACGATTCTTGGTGGTACTCAAAGTAAGTTCAACTAAGTCCTGCCGAGGCACTTTAAAATTGCAACTGATAATTGCACGTAAATTAATCGAAGAGGCAAGTCTTTGTTTAATTCAGCTAATCCATTTTAAACTTTATATAAAACGACTGCTGGAAACCTGTTTTATAGACTTGAATTTTTTTTATCTCGTAGCACGAGCATTTTAAAACAATAAGATGGTATCAATTACAGAACATGGGGAGTTACATTTTTTTTACGGGCTTTAAAAGTCAAAGACTACGCCTCAAAGTTATACTACACTGAGACACTTACAAAATGCATACATTACGTCAGTGAACGTACAATTTGAATGTCATTTCAGAAAATACTTGACAGATTTGGATCAGATCTGAGAACCATACGAAAATCAAACATATATTGTGGGCAAAACGCAGATTTATTGAGAGGTATATATAGTTACCACCGAGCTTTAAGTGGTCGAATTTTTAAACTATGCCGTTAAATGAACAGATATACAAAGAATCTAAAATGCTCCTGAAGAAAGGTTAATGACACGCGAAGAAAATAAAATGTTCATTGTTACGTAACGTCATTTATTATTGTCTCGAATTCAAATTGTGTAACCCCAGCCACGACTGTTGAATCTATAACCAACGCTCGTTATTCTTCTATAATAACGCTTTTATAGATCTTCGATGAAGAATTTTATTTGTCTTTTAACAGTTTATCCGTTTTCGATACTTATCGACAGCCCAGTCGTCAATTATTTCGAAATAGCCCCATCGAAGTCGTCCCTAACCTCCTTTAAAGAAAGAACAAGGCTCGCGTTTCAATTTTCAATTGCTTTTGTGTAACCGATAACAGCGGTGCTGCCAACTGATTGATACAAAAAACACTAGGTCAAGTTCCTAACAATGATACGATACTCGGGATGTGGAGAGGGGATTGTAGAAGGGAGGTTGTATGAACGATAAGACTTAAGTTGGTGCTGAAATGTACGATGCAAGAGTGTATTTGGAAAAAGAGACTTACTTAAGCATTTAAACTTAGACACATGTTGAAACAGAACAAACATCAATGCACGGAACTACGATAAATGTAATTATTGTCAATTTTTATTTTCAAAACATCCCAGAATTTAAATCCCACATGCGCTACTATTCTCAAATTTATTTAACAAATACACTTGATTCATCACCCTGACAATTGAGGCAATAAGCACCTGTGAAACGTAGATAAATTTCTACCAGACAAGAAGTGTGACGTCATCTTGCACATTTCGCCTTGTCTGCGAAGTTAAGCAAAGCTTACACTGCTTAGATCCGCCAAAATAAATTTTTTTAAACAAATTTAAAGTAATTCTGTTATATTCCAATCACAACCTAATACAATTTCCATCTCCTGCATAATCTAAGGTTTCGTCTTGTAGAAAATTGAAAATTACCAACAGCAGCAGCGATTTCAATTTCATAACAATTAAATTAAGAAAATTAGAACCGGGATGGCGTCTAGGAACTCACTCGATGCGTTACTGAAAAGAAAACGGTTCAAAATGTTTCATACAACTTTCGTTGTAGCTCATAAGGATGCAGAAAAATTTGTAAAACAAAGCAATCAATCGGCAGACAAAGGAGTAGATTTTGTACTCTCAGTCTTTCAAATGATACTTAAGAATCCAGTCCGTACCGCGAAGAAAACACTACACTTCACCATTGCAAAGATCAACTGGTTAACGCTGTTTAAGGAAATAATACCACTAAAACGCTAATTAACCTTTGGAGCCGAAGCTCTTTCAAATGAAACTTAAGAATTCAGTTCGTACCGCGAAGAAAACACTACACTTCACCATTACAAAGATCAACTGGTTAACCTTGTTTAAGGAAATAATACGACTAAAACGCTAATTAACCTTTGGAGCCGAAGCTCTTTCAAATGAAACTTAAGAATTCAGTCCGTACCGCGAAGAAAACACTACACTTCACCATTACAAAGATCAACTGGTTAACCTTGTTTAAGGAAATAATACGACTAAAACGCTAATTAACCTTTGGAGCCGAAGCTCTTTCAAATGAAACTTAAGAATTCAGTCCGTACCGCGAAGAAAACACTACACTTCACCATTACAAAGATCAACTGGTTAACCTTGTTTAAGGAAATAATACGACTAAAACGCTAATTAACCTTTGGAGCCGAAGCTCTTTCAAATGAAACTTACGAATTCAGTCCGTACCGCGAAGAAAACACTACACTTCACCATTACAAAGATCAACTGGTTAACCTTGTTTAAGGAAATAATACGACTAAAACGCTAATTAACCTTTGGAGCCGAAGCTCTTTCAAATGAAACTTACGAATTCAGTCCGTACCGCGAAGAAAACACTACACTTCACCATTACAAAGATCAACTGGTTAACCTTGTTTAAGGAAATAATACGACTAAAACGCTAATTAACCTTTGGAGCCGAAGCTGTTTCAAATGAAACTTAAGAATTCAGTCCGTACCGCGAAGAAAACACTACACTTCACCATTACCAAGATCAACTGGTTAACCTTGTTTAAGGAAATGATCGCTGTTTATTGTGAGAATCATACGAGTACATTCTTTGAGTAAAACACAGATTTACTGACTGCTAAAGCAAATGGTGCATATAGTTACCATAAGATTTAAAGGATTATGTTCTTCGATGGCACACTGACATTTTAATTAAAAGATCATATTCTTAGAGAGTTTAATCCACTTCGCATTCTTACACCTGTGTCACATAGGTTTATCAATTTCAATATTACCCTCACATCTACGTCTAGGTCTCTCAATTGGCCTCTTCCCTTGATGTTTTGCCCTCAAGAAAAAAAAATCTTAAACGGGATTAGAAAATATTTCCAACATTTCAGTTAGTATCTTGGCCACTAGATGGCTACCAGACATGGGAACGTCATTTTCTAAACTTTGAGGAGTTATGAGGTTTTGTGCGCAGACGCGAAGAAGCCACTAACTTTACGTTGAAATTTCAACAGCCATTCTGATGATATTAAAGTATCACCGATTATTCTACTTCACGTAATTATGTCGAACAAACGAGGCGTTTATAGACACTGTCTAACGTTGGGATGAACCAAATCATCCCTTGGGGGGGTCCAGCATCATCACTAGGATAATTATCCTTACCGTTACAACCTGTTAATTTAGGTCGTCATCATCACGCATTGGCTGTGACGTCAGCAACTTCGTAAACCGTGGAGTTCAAACTGGTTACTAGTTGGAACAGCGACAAACATTTCGAACGCACGAAGCCACTTCACGGTGCAGAAATGCACTGAAAAGTTGACAGTTACTCCATTTCAACAATGTAATAATGTCACGCAAAGAGTAAAAGTTAAATTATTACTTATTTTATTCTGATAAATAATATAAATTCTTTTCACTATTATCATTCATATTATTTAAATAATTTTCTTTTCTTTACCTTTATACAATTTGTTAACTGTTGTCATTGTTGATATTTGTATCGAGTTAAAAGACACGTCTTCTGAAAGATTACAATATACAACAATTACATCGCCTGTTGATTGTTGTATTTAAATGTTCAACGTTTCGAATCTTAGAAGGACGAAAGTAATTTGTCTGTAAGAAATTTCAAGACATAGACCTTCGTTATTTAAATTCTACTTTTGGTATTCTTAGAATTCTCAAATTACGACGGTAAATTTAGCCCAGAGTTTAAAAATTATAAAAAAAAATGTATCGAGTGAATTTCATCTGAAGCGAAGATTCATAAGATCACCGATGACGTAACGGTCTGATAATTGCAGTAGAACGAAATAAATTACCATTGTTAACCTGAACGTTAAGTGGCGTTGTGTTTAAAACTAACAATGTGTACTGAGCAGTGCGAAATTTCGAGTTATTATTGGCAGCTCTGGAGGAAACAAGCAACCGGAGGTTCCGTTTCAATAGAGTTGGCCATGCAATCTTGCGCACCGATCTCCCACCACTGACTACACGAAGCCGGCTTATTTTTCCCATCATGCACTTTGCCTTCCATCTTAAACGTTACGTATACTCGTCCAGAATTTGTTATTATTATTTTTTTTAACTTTATATTTTCCTTCTCCTTCGTCCAGTTCTCTAGTGGATCTTACTTTGAGATATAACGTAGCCAAGCGCACACAAAACTGAACACTACAAACTCCAGCCATGGAAGGTTACCGCACTAACGTCTCATTATTCGCGTCAAAGCCTTACAACAGAATCCCAATGCATCTTAAACAACTTCAGAAGCTCAGATGTTTTTAAATACAAGACAGGATAATTTCAGTTTTACCTCGACTTGTCAAATAAATTACGTAACGCGGATTTTACGAAGAACGTGGTACAATTATTATTGAATTTTTGATACCAAGCGTATTCGACTAAAAAAAAATCTGATTCGATGGATTTTTCTCACATTTTTTTTTTAATATTTCTGTAATTAAAATTGGTTATGATCCTCACATCTTTCTCTGAAGATGCATATTAAATGTTTTTTCTACACAATTTATTTTAGCAGTACATACGTTTTTACGTAATTATTGTTAACTTTTTTGTTATATATTACTGAATCATCGCTTTTGGTCAGGTCCTAGTTAGTCTCCATACAGTGTAAGAACCGCCTTAATGAGCAAAGGTTGGAGGTCACTCCGATTGGATGTCTTATAAAGACCATAATGTAATAATGATACAATACCCATCTTGCTTACAGGCAGCCAGACCTAGACAGTCAGCGTCTGTCAGTAACCAGGCAACCGAACAAGCCAGGATCGTGTAACGGCTAGATATTTGAATTCGTACAAAGGATCACGTACCAAAACAGCGATTATAGTAAAATAAAACAAGACAAATCAAGTTCATATTATTCGAAACTCATGTACTTTCAGAGGAAATTCCATTTTATATTGAAGCACATTTCAAAGATCTGTCTCTAAACTTTTGAAGCCAAGTGTACGTAATGTCGAAGTTATTTGGTTCGAATCTTAGATCAGGATTTTCTTTGCCTTAAGTTCCTCTAACGGAATTAAAAATATCTTCAAAGTCACTTTCAGTTTTTCAAGGCCTCCTCTTAATTATTTAATTCCAAGGACTAAATCGACGACGAAAATTAGACTCAACTACTCATCACGCCATCTTTGATAGTGACGACCAATTTAAATTAATTAATACTCAGCCGAATGTTCATCGACCTTAAACAAAATCCGATTAACGATACTTCAAATATGTAACTACAAAATAATTTCAGAGTAAAAGCAGCGTTATAAAATTCGGATTAGTAAATTTATATTTGCAATAAATTGGCATAAATTACGTACGCATAAACAACACAATTATAAATTATGCGTACTCCACTGGAGTATGCCCACGTCTTTCCACTGTGTTTGAAATTCACTGCCTGCAGCCTGAAGTGTAGAAAAAACAGCCAGGGATTATAAATACCCCCACGAGCTTCAAATTTCAATGTGGAACTGCATTTTGTCAGAGCCTTTACGTCTTAAAAAGGTGTTATAAATGCCTAAAATTATATTTAATTAAGGGATTATTACGAAACCTGTAACAAAACATAAGAAGAACAATTTCGTAATTTTCCTTCCACTCAATTTCTCCTCCTTCCCCCAATCATCAACTTCTTCACGTAAGTTGACAGTCACCTGCAAAAAACCCCCTCAAGAAATGCCCCGCCCAGACGCCCTCTGGCAGACTCTTCTGTCCCCAAACCATTAAACACATTTCTACCGTCGTTACTCACAATTATAATAAACATTTGGGTGGGGCATCCTCCCATTTTATTTCAACCATAACAGCTACCAATGTTAACGGCCGCCATTAAGGAAGAAAACAAAACGACATCGAGAAGCGAAACAAGCTGTTATAAAGAACTCTACTTACGCGCCCTCACTTTCGCGTGGTTGTCACAAATGACGCGACAGGCGCCACTGTCGTCCCTCACGGCTTCACTCCATAATCACAGCTTTTACATCCCCCCCACCCCAATTACAAAGTCACCGTAGTATTTCCTACTCATTTCCGTCCTCCCCTTCTTAATACCTTCCCATAATTTCTCCTTCTCCCACGTCTCTTCTAATGTTTTACTTGAAAATGCCGTAGGCAGAAAGATTTGGAAACACGAAGTCGCAGATCTGGACGGGCATTTCTAATGGAGCCGACAACGTAGAACAGTCAGGAGTGGCAGCTGGCAATCATATATTGGGGAGTTTTACTAAAATTTTTAGAAACGATCCAACTTTCGTCAAAATATGACAAAATAAAAGGGGCCTCTGGGCAAGCGACCGAAATGTATGCTACGCGTATACATAACAATGGACTTTCAAGTGAAGCAATCTATAAGTATTGCACATAAAATGTAACAAACGTAAATTTAACAACACGGTAACATATAGCCTGAAAGGAAAATTAAAACAAATTGCCTCAGTATATTTCTCTTGATGTTTCATTTTCCAAAAATAGTGATGTTTATCTTCACCGTCATTTTACATAGCAGGGGTTGGCAATTTGTTCAGTGCCGTGGGTCTACATTACCAAAATCAATGGAATTGACCTGTTTAACTAACATTTATAAGTATGGTCACATTATTATGTAGTTTACATATGTAAAATATCTTTCAGTAATCTTACAAATTATAACAATCGTAAAAAAACAACCAAGTTCCACAAAGGAAAATTGTTACGTGCGGTCTACGAAAAGCAAACTAGCAAGCGAATGCCATCTGTTATTTGCTCAGAGTACTAAATAACATAGCAGCCTATACTACTTGGACCATATGTGATATATTTATCTGCTACGTAAAACAATATATTATCTATCACCAAGTTTAAATATATACATACTAGGGATGTGAATTGATTTACGATATTATATAAAATATTAAATATCCATATAAATTTAGTATTATATATCACTTTGTACTTTTAAAATGTATAAAGAAATACTGCAGTAAGTAGAAAACATTTAATATTGGATAAAGAATGAACGTCTTTAATACTACAAATAATAACATTAAAAACAACATATATTTAATTTTCTTGTGAGCAATGGTGACGGAAAAGCAGTCATCCATAAAACATAACCTCTTTTTGTCAACACGTACACATAATGTTTTAATTAGAAGCAGAAGTTCACATTGCAACGTATATTTATGTAAGATAATTTTTAATGCAAGCAGTGATAAAATAGTACTAAAGTAATCATGTGCTGGAAAAATTAAATTTTTTCTAAACTGACAATGATTCCAAATCAATCTGACCACCTGCAACATCAAACACGAAATTTTGTTATCAATTGACACCCCTAAAACATTCCTACATATCTCTTGCAGTCATTTATTTAAGTTAAAAATTACCCCAACGAAAGCCAAATTCTCAAGGACACCCATCTTCAAATTTATGATGGTAAGGAATGAAGATTATAATGGAAGGATGGTATTCAAGGACAGGTACGTCTGATTAAAAAAATGTTTCTCACTTTGTTTCATAAGCATACAAGCACGTTACAGCGATTACCTACAAAAGGATAACCTGAAGTCACGCCACACACAGGCAAATGGGTGCGGGCACGGGCACAGGTACAGGCACGTCCATTGCGTCCAGCACTTTACCTATACACTTGAGCAAATACTTCATGTCGCTCGGATATAGGTCACCGATGTTACCGATTCTGAAGCAGTTGGCATTCGAGAGTTTGCCAGGGTATATTAACTGACCTGGAAACAATAGCATTTTATTACGATCCATCCCACCTTGAACTTCATTTATGTCTTAACGGAACAAGATATTAATAGTTAATGATGAATGCCCAGTAATTTAATTTGTTTTGAAGCCACATTTTACAAAAATAAAATAAATAAATAAATAAAACGAAAAACAAAAGAAAGGAGGATGATACATGGAATATGCAACATCCAGCGAAGCCAAAACCAAAACTTGAGACCCATCTCCCAGACACTATTTGCTTATAACTCGTACTGGACGTGTAACCCACCGAGCTGACACAGCTTACAGTAGAATTCCTCAAAGTTAAAGTTGGGGTGGTTAGGATAGTGGTACGTCGTGATGATATAGCCTCCGCAATCTCTAGACAGCAACTTACAGAAGCCAAGTTCTTCCATTCCTCTCTGCAGCACCGTGCAGTTCTGCTTGTACCTGAAAGAGCGCGGCCCTACTACGTGATATATTTTGAACACGTACATTATCAGTACCCTAACATTTACGCCCACAAACTCCTTGCACTGCCAGCAATTCCTCTTTTGCTGCTCAAGAAATTCCCAGTTGTCATGGAAATCAAATATTCATGAATGTGATTACAAAAGCCTGCAATTTAACTCATTTGATGGTACATAACATAAGCTTCTGATAGAATAATTAAATAATCCATAAATTAGTAAAAACCAATGGTATCCTAGCAACCAGAAGCTGATGAACGACGTTCTACTCATCACAATTGGATCTCCCTGTAGGAGTCCGAAATGCCGAGTCTCACCTCTTGGCTCTTCCATTAACACCCCCTTCTTCCTGAAACTCCTGCAGCGCCTGAAGAAATCCAAGCAGGGTGTGTGTTGGAGGGGTGAAACGAAACTGTCCGTTGCCCTCAAATCCTTCATACTGATCCGCCAGGTCCAAACTAAGACTGCGAGAATTACCTGAAGAAAGATAAATCAGTTTAGACGAAGACTTTCCTGACAACCTTAAAATATTTCAAAAGCGAGGCTGGGGTCGTACCTCTGCACTTAAAGAGCTCGGACTTCCTGGCTATGACATACGAGAAACCAGGAACGCCCTGAAGACATTTGTTGGCTGAGCTAACCACGTAGTCTATCTGCCCATTCTGAATCTTTACTGGCACAGCGCCGAAGCTGCTCATGGCGTCCACAAGGTAAGCGGCTTGCGGCTGGTACTGCTTGATGGTCTGGCCCAGCGCTTCGACAGGGTTGATGCTACCTGTGCTTGTTTCACAGTGCACCACTGCTACCAAAGCATACTGCACCCCCTTCTCCAGCAGCTCCTTCACCTGAAGACATACCGCATGAAGCACCACAGGAAGAGTGATCGTACGTTATGGGACTAAAATTTTGACGACGGGGCATTTGGTCACTTGGTTCTTCTTTTACTTTTTGGGATGGACCTTTATGAAAACAATCTGATAAAATGTTTGAAACGAAAATGAGCACACACGACTGATATTACGTAAATAAACAGTTAAAAGAAAAGATTGCTCTACACGGGTAACTCACCTTTGCCACATCCACTATGCCATCTTCAGGGAATTCAAACATGTCAGAGGGAATACCACAGGTATCACAGATCTTTTTCATTCTCTTGCCATATGCGCCATTCGCAAGAATCAGAGCCTAAATGCAAATGGAACAATAAGCAAGTAGTTTTTTTAGTGCTTCATTTCAATGACTTGTGTTAAACACGGCCCCTTTTTGTTATCTCCTTTTTCAAGTTTCTTCTGAGGAAGAGAGTACGCAGAATTTTGCGATCAGTGATTGCAACCTTCAGAAATGGGAAGGTGCACCCATGTTACAAACATCATATTCTTGGAAAATGAATGTGTCTGATATCTTATATAATTTCACACACACACTCATTTTTAAATTTTAATTCCAAGTGGGCGATTACGATGCCTCTTGGATCTGAACGCTACTCAGGTGTTGATTACATCATCAGAGCCAAACATGTTTAGACATAAAAGTCTAACATGGAAGACAGTCCTCTTCATAAGCTAATAGTTACTCAGCGAATCAAAAAATCACATGCATTTTATCAAACCCAAACATTCATTAGTGAGTCTACAGACACCCAGAAGTCTGACAACCTAACCTGACATTTTCCAAAAAGCCAGCTTTAAGGCGAGGCATCCTTAGCCCCCCTCCAATCCCAAAGCTGAATGACCACCCTCTGTCAGCTGTCTTCCTACTGTTTATTCAATATATTCACAATTAACTACACATTTAAAGGCTACCACCTCAATCTACAACCTGAGGACGCACCACGCCAAAGGAATGGGGGACCCACTTATCGCAATTTCCTCCCTTGTCAAGGACCAAGCAGGAGTTCCGACCACTTCCGCATACCAATTGGCATTGCCAGGAATGAGAGGCCTGTTGAACGGATGCTCGGTCCATCGAGCAGAGGGATGAATGAGGCTACGGCGGTGACACTTAAGGACATTCAGGGAAAGGCCTTCGAGACTAGCACAACCATTGGCAAAAACATGTAAAGGCAGAAGGAAATGTTACAGAGGTCATGGACAGACACTCACGAACCATGTACCATGTACATCGGAACAAGTTACCATCCCAACAACAAAACTTTTCAGTTATGTAGATAACACATTATAGAATAACATGCGCCTGAGAAACGTACTTATTGGCACGTAGGAAAAATATCAAGTTCCCATTACGGTTTTGAATGAACATGCAATAAAATCATTTTGAGGTCCCACCATTACATTATTTGACATTACAAATTCACCGCAATAATCCCATCATCATTACCAACTATCAGTTTTAAAATCTTCTTGTCCCACACACATGCAATGAAATCTCACGCCAAAATTACCACGCAATCTAAAAGCTATCCTCTGTGTCACCACCACTTCGACCAGGGCACGCACATTCAGAATATCACACACACATGAGATTCTGTCAACAACAAACATCACCCTCTTAACTACTGATATGATTCCCTCATGAAAAAACATCAGTCCCTTTTCCAGGGTGAAATCATCTGCATAAACTTCAATAAGTTCATTATCTCAGATGCAAACGGACGTTTCAAATTACGCTTTATATTATTCAGTCATGAGCAGAGCCACTCACAAGTACCAACTACTCCACACATGCACTTATTCACAGTGGCGTACTCTAAGCATGAGGTAATAAAAAAGTTATTAAGTGGATCAGACTTTTAATAGTTTACGCCAGGTCGACCGACTGTCGGCCTCGAAGCCAAACGAGGTCTGCAAAAAATATGTACCTTGACTACTGACAACATGCTCAAAGCAACCTTTAGGGCGAGGTGTTTCAACGTTTGATTATTTAGACTGCAAATAAAAGAGTAACTAATTTGATAAAAACTAAAGACAGATGTGCAGAGGACTCTAGAAACATGCATGCGACACAGAGCAGTAGCAGCAAAAGTATGACTGAAGCACGTCAATTACGGTGTCTGTTTGTGGTCCACTCGCGATGGCAAGAGCCAACAGAGACCACATCTGTATCAAGCAAAATACAAGACTATGGGTCGAGTGGATTTTGTTAAACGTCTAGTAGATTTAACTTGTATAGTTGAAACCCGAAGTTCTGAAGGACAGATGAAGTGAAGTTTACATTAAGGGAAGTACCATGTTCTTCCTAGAACATCTTCAAAGACATTCATTATCTATCTGAATTGTGTCCTACAATTTATTAATGACTCTCAAAACTCTTGGTTGTCCCTGCATTATTTTCCACTGTTATTTATGAACATTACATCAACTACAGAGATTAGTACTGAATGGGATGAGATGACATACAATGAACTAGAAAGGTTGGGGAGGTAATCGGTTACAGCCCTTTTCAGAATTCCATTAATCCAGAAGGGCTGAGGAAAACCATAAAAAAATAGACTGTCATAGACAGTCAGTGCCTGCCTGAGCCCTGAACCAGACTGCATGGTTTTACTCTTTTCTTCAGTTATTTTGCTTACGAGCTGAACATCTAGAACACCCACCACTGCACAGACATGTCCCACTATGACGCATGCGTTAGTAACGCACAGTGTAAGTTATTGATCCCTTTGGATAACATTTTACACCCAATCTTCAGCGGTGAACCCGTCTTACTCTTCCCCCATGACGCGGAGTGCAAGTCTGAAAGACGGCTTCTACTGCATAAGTGCCGCAGCCTTGAAGCAAGACAGCGGTGAATTCTTCAGGAGAAACTTCTGCAACACAACAATTACGCATGACAAGCAAAACTTCTGACATCCGGTAAAATTTGCTTCTGTCAACACTAAGTGGTCTAAAAATCCTTTTCTTTCAGATATCAGTCCTCACATTAAATGCTGGGAATTCATACTACCAAGCAGATAATAGCCTTCTGTCTTCCTGTCTGTTATCTAGAATCATAAAGATTAAAGAAATACAGGACTATCATCATCCTGTCTAGGATTGGGCCCTCGGCCCATTCCGGACAGTTGCTCATGGCAACTTGTCATGTTAGGCTTTTAGTGCCTCAGAGTAGCAGGTGACAAGCCTGCTGAATTCATACAATTTCTACTCGTTTCTTATTTGTCTGCTAAAGCCCTCTAGTAGCAAATCAGAAGAGACATTGGTGAGAGATGGCCACTGAATTTTGCTTACAAAACATCTCTTTCATGCTCCGTAAATCTACGACATGGGACCGCTTGGCTTTACTTCACCTCTGAAGGAAGTCGTGCTACAGATCTGTAACACACTTAAAAATCTCTCGGCCGGGTTTGAACCTGAAAATCTTGGATCCAGCAGAAAGCACGCTACCACTACACCATTGAGGGTTTCGAGAACGGTGCTGAGAGGAATATTTGGACCTACGAGGAAGGTGAAGAAAACTGAATAATGAGGAGTTTGTCTGGTCTGGTCTGTTCCCTTCACCACAGATGATTACTATTATGGTGATCAAGACATCATGCAATGATAAAGATAAGAAACATATACCAAGTTTTGGTCAATATTTGTACATGGATATTTTCATAATTTGCATATATCCATGTTCTGACGTCAGTTCTTAAAAACAAATTTATTTCCAGCCATCATAATTCTAAAAATGGACCTGCCATAAGAATATGATATTCATAACAAAATCTAAACCTTTCTGAGGACCATATTACATTAACACTGAAAATGGAGATGATATATTTTACTGAAACTTTGTTAACCAACTACAAAAGCACACAGCATCATAGTCCAGAAGACCATCATCTCTGCTGCCAAGAAAACCTAAAATCTTACAAAGAATATAACATTTACCTGCTATGTCCAGAAGTTTTTGTCGTACAAGTTTTACTACATTTATAAATTCTCCATCTCTTGAACCCAAGTCTCGCAGCATTGCCTCCTTTACAGACTGGCTACAGACCAATGGACCAGGTGTAAACAGCTTCTTTTCTGCATTAATAAACATGGCTACTAACTAATCCATCAGTCAAATTTTGCTAGAGTTAAAATCTTATGCATCAGCACACATTAGATGTTTAAAAATTTTCTGGTTACATATATAATTCTTAAACTTTAATTTTTGTATTTTCCAAACTTAAAGATAAAAAAAAGGACAATGATATTAGTGAGGCATGCAGTACATGAGAATTGAGCCTAAAGCAAAGCAATTTATGAACATTTCTGCACTCTGTAATTTATATTCACATCTTTTTCATGAAACAGGATGATTAAAAATAAGGAAGAATTGTATTTTGTTGTGATACCTGCTTATTTACTATATCATGACCACATAAGCCTCATAGAAAAAATATTTGGACTTGAGAAACCACTGAGCTGGCTTCTTTAACCCCAACATTATGAAGGATTCGAAAGTTTTATGGCAATATATAAGAAAATAAGGAATCCAGACAGTTTGTACCAACAGAATTTCTTTCCTCCACAGGTTATAAAGAAAACAACACTTGCCCTTATTTAAAATGTTCAGTCCCGTCAGATAATGACGCCAGAGAATATTTTTTGTTAAAAATTGTAGGACGCACCCTCACCTTTCTTTAGCTTTATGACTTCTAAAGCAAATTCTAGGAACTCACCAGGGTTACTTTTACTAAAACGCATCTTCATACTTGTCCAGGATTTGTGCGTCAAATTAGTTATAAATGACATTTCGTTAAATCAGGAACACAGATCCTTTCCTACAAATTTATCTTCACTCCACACTTTTTTATGTAAAAGCCACGTTAATTTCGTGTTCCTTCAATACACGTCATACCACTATTATCAAGATTGAACTTTGAATATTCCTCAATTTCTAACATAGCCTCCATTAACTACACAAGGACCTGTTCCGAAGTGGGGGACATTTATTGTATAATACAGTAGGCCATGGAAGTAAATAATTGGATAACCCTGCTCCCGTCTGCCATTGCGGTATATGCGACAAATATTTTGCTTATCATCTGGTGCTGTGCAGTGTTGTCGAAAGTTTTATTAAGAACGAAAGGGAATAACGTATAAAATGAGTTCTATTGGAACAGGTGTAAGTAACAAGGAAATATCTAACCTGCGTGTTTATTTTTGTATGAAAACATTAAGATTGTATTTCAGAATGGTGAACCTTTGAGGTTATGTATTGACCAGTTTAAAATTGTTTTAATTTTAGTTTTAATTATCATTTTGTTTCAGTACGATCTCTCAGCATCACAGTTTTCACCGGACGGTCGAGTATTCCAGGTAGAATATGCTCATAAAGCTGTGGAGAACAGTGGGTAAGATAGTAGCAATTTTATGTGCCTGTAAGACGTGATAAACCCAGATGTGAGATGTGAAGTTCACACGTTTGTGGTCTTCTGCGTTGTGACAACATGTCTTATTGTAGGTTAGGTTACCAATGCCCCAAAGGAACATATTGCTATAATGAAATGTTGGTGACCACAGACAAGAATACATGAAATCACAACCAAGAACACCACAGTCAAACCAAAAGTTGTCAGTACTTTGGTTTATTGTATTTTAATTGTTAGTGCCAACTTGCCTGAAAAGGATATTCTATCATCGGATACTTTTTTAATCTAAATGTGGGGTATGATGATAAAATAATCAAGGACATAGAAACAACTAAATTTCTTGGCCTACAAATTGACAACAAATTAAACTTGAAAACACATGTTCAATGCATTATCCCAAAACTAAGCTTATCAGTCATGAGGACAGTTGCAGCTCTCATGAAAACAAAAACTTTAAAATTAGTTTATTTTGCTTGCTTCCATTCCATCGTGTCATATGGAATCATTTTCTGGGGAAATTCAACAGACAGAAAAAAGTATTTCACTTTCAAAAGAGGATCATTACAATAATGGCAGGCATTAAAATGAGAGCCTCGTGTAGGGAATTGTTTAAGAAGTTCAATATTCTTCCACTACCCAGTGAATTCTTGCTCTCACTATTATCATTTGTAGTGGATAACATGGAAAAATTTCAAATAAATTCAGATATCCACAACATAAGAACAAGATACAGATACAACCTTCATGTGCCGAATCCTAACCTCAATAAATATCAAAAAGGAGTTTACTATATTGGAATTAGGTTATTCAATAATCTTCCACCTACTATAAAGGGTTTAAACCACGATATAAAAAGTATCTCCTATCTCACTCCTTCTACTCCGTAGAATAATTTATAAATACATGTAATTAATAATGGTGATGGTTCCCTTTATAATTATTTTGCTGTAGTTCCAAAATCTGTAAATAGCCATATGTATTTACATTTGTACTAGAAAAATAAATATTGTATTTGTGCTATGACCTGTTCTACATCATTGAATTAGGCCTATGAAGCATCTATGGAATGTAAATAAATTATATTCTATCCTGTGCAGCTCAGGTTAGTTAGTTAGTTTGTTTGTTTGTTTGTTTAGCAGTGTTGCAAGGATTAGTGATAGACAGCCAGGACAAAACATATGAAAGCAGATGAGATGTGAGGTTCTCATGGTGATAATTATGATGATGTTTATCTTCTGGGATGTAATACTGTGTATGATCTGACATTTTAGAGGAACTTACTTCCTCCATCAGAAGGGTAATGATGGTCATCATTAGATCTGATAGCAGTTAACACCAACTTCACAATAAATTAAATATCTGTAAACCCTGTCTCAGATTGTCTTTTAATTTAAGAAAATAATGGGAAGGTGTTTATGCAGCAGTGAATTGCTGTGTGACCAGTATAAAAATTGAGTTCAAGCATTTTCAAGTTGGCAGTATCTCTGTAGTCATTACTCATTACGGAAGTACGTTAACATTCACATTTCTTACAGGACTGTTATTGGTCTCCGAGGGAAGGATGGAGTTGTTTTCGCAGTGGAGAAGTTAATAACTTCGAAGCTGTATGAACCGGGTGCCAACAAAAGAATATTCAGTATTGACAAAAATGTTGGCATGGTTAGTATGAACAAGAATGTTTCATTCTGGAACCTGTAGCATGTGGTGGATTTTGTATGACCGTCGTTTACGGTATGGGCTTGGCCGTAGCCAGAACCGAAGAGATTTTCTGCAGACCCACAAACCACCACCACAAATTATGAACCAATATGAAAATCATAAAAATATTTGAAATATATTTTTATTCAATGGTTATAAAACATGTATAGTTTTCACGGAAATTTAATATTAAGTCATTATGTTTGAACAATTTACCTAATCTTGTGCACAGTCAGGGTCCCTTTATTGAATAGCCAGAGCGCACGTGTTGATTGACTGTGATTCATTCCATATCACTCATTATTCCAATCGTGATCTGCTGACTTATACTTTGAACATACGAGCTTACTGTCTCGTCATGAGCTCACGCTATGACCTTTATCGCATAATCAAAACTAGAAGCCACAAACTTCATTAAGTTTGATGCGTGAATATGTAAACGCTGGAAGATAATACGTTGTTCCGAGACCCGGCGCCCGGCCATAGATAAATAAAAATTACTTTTAGTTTCTTATCGACTTTCATATTGTTTACAGGCAGTGTCAGGACTCATTTCAGACGCAAGACAGATAGTGGAGACTGCTAGAACGGAAGCCATGAACTATCGCGCGCAGTACGGGTCGAACATCCCTCTGAAATTCCTGAATGAGCGAGTGTCCATGTACATGCACGCTTACACCTTGTACAGCGCCGTGCGGCCGTTCGGCTGCAGCGTCGTGTTGGGCGCCTATGAGGCAGATGGGCCCGTTATATACATGATTGACCCATCAGGGGTGTCTTATGTAAGTTGTAATACTTCTCATGTAAATGATAGGTGGATCACCTTTAAAACACTGCTCTGTTTTATTATTTGAAGTAAATGTACGTTTATGCTGTTTAATGGTTATAAATTTTGAATGTTATGTTTATATTTTTCTTCAGGGATATTATGGTTGTGCAGTTGGCAAGGCCAAACAAGCAGCAAAGACCGAGATTGAGAAGCTGAAACTGACAGACATGACGTGTAAAGAATTGGTGAAAGAGGGAGCAAGAATGTAAGTATCTTTAGGCCTGGAGTAGCTAACGAGAGAGATGAGTGGAATGTTTTTTTTTTTTTCTGTGGAGATCACCGTCTTACAAATATTTTCTTTACTTTTTTTTCGCATATTCTGTGTCTGTGATGTTCATTTATTGCAGATAAAAATCTGTTTTTGCAAAAATGTTAATAAATATATTACTTTGCACAAAATTATACTTTTTTTTTCTATTTTATTATATGAAAATTATTTTAAAATAAAAGTTGTGAAGTTTAGTTTGGGCTTAGTGTAATGTAACGATTCAGTATACGCTAACGCGAAGTTCTTAAAATTCCCATTTCTGGGAGCTTCTGTGTCAGTACCATATTTTGCGATTGCTTTGAGAAGGATTTTGTGCAGTTTCAAATGTTCTTGCCATGAAAATTATTCCACGTATTCATGAATCTTTGTATTTACTTCTCGGCATAAATTACGAATCCAGTATTTTGTTTCAGCATCTATCTTGTTCATGATGAACTAAAAGATAAACAGTTTGAATTGGAATTGAGCTGGGTGGGAGCCGAGACAAAAGGGGTCTTCGAACGTGTGCCCCACTCAGTGTTCCAGGAAGCAGAGAAATCAGCCAAGGCGGCCATGGAGGCCGAGTCTGACTCGGACACTGAGGACATGTGAAGTGCGGGAAATAGCCATAGATACAGAATAACGAACAGTGAATGAATGGTGTGCAGACATGTTACTCCAAAAAAAATTCATCCGTGAACTGACAAGTTCAAATTGTATAACTGGGTCATGAAAATGATGCCATGGAACCAATACATTCACAGATTCAGAATTTTGATAAAAATGAAAATTATTGTCACGTCGAGGTTAATTTGGGAGTACAAAAATCAATCTGAGTGTTTCCCTTGCTGTAAGAGTTGAACAATAGTTATTTATTCTGGGATAAATACTTAGCATTATTCAACTGTGGCTCAAAAATAATATTTTACATATGAAAATTCCTTAGACTAATCTGAACTCTATTTTATTCTATAACATGAAGTACTTATTTAACCTCTTATCTGGAAATTTTGGAAAATGTGTTGAACTCTTCCATAACAGAAAACAAAATTACAGGAAGATCTGATCTATAGGAAAAATATTACGATTATCAGTGTTTGGTTCATCATGTAAAAACCTGCATTAGACATAATGCTGGTCAGGGAGTTAACTAAGTTGTAAAGACGATTAGTTAACGTAGCACAATATGTGATGTTTGCCTACATTTTGTTAATATCTGTATGTAAAAACTGAATAATAATACTTGTAACAAAGATCTCAACTGTGTTGATAGTTTTTGCCTCACATAATTAATTTATAAATACCGCATTACATATACAGGGAAATAATGAATAGTATGGTTTTTGCAAAACATGATTTACTGGCAACGACGTCGCTTTGAGTACAAGATTATATACAACATTTCCAGTGTTATACGAAGTAACCCTTTTTTTTATAAATCTGACCCTGGTTTTAAGTGCCTTTCAGACATTAATTCACTAGCAGATGACTTTCGTGTTGGAAGTTCTGTATAGTTTAGCGATAGGAAGTAACGAGGGAATATTTAATTTTTACAGAACTACTCTTGCGTAAACTGAAGTTGCTTGCTCTTAGGTATGACACTCGAACCTTCATAATTATTACATGAATTAAGTTCTGGTTTGATTACAGATGGGATTTGGTATGTTGTGTTTAAGGATATTTTGAGTACCTTAGATTATGTAACACCGAATGATGGGATGATTAGTGAACGGTGAATTGGTAAGGATGTGGAATGAAGTGGTCGGTCTCGGTAGTGAATTGGGTATCTCAGTAAAGGTACGAGAAAAATCTGAACGAAACATTCGGTGGTGTAACACGTGACAGACAAGTTTCAAATTAACATCAAATACGAAACTCCAACATTGTAGGTGTCTTGGGAATAGGATAGAATAGAATTTATTTACATCCCATACAGTCAACTACAATATTACCACAAAAATAATAACGCCATAAAGCATGCCTAATTGAGAATTTTTGGTTGCTACTGGTTGATATAACAAAAACGTGTGTTCGGTGTCCATGTTGGCAGGACCTTAGCTGATGTTCGATGTTTTAATGTTGGTAAGACTGTAACCTTAGCATCTGTTCGCTGTATAATGTCAGTACTGGAGTTCTTTTGCCTTGTCACTCCTAGTGATGAGTTAAAACTGCTCTTTTGTGAACACAGGTTTGACTGTGATTGCTGACTCTCAATCACGATGATCTTACGCAGTGAAACAGTGATCGAGATCCGAGCATGCATTCAGCATTCTGTCACGGCTGTGATTCAGCTCATCGCTGCATTGGCAACGTTGACTGGTGGTACACAGTGATGCTACTGCGAATATGATTGGCTGTCTGTTGCTGCTCTGTTTACGTGTGATTACAGTACAGCTGATGTTAAAATTACAGAAATTAACATGTCGAAAATTCAGAATGTGTAAGTTGTATTTGAAATAATGGTTATTTAAAAATTAAAATAAAATTACTTGGTTACAATAATATTGTATTTAATACTTTATATCTAAAATGAAAGTTTACAGTTAGGTTAGGTGTATGCCTAACTTTATTTAAACTACTGTTCTTTTCAAAATATAACATTTCCTATACAATATTGTATGTTGCAAGCAATCAGCCATTTTGGGAACTGAACACAAGGAAATACATTAGCATAAATACATTTTAAGGCACCAGAAACCAATATTTTAATTACCCCCGTATATATATATATATATATATATATATATATATATATATATACACGTGTGTGTGTGTGTGTTAATGACTGTGCATGCAAGAAAATAACAGAATTAACTAACATTTCCCACGTTACAATTCAAAAAAGCAAGCATTTTTGCTTTCTTACTGCTCAATCTATTCCGACGCTCGGTAATCAGCATCCCTGTTTTAAATTAAACAAAATGTATAGAAATTGTTTATTTAATATTTACAGACAGTAGAACTGAGCTGTCAAAATACTGTAGTGTCCCGTTTTCTCACTAGGATGCATAAGAAATTACTGATAATCACTGTGATCTGACTCTGAACTGCTCTGAGCTGTCAAAATAGTGTACCGTGTTTTCGCTAGGATGCATAAGAAATTAAGAATCACTGTGATCACTGTTTAGTGAGCCCTTTAATCACTGCAGTGATCGTGATTTTCTGATCACAGTGACAAAATCACAGGTCACTGTTTATCGCTCATCACTAGTCACTCCGTCGAGGAAAGGTCTCTGCAAGTTCTGTACGAGTTTGAAGTTTGTTTTAATAAAGTAATAGTCCCATACAAGGAACATTTTGGTCCTCCGGTCAGGATCTAAACACGAAAGTTTCGGTTTCAACAAGTATACTTATACGTCTACAGCTTACAAGTAATAGATATTGGAAGTTGCATTCCAAGCACGATCAAGCAACGACATTACTGGTCCAGGTACATGTTTTATGTTATGTCGTATTACTAAGTACAAGACGTGGGATTTCGGATATAACAGACATCGAGCAACAGCATCTAAGGAGGTGAATTATGTCACAGGATTCTACTTTAGCAACATTAATAAAGAAACGGGGCCTAGTCAGGGCGCGTTTGACTAGGTTTAGTACATTCTTATGCACGTTCAGTGCTGAGATTGGAGTACAGCAGCTCAAGTTACGGCATTCCAAGACTGAGGAGTGTTACACAGACTATGAGGCAATTCAAACAGAAATAGAAATGTATGATGATGGCGAAGTACATGCAAATGACTGGCAACAATTTGAGGAAGCATATTTTGAAGCTATGGCGGAAGCACAGTAATTAATTCAAACATACGAGGGCACGGACGTCATTAAACAATTCACCGATAAATCGGAATCTGTGTTCAGAAGTTAAACTGCCGAAGGTTGAATTGCCATCCTTCAGTGGGGACTATGATGAATGGTTGCCATTCAAGGATATATTCACATCTTTAATTCATATTAATAGGTCGTTATCAGACATTCGGAAATTTCATTACTTAAAGGCAATTCTGAAGGGATAGTCAGAAAGGGTAGTTCACTCACTATAAGTAACAACTTTAAATTATCCCATCGCCTGGCAAATGTTAATTGAGAGGTTCGAAAACAAGAGAGTTATTGCACAGACTCGTGTCAGAAGTCTTGCTGCTAGATGACACTTTAAAGCATTTAAGAGCACTCAAGGCACTTGGACAACCTAAAGAGCATTGGGACACACTCATTGTGCATTTATTAACATCAAAGTTGGATCAAGTTACCATACGCTATAGGGAAACGACAAGTCAGAAAGATGTGATGCCAACAATAAAGGATGTTACAACGTTTCTACGACAGAGGAGTCAAATCCTGGAGATTTTTGCTATGCTGGAAAAATATATAAATGAATTCTGTGCATATGAAATTTGTCACAACTCACATAATTTTCTCTTGGTCTTACAGATACATAAGGCATTTCATATTAGGGGGCGTCCATATTCATGAGATATATTTAATACTTATGAATATGGACGCTCTCCATTATGCATGTATCACTGCTTCAAGTTCTTCTGCTTACTGAACTATTTATAACACCCAATGCTGGAATATGGACACTCCCCATTATGTAAAACTTGATGTTGATTTTGGCTGTACTGAATGATTTATCATGGTAATAAGTAGGGTTAGGATGTTCGTGACATGCCACATTTTTATTGAGGCTTCTACTTTCATTTTAGACTGAAATTAAACACTAATCACAATTAGACTGTGTTTATTTTGCATATTTAGGTCATTTTTATGTTTTTGGTCATATTTGTAGTTAAATGCATATTTTAAGGATAAAATTCTTACTTGAAACTACATTTCTCAGACACTTAACAGTGAATCCTTCAGTTAGTTAAGAAGCCGAAAGTGCGAAGTTAAGAGGTTTCATTAAGATTTCAGTGAGGAATATTTTAGTTCTGATGGAACAATTCTGTTTCGTAAACTTTGTGAAGTTAAAGTTACAGCTGGTAAGCGATTTAATGTGCAACAACGTTGTGATACGGCCCTGGTGACTTACTCCTCCTCGATACAGTAAACCACTCCTCTATCGCTGTACTTTTCGATAATGCATGAAACATTTGTGATGTCGAAAGGAGCTTCTCAAGTTAAAAAAGGGTCAAAGATGAAATTCTATGTACCTGCCATTTGACATAAATAAATAAATATATTGTAATGCTGCCAAGAAAAGAGATTTTAAATTTTATTTATTTATTTGTAATTAATGAATTTGAAATGCATGAAAGGCCATTACTTAAAATATTTTCTTATTTTTATAGGAGCACGTATACTCGTCTGATGCTGATCCAAAACGAGGCATTTACAACTTAAAGCGACTGAGGTTTCTGATTAAAACTGCTAGGAAATCAAGTAATGTAATATTTGTACATGCATATGTAAATAAATAACATGACTGAAATACAAAACGCTTTTTTTAAATTTTGGAGAATATTTTTTCATAACAAATTAGGTCATATTTTGCCTTTTTGGGGGGCATATTTCTCGGTTTTTTAGGTCATGAACATCCGAACCCTAGTAATAAGTATGGTCTGATGTTTGTTCAGACTTCAGAATTTATTGAATGCACGGAAATATGGATGCTATTCCTTATCTGTGTGATGTTTTGAAAACATTCAAGAACATTTCCAAAACCAATAAAATGAACATAAAATTACATGTTAATTAAAATACACTTAATCCCCAATGGGGGCAGAAGATTTTTCTTCTAGCCTCTGCATCCAGACTGTTTTCCGACCCACCAAGCCTCCTATCAAATGGGTACCGGGTCCTTTCCTTGGGGGTAAAGGGTGGCTGGGGTGATGCTGACCACTCACCCCATCTAATGTTGAGGTCAAGAATTAGTAGGAGCTATACACCCCCCCACCCCATCCCCCCAACATGGTATGTAGTGGGACAGCTTTACATTTTAATCTTTTAACCAATTAAAATGCAAGTAACTAAGAAAATATGTGCGCATGCACATCACCTGGGAAAAGATACCCATTTCATTGCAAATGCAGGTAGGTAATACCACATAATACATAAGTAATAGTCGTGTAAGAACTGCGCAGGATATTTTTAGCAGGAATGGACCGAGAAGGAAGTGGTAGTCCTGTATTTGAAGGATCTGTCCTTATATTCGTTGGGAGAATCTGAAAAAAATCACAAAGGACCTCTGTTACAATAATTGGGGTAACAAAGCGCAGAGCTTCTGCATACAAGTTTGTTTATTGAGTTTCTGCAAGATGATGTTTGGGCACTGCAATGGAAACGTACTTAAGAATAATTGATAATAAAACTATGACCTAAAAGGAAACTTGATTAGTTCAGTGTGTAACAAACATGAATTTGAAAACTAAACGTACGGTCATAAAATTTACATATGAATGTGAAAATATTCATGAACTAATTGCTCTTAAGTCGGATACTAGTAAATACACTGTACCAAAATATATTTCGCATGACATTAAAGAACCAAAGAAGGCGATACATTATTATAATCATCCCAAATGGATTTTGATGCAATTTACATACAAGTATGAACTTGGTTGTATTTCTGGAATGTATGCTGGCAGTAATACGTTAACTCGTAATTTGTGCAAAGGGGAAAAAGTACATGTTAACCTCTTAATTCTTACATCCCCAAATGCCACGATGCTTTAACTCCCTTTACTGATCTTTGTGTCATGTTATGTCCTGCGGTGAATTTGCAGATGCACGATGAGCGTTGGAACAAGCGTCCGCTTACCTATGCAAAAAGTGGTTCTACGGGAAACCGAAGGAGAGGACTGTAGTGTGAATTTCAGATGTTATAGAGACACTATTTATGAACTTGTAAATGAATTAAGAAAAGCTCGTTACAAAACAAAAAGTACCCATATTTAAATTGTGGGTGCTCATTGATGAGTATCATCCATTTCTTCACACAAGAGATATTCAGCAGTTAGCCGAACCCTTGAAAATAATCTCACTGCGTACTGAGTATTATTAAATTTTCTTCCAGTTTTTGAAGTATCACATTTAAATTATGAACCTTGGCTGCACCCAGCACGATAACACAGAGATTTAAGTGGCTGATTGGGCCTAGCGATAGAACCAAAATGCTTCACACAATTAACAACAAAATTAAAGACTTTAACATAAAGAATACACAAAATAATATCTCAGTTCAAGAATCCTTTTTGGCCACCATCTCCTATTCAGCTGTTCAATTCATATATTACAAGACTAAACCGAGGCAATTTATCAACTAATTACTTTACTACTTATAGTCGCTTAAATGCATATTTAAGCCATATACTGGCTTCAGGATACAGTAAAACTGAACCAGGCTAAGGTTACTGATTACTTTGCCACACGTAATTTTTTAGAAACAGAAATTGATTTTGTCGTTGTTGGAATTGTCTGTTTCGACTCTTAACGCAGCGATGTAAGTGTGAAGTTTAAGTAATTATATAAGTAGCCATGGTTACACTTTCTTATGTCTCGTGGTAACTGAGTCAGTCAGGATACTGAATTAACTCCGCAGACTCAGCAGTACTGGTCCAATTATTTCAGTGATTTGTCTTTCGGCAGTTTTTGTATCATATTGTAATATTTGTCAGTAAAGACGTAGACTTCCTGTGGCTGAGGAACTTCTGTGAGGCCAATGTCCGGCAACTCTTTCTTGTAAAGGAGGCGAGCAATGATACCGAGAATCACCATCTCGCCCAACATTGCCGAGTTGTAGATCACTGGAAACAAAATTGTATCTTTATTGCAGAATCAGTGCTCATAAAGTTCTTTTGTTATAAATAAATATTGGTAACTATCTTTGAACAATGATTTGTGTTCCAATAATTTACATATTTAAGATTCGTTTCAAACTGTATCTATAACATTAACATGTGAATGTAAAGAGAATATTTCTCCCAGCATGAGTAGAAATGGAAGACTTTCTAAGGTTACAGGTATAAGTTTCGTATTCAAGAAACAATGAGATTTGAACACAGGAGCACCCAGAAATAAAATTCCTTGTACTCAGTATACTGAAACTGCCTATGAAGTCCATCAATTTATCATTTTAAGTAATATGTAAGCTCCACACATAGATTGTTTCACATCAACATAACCTAAAAAAACTCACAGCACGTGAAAGTTCGGCTTCTCCTGTGATAAGATTTTCATCTTTACTACAGTCTCTGAAAACATCAGAGAGAATTTATCCTGGCAAACCAGCAATCTGTGGTGACCATGCACTCAGAGAACAAACCAAGTCTAACCATAAATGACACTTATTCACACATCATCGAGGAAACCGTTTAAGTAATGAGACAGTCTCAGAAGACAGATACAGGCTGACTGGTGAGTAATGTTTTTTAGAAAATTCATAAAATTTTATTCAAGCTTCATGTAAAGTAAAGTTTATAATAGTGGCCAATACGAACTAAAATCAAAATAAGATTTGTCTCAGTTATTGGGTTAGACTCACCAAATACCATCAAATTCCATTTTTCACTGTGAAACGTAAAACAATGGATTCACTCTGTACAAAGAATGTTTGTGATTCTCGTGTGAGTGAAAATGGCTGTTGTGGTCTTACCTTGAAATTGTTAGTGATAGTATACTTTCAAATTCTACCAACCAATAATAATGTACCAGTTACACGTAATTGGTTGTCTGTTGGGTACCCCAATATCTAAGTTTGTCGTAGCATTAATAATCCAGGGGTATCTTTAATGTGTGTGAACAGTATCTCCGGAACATTACAGGTACTTTCATGGACATAAATGGAATATTTACGAACCAGACTAACGAAAGTTAGGTCGGTGCCCCGTTGATACATGGGGCATCTCAAAATTCATGATTCACAATAATTCTGCTCATGAACACTACATAACCAGCGAAACTGAAGAAATGTTATTAAATAACCCAACAACCCGCATATCGCGCTGCTGAAACTTACAATTTGCATACACAGCAGGGGTGATGGGGGGCTCGCATGCTATGAGGCCGCCCCATACGACTATGCGAGCAGTGAGTGCCTGGAATTTGGCAAGCAACAGCACCATCTGGAGTACCATGAACTTGGCCTGTAATTGGTGATCCTTGAGAACCTCACTCAGCATTTTGATAGTCATACTTATGCCCCAAACGCCAAACAGTATCGACAAGATGACAACTGGTTGCAGATACATGTAGTTGACCTCATACAGGCTCTGTACAAATACATTTCACTTTGAGTTTCAAGTTACCACAGACCAGGATTAATTAACCTTATTTTAGGGTTATTAACCTAACAGCCAGTTTCAATGAATACGGCACATCCAATCAAATCCAAAGCACTACATATATGCAGTAATCAAAGTCGAATGGATTCATTAATTTATGACAACATACTTCCAACTTTATAAACTTTGTTTTCGAATTTTTTTTTAAAATAAGGTTAGTTTTAATTTTGCTGAATTTACAGATCAATTTTAATAAACTTTTAACTTTGTCAACTTCTCATTACTAGCCAAATGGATAGACAAATATGAGGTCATTTAAGAAAAATCTACTAAGTCAGAGCTGACTTCGACATAATATTTGGAGGGCAGTAGAATGTTGGCAACCATGCTAAGTTTACCTCTTCCTCAGCCCACATGACCAGCAGAACCATGTATACCAACCCCTGAACAATTGGCAACTGCAGAATCAATAATCGAAGGTACCGAACATGTTTCCTGCAATAAGAAATCAAAATCTTATATTTTTTTTGGCGCCTGTGTTTAGTAACAATTTTTTTTGTAGATAAACATGTCCTGAGACAGTTCAAACCAGTTTAAATTCACATAATCTGTTTCCTTATAAAAATTTCTTCACACGTACTTGTCTACGGTCAAGAAGGGCAGACAGCAGCAGGGGTAGCAACAGCAAGGGGCAACCCGCGGGTTCAGAGAATTGGGTTTCACCCTTCGAATGAGTTCGGCTTCCCCTCCGCAGTATGCAACCAGCAAGCAGAACAGCTGATACAACGCGGCCATGAACACGCCTTGAGTGACGGCCTCGGCCAGCAGTTGCGCCCTAGGGACGACGATTGCGCAGTACGTGGCCACGGCTACCACCTGTAACTTGCACAGCATTTTAGACTCACTTCTGTTAAAATCTCTAACTCCTTTGTTAGTTACTCAGACGACTACTCAACTCCATGGCACGGGGTCTTGAGCAGGTGAGGTCAACAATTTCTAGGTTACGGCAATCAACATCGTTACGAGGGTTGCCATGGAGACAGTCATGAGTCAGCTGAATTCTGTCAACACCTTCATGTATTAAAATCCACTTTACTTTTGTACTCCCATCTGTTCCCATGTCTCCCTAGTGGACTTTTTCCTCGAGTTTCTCACAAATATTTTGCATACATTTCTTATACGAGGTGCGATCGGAAAGTTTCCAGACTGCGCGTACAAAAACCCGTACACTTATCTCAGGTATTAAATTCACCCATCACCCTCGAAGTAGTTCCCCTGGGAGTGACAAAGAAAGATTTCCAGGGATGCTTCCAGGCTTGGCAGCGGCGCTGGGATCGTTGTGTTCACTCCCAGGGGAACTACTTCGAGGGTGATGGATGAATTTAATACCTGAGATAAGTGTACGGGTTTTTATACGCGCAGTCTGGAAACCTTCCGATCGCACCTCGTATATGTATTCTTCATAAAATGGTGGGGAGTTGAGGGGGAGGGGGAAGATAAAATTATTTCTTGTAGCTGTGTTTTGAGACCCCCAGCATACAAAAATAAAGCAGATTTGCGATATAAAGTTTGTGAAGATGTGAAATGTAGTCAGATGACTCAGGAGTGATGCGAGGTTTAGCAATTTTAAGACTTCTCCTCCAGTGGCTACATCAGAATTGTTAATCATCGTAAAATATTTGGTGCAGAGCCTGAAATGTTACGTGCCCTCTTCTGTTATTACGCGGTCTCTCATCGGGGCTTTGCGTTATGTAGTAAGCTGTGACCTCACGTGTAACTCACCGGGTAAACACTCAGCACAAACGCGGAGTGCGTCTTGACTAGAGGAGGCGCGTTCTTCATGATGTGATGCAGGGTGTCTACATATAGGAGCAATATGAACAGGACAGACGCACCGCCTACTGTAAACAGCGTGATGCCTAACACATTGATCGCTGAAACAAGCACATCTATTAGAAGCCATTGCTCAAGAGTTCAGTGGTCCAGTGACGCCGTGAAGACGTATGGGAGGGCGGAGGTTAAACTCCACGCATTCTTGACATCAGCATCGGTGGTCAGTTCCAAACCCGGTACTAAAGAAACAATCTGATTTACTGAGAACAACATCAAATGAACCTGAAAACCATAAAAAAAATTTAAGAAATAAAATTTGCTGTCGCATTTGCATTCCGTCATATTTTGGGAACTAGAAACTGCCTGCAGAATATCGTGTATCAATTATGATAATGAAATTCGTGTACATATAAGATTTGAGTTTTTCACGGTGGTGAGGATGATGTGATAATGTCCTGGGTTTTAGCGCCGTGTAGACTATTCTATAGATGTCAACGTTTCGGATATATATATTGCCTCCATCGTCAAGGCTTAAAATGTTTTAAAAAAAAATTGGTACATTTAAGTTCATTCCCTGACAGTTACTTAACTCGCTTCAGAATACTCCCCACTCCACCCCCTCCCCACAAGCTGGCTCTCAACTCTCCTCCGCCCGCTAATGCGGTGTTGTATATCTTTCAGGAGCCGCGTCTTACCCGACTCCTCCATTCTCCGTAGTCCGTGGACTTCGCTTCAGCTACGTCTTGATTCACGTTTCATGTTGAACTAACACGTGGAGCCGTTCCTTTGAGATTTACAACTAACACCACCCGAGACCGCGGATTAACTAATGCGACGACGATTATGTGATCGCGCCTTGAACACAGCGACCGCTGAGAATATTTCCGGTGTGTCGTAATGCAAACACAAAATGTGATCTGCTAACCAACCAACGGAGAAACTGACACACACACACACACACAGAATATCCCAACAAAAAAATAATTCACTTGTTGACAAGTTCTTTTTCTTTAATCTAAATAACTTTCATTTTGTAAGACTTGAGGTTCTCACAGCAGTGAGTATGAAGATTTCTGTCTTCTGGGTTATTGCGCTGTGTAGTCTGGTCGATGTTAACCAACGTTTCAGAGGTCATACTGCCTCCGTCATCAGGGCGATGAATATGCCATATGGCATATTCATGAATATGCCATATGGCATATTCATCGCCCTGATGACGGAGGCAGTATGACCTCTGAAACGTTGGTTAACATCGACCAGACTACACAGCGCAATAACCCAGAAGACAGAAATCTTCAACTTTCATTTTGACTGCAAATAATATTCTAATAAAAATCTAAATTTACAACGCTTGAAAGACATATGAAGGATGTCTGTTAGTAGGCGTTTATAACACAAAATGTAGGTTAAGGCGAGAATTATTAATTCCTTCCCGCACGCAGTCACAACATAAGGCCATAAGCTAACAATCAATTAATCAAAAACTATTTATAGTAAACGCATTATCAAAACGGTAATTACAAAATAATTAAATATGTATAGACTATCCATGTAGATCTTTGTCCTTTGTGTTCTACAAAAATTTAGGAACATGCTGTTGAAGATCAAATATGAATTATTCCTATGTAAAATTTTCTCTTCAAGAAATTGTCCTTGTTTATGACACACAATGAAAATGGTAAGATTCAGTACAGGAAGTTACACTTTTCTTTAAATAATTTATGGATTACGTAAACCATATTCTGTCGATAGGAACTGAAATTAAAACGGAACATTTTATTTGTTTTCGAACTTAGAAACCTCCATACAAGGTGCGACACAAGTAGGTTACAAGGGCAGCTGATTACAACAGTCTACACTAATTTTAATTATGGTTCGCTGTACAGACACGTTTTAATAATTTCATGATTAGTGTTATTAAAACAGTTTAACCCTTTAAAGTCGAAGCTCGTCTGAATAATATTAAAAAATCCAGTCCGTACCGCGAAGAAAACACAGCACTTCACCATTACAAAGATCAACTGATTAACGCTGTTTAAGGAAATAATACGACTAAAACGCTAATTAACCTTTGGAGCCGAAGCTCTTTCAAATGAAACTTAAGAATCCAGTCCGTACCGCGAAGAAAACACTACACTTCACCATTACAAAGATCAACTGGTTAACCTTGTTTAAGGAAATAATACGACTAAAACGCTAATTAACCTTTGGAGCCGAAGCTCTTTTAAATGAAACTTAAGAATCCAGTCCGTACCGTGAAGAAAACACTACACTTCACCAATACAAAGATCAACTGATTAACGCTGTTTAAGGAAATAATCGCTGTTTATAATCAGATTCACACGAAACACGCAGATACATTTTGTGGACAAAGCGCAGAGATACTTGATTTTAAAGTATGTGGTATATATATTTACCACTGGGCATTAAACTGTAGCCGTGAAATCTAGAGATTAATTACAAGTCAACACACGAGCCAGAAACTGGCGTTGAAATGATGGCGCCAATTTCCGCTAGAAATCACTGTCAGGTCACGTAAGTTCCCTCTACAGAAAGTGAGTTCCAAGCTCATGCACCTTGGACGCAATGAATCGATTATTCATTATATTATATTATGCTTGACATTGTCTAGTCTGGTATATTTTATAAACATTTAATAATTTTAAAACAAAATACTTAAAAGAATGTTTGTAAAAACAGAAAATCAAAGCACGAGTAGCTTCAGGGCGGTTAAATTCAACAGTGGCACTGAGACATTTATGAAAATTAAAACAGTATTAATTATACGTACCACCTGCTTTGATATTAAATAACTCTGCATTTCTTAACACGATGTATTTGTGGCTTTCTTAGGGTTTTTTTTCAAAATAAACAGCTACTATTTCAGAAAACTGCGTACTCACAGTTCAAAGCAATAAAATGTAATCCTAGTTTTTCACCCACGACAGATTCATAATAAGTTAAGTAATACTTAAAACGTTACTTTTAAAATAAAGTTCTGTGTCGCAGAGTGTGTCTTGTTGAACAACGCAAACTCTAGACAACGAGAGACAATGCTGTGCTTTGATCTTTATCTTGTTTCAACACCAATATCACGCCAAACTGCGAAACCAAGTGGTTAGCATTCCCGCTTCCACAAATTCAAATTTCAACCCGGAGACCGAGACTGACAAGTTTCATAAAAAATCTTCCGTGTTGGTCGGTTATCATTTCCTGACGTTGAAGTATTTTCGACCTTGCGTGAAATGATTTATAAACATTTATGTCGTTATAACCGTTGTCAAGGCAATGCTATTAAAGGAGAATTACTAAGTATATTTATTATAACCTCACTTTTAGACTGTGTCAGAGATTACAGTACATCAGTCGTATTATATTATTTAATTCTGCGAAGATTAGTAATAATTTTGAGTTATGCGTGTTGCATAAAATATAATTTTCAAAGTATTGCCTTAGATTGTCCCGTCATTGTCGAAAGGCAATTGTCAAATTTTAATAAACTGTCACGAAGTTTGAATGAACTGTCCTTAGTTATAACCTGGCGGACCGCGAGTGGAAAATAAAGGTTAATAAATACCGCCCTGCCCTGAAGATGTCACCTGGAGTCAAGCGACGAATTCTGCAGTTACGTGCGTACGTATGTCTTAACACGGAACATGAATGACGAGAAAGTGAAAGTATTGTACTTCGCAGTGTTACAGCACCTTCTTCCGCCAGTGAATAAGGCGATTGGAGAGAAAGTTGGGTTAGGCTAACACGGCGGTATAACGCAGCCATTTACATCAAAAGACTCGCACAAAGAGAAAGCTCAGATAAAATAAAACGTGGCAAGTTCTCTGACGTAATGACTAACGTTAGTGTTTTGTCTTTACAGCCTCTGTAAAATAAAAAATGCAAACATGAGTTTGAACGTCGGCTCCAGTCTTCAAAAGGCGTATTGGGGAAATGAGGTAGACCTCCATGAATACGTTAGAATCGTTTTCAATAAATTGAATATCATTAATTCATTCGATTTCAAAAATGATTTGTAGGTCTTACCGAGGCCCACGGAGGTTACTTTAGAAACTTAGTTACTACCTGATGACAACTTTTGCAGATTTATCAATTAGCTTCTGTTAATCAGTTTCGGATTTTGTTTCTGTTTTGGTCCTTTGGCCTGAGGGCCTGGAGACGTCTAGAACGATCTTAAATCCCTTTTGCTCGAATATTGCCAAAATATTATTTCAGTCCGTACCGCGAAGAAAACACAACACTTCATCATTACAAAGATCAGCTGGTTAACGCTGTTTAAGGAAATAATACGACTAAAACGCTAATTAACCTTTGGAGCCGAAGCTCTTTCAAATGAAACTTAAGAATTCAGTCCGTACCGCGAAGAAAACACTACACTCCACCATTACAAAGATCAACTGGTTAACCTTGTTTAAGGAAATAATACGACTAAAACGCTAATTAACCTTTGGAGCCGAAGCTCTTTCAAATGAAACTTAAGAATTCAGTCCGTACCGCGAAGAAAACACTACACTCCACCATTACAAAGATCAACTGGTTAACCTTGTTTAAGGAAATAATACGACTAAAACGCTAATTAACCTTTGGAGCCGAAGCTCTTTCAAATGAAACTTAAGAATTCAGTCCGTACCGCGAAGAAAACACTACACTCCACCATTACAAAGATCAACTGGTTAACCTTGTTTAAGGAAATAATACGACTAAAACGCTAATTAACCTTTGGAGCCGAAGCTCTTTCAAATGAAACTTAAGAATTCAGTCCGTACCGCGAAGAAAACACTACACTCCACCATTACAAAGATCAACTGGTTAACCTTGTTTAAGGAAATAATCGCTGCTTTCGGCTCCTGTTCCTCTCAACACAACTTGCACTACGTTTGTGTTGCGTGCAGTCTAACCTAACGCCTTCCAGAAAGGTTTCACAGAAAACTGAAGCCCACATTTCGTCATCCTACAATTTTGCCCAGCTGTTATCCTCGGCATCGAACATCCAAATCCTTGTATTTGTGCCCCACTGGACCTCGCGGGTTACCACGTCATCACAAACCCCCCTCCCCCCCACAAATGCCAGGGGACAGCCTTAAACTGGGCCAAGACTACTTCCTTTCAGATCCCCTCCCATTCACTAATCGTCCTACCATTCGACATCGTCATAAAATAAACCACGAGAACGTAAAATTCGCGTTCCAGCCGTCTTAACCCCACGTGTTACTTTGTTACAAAACTGTCAGAATCTACGGACGGAAAATTTGTTTGTTTCGTCAAGGCTGGAACTTCCTTCTGGATCATGAAGGACGATGAGCGCACTCACTATCCTGCAAATCCGCGTAGAGAGGCTGAGTAAAACCAAGAGACGTCACTCGGCGTACATCGTGCCCCCCCCCCCCTGAACACACAACTAACACTAAATTTATAAACACTGTATGCGTTAGTGGTGATCCCTCTGTGTCCCCTCGTCTATTTAACGATGCTTTGTCAATCTGCAAGATTTTATACCGTCGAAAAGAGAACTGCTATGGATGATGAATTGGGGAAAAAATCTGAAAGGAAGTATTCGTGGTACTAACCTAACATAACCTATCCGGAGGGACTGAGGAAAAAATTGCTTTCGAGCCGAGAATCAAACCCGAGACCTTTTGAATTCGAAACAGGGGGTGATAACCTCAAGTTTGGCAACTAATATATATCGTTGTGAACCGAAGTTGCAACGCGTAGAGATAAAAAAAATGTAACAAATGTCCGACATTTTGAGTCAGAAAAAATGTCTGCACTGTCATCAGAAAGCAATGACGTCAGATGACTGCAATTTTGCTAGACAAAGGTACTGCATTGTTATTCGGTGGTCTTTCAACCGGCAGGTGGAAGTCCTCTCTCTCTTTCGAGGTCCTTCTCGAGACGTGTCGTGAACCCCTTAGCTCGTCACGTGTCTGAAACACAACTCGACGACACCCTATGAAGAGATTAACCCTTTCTGTCCTCACATCATAACCGAGCATCGCCAAGGTCAATTACATACACTCGTTATTCCCACAGCCAAAATGTAACACGCATTACTTATACAGTCAGTGAAATAAGTCAGGGGGCACAATTATCTCCCAGCAGAGACTCCTCTGGGGTCCTCCACCTCATCCCATGTACCGTGTCCTCATTCAGAATGCGTGGAACTTAACCTCCAACAGCCATACGCATTTCCACGGCGTTGGCTTAACAAACCAAACAAATAAAAATAATACTTAAATCCTTAGCTTATTCAGAACGGTCATTCTAAGCGACAAATCTCGTGAGTAACGTCTAACGGGTCAGTTTAATCATGAACGTACATACCTTTGTAATATTCTTGCATTGAAGGAACTGCGTCTACCTGGCAGATCGGAGACGCGTTTACCACCCCATTTGACCCTGAAGCGTTCAGTCCTAAGATTGTTCGTATTAACGCAGTTTTTCCCAAAGTCCCGATGTGCTTCGCTGCGACCACCACCACATTATCCGACCCTTCAGAATAAGTCCCTGCCTCCATGTTGGTAAAAAAAACCCGGTCACTACTGACACAGAAATCACAATGAATTAGTCCAATGAAAATACGTCACGATGAATTCCATAGGACGCGGTGATCTAGGGACATTTAAAAGAAAAGTCCTGGTTTGATATTGACTCTGTCGGGGATAGAACTGTAACCAAATCACTTGAGAATGCACGTCGTCTTACTCGCATCTCGTATTTCGTTTCACAGAACACTGCATTCAAAAATATGTTAACCCTATTTTCTTGTATCCGTACGCGTAACACTGACTTAGTACATTCGGTTAGCACAGCGCCAGGTCTGACCGACGACTGTCTGCTACCTCAGCTGTCGTCTGATAAAACACTTTCATAAAAAACCAATTTCACCCGCAGCTCAGCGGAGGGGGAGAAATCGGTTAGTCCCTGGCGAAGGTAATCTTCATCGCATCAAAAAATATCCTCCTCCTCCTCCCCCCCCCCCCACAATCCTTCCAGTTCCGCTCTCTCGCCTTTCATAAACAGATTTTTATTTAAGACGATTTGAGGTTTTGGCGCTGTCTTCGGTGTTGTAGAACCGTGTAGTCTGCTCCGAGTTTACCGACGTTTCGGAGGTACTTGCTGCCTCCACCCATCATAATCATGGCAATGACGGATGCATACAGTGCTTACGAAACGTCAGAAAACTACGAGATGACACGGCACTATAACCCAGGATCCTTATCTATTTTATTTTAATAATTATATTCATTATTGTTATTAAAAATGTGGCTATTTTATGACAGAAGTTTCGTTGCAGAATTCCGCTGTTTTAAACAGTCTGGCCGGCGACTTCAAACCCGGGATACCTTCGCATTCCGAAGGACGCCAGCCACAATTACTGCCGTGTTTTCGTGAGCTTTCTCAGGCACTACAATCTAATTTCGTTTCGGTTCGTTATCACGATTACAAAGTTCATTGTAATTCCTAAACAATACTCCCGTTTTATCGTGACGTAAGAACCAGGTTATCGTCATCATTAAAACATTTTTACACCCCTTAAGTAATAGTTTATATTAGCGATCACTTAACACGCCACGCAAGAACATGGCCTGAGTTGCTTCTGAGACGAGGGCGCTGAGGAAAATATTTGGACATTTGACACACTCACGTAATGAGACGATCCAAGGAGGATGGGTTGGGTGGGGCATGTAGCGCGCATAGGGAGGTAAGAAATACCCTGTAAGATTGTAATCCCAAACTCAGAAAAGGAGTAACTTGGAAGACCTAGAAGTAGATGTGAGGATAATATTAATATGGATCCCAAAGGATGCCAAATGGATTCAGCAGACGAACCAATGGCGAGCTCTTCTTCTGAATCTTCTGATTTCGTAAAAGTCGTGTCAAATATCTTCACCAGATAAGCGACTATCAGATTCTCCACGGCGTTAGACTGTCACATAAGTCGTCAAAGTGTCTGAGTGTTATTATAGAGGCCAATTCGTTACTTAAATCCCTTAAAATTTTTGTTATTCAAACGCATTTGTCGAATGCAACGTCCAAAGGAAATTGTTTGTACAGTCTGAAAGTATTCTATGCGACGTCATAATAGAACGTTCGTGAAAGTTTCACGGGCTGGACACGGATGACAAATTCGCGTCTGTCGTATATCGAACACCTGACATCCAACCCATTTTAAGTTACGAGCTGCTAGGTAGATCCTGAACACTCCAATCTACGGTAAGCCGTATTCAGACGCGAACTGAGTGGTACAGCTGTTAACTGACCACCGAAACAAGTCTATGCAGACCGGATAAAAAAAAAAATCCTTGTTTCCAAGACGAATTACAATGACATAAAACGAATACTTTCACTATCTCAGGCGCAGTAGAAAGTTTCCTCTAAAAACTTGTTACACGAACCGTGTTCCTGTCAGCTCTCCTTTAAAATGTCTACGTTATGCAACAGATAGACATCTGATCCGCTGTGGGAAGTCGTCGTGTTCCAATACGTAGCTCGCCACCTGCTAACTACAAACAAGCTTCAAAAATAATCAATACTGACCGAGACTGTGACGTCAGGAGTCAGTAACCTTCTCTCTACCACGCGGACCGAATCAGCTGTTTACTTCAATGTCTTGTAGTGAGACAGCAAGCGAATTTATTTCTCTAACACGAAGAGAACAGCTCAAATTCACTTCGAAACAGAAGCATCATAGCGTAGACTCTTCATTTAAAGCCATTTTTCAATGTTATAAAACTTTAGTTATTGGTACCTCAGTGATTTTCATATTGTCTGCCTGAATTCTCGGATAACGTATTTATATTTATATAAATATTCTCTTCGGGAGCAGAAAATGTTTGCCCTTCTCCCATTGGATATTCCAGTGTCATGTGACGGACAGTACAAAAAAGTTGCGAGGGGCCACATGCGACCTTCGGACCATAGGTTGTTGACCTCTGACCGATATTTGAAACAGCTTATACCCAACACGCAAATTGGCAGAATAAATTAAGACACGTCTGCGAAAAGTGGGCAGACTGTTAATTCTTTCCTAGAACAAAAACTTCAAATTCAAAATGTGGCACGAGAAAGGAGAAACGTGGTTTCGTACTGAAAATAACTTGCTCTGACATCTACTGGGTACTCTACAAACTATATATAAATACAGAGAGAGAGAGAGAGAGAGACGACAAATATCGACCACAGAAAATCGACCAAAACTTACTCGATAAATGCCCTGCTCCGACCTTTCAAAAGTAATTCGGTGTTCGATGTTTAATTACAAATTATATTTCGCTTGAAGCAAGATAACATGAAAAAATCTCTTTTTGTCCAAATATTTGATTTCTTTGACTGATAACATTTCATTAAAATTCACAATCAGAAATCTACAGTACTGACTATTTGTGGTCAATATTGTTCAAACTATCCCCAATGTATGTTTAGACTTATTTTATTCATAGGGCAGAACCTCTTAATTAAACTTATACACGCCTGTATCTTTCATTACGATCTACAAATTTCACCATAAACATTTTTCACATTCAGGAACTACACAGCTACATTTTTTTAAAAAAAAGCCCCTTCATGACATATACTTGGGGGGGGGGGGAATTTTACAAAAAACAATTACCAAAATTTCCTTATCATCTTTTCCTCCCCAGCTATCAGTTACACATCACATCTATGATTTGAGGTCATTAAATAAGCCAACAGACACCAATATAAAACGTATCCAATCATCACAAATCACCATATTCCATCTACTTTAGCGCTGTGTGGCCATCCGAGGTTGTGCCGAAATGCAGATCACGAAAACGTGTAATGTGGATCCACGAGGACCTGAAACGTAATACAGAATTCTGTTTACGGAATCCTTTGCACTTGTGCCTCGGCGTTAAACTCATTTTGTTGGCAAAATGCACAGGAAATGAACAACAAATAACAAGCAGCAATGAATGGAAGGTCGGGAATCACCAACACGGACCACACAGGAGGTGTCACGTGACTGTGACGCAGGTCGGGATTGTCCTTAACATTTTAAGTAGCCAATCGTTCGGGGGTGGGGGGAGCATGGAAATTATTGAAAATTGGAATTTATATAAAAAAATTATCCTGTTTGGCCAAGGAACGATGCATTCCCGCATTTTCTGATTTCAAATAACTAAATTTACTGACAACAGAAATTTGAATGAAAATGTATGATTGCAATTCACTGATATGCCAAAATATCTTTCATTTCATCACATTCTTTTCCCCTCTCCTCTGATTACATCGAGACAAACATTTCAGTCTAATCGACATGCAAGAAAATTGTAAGCAAAATAAAAAGTAGTTGATGAAATTAAAATCGGTGGAGAGATTTTTGTAACGGAGATAAATACCAAATCTTAAAATTCCTACCACCAACGGGGAAAAAATTTCATCCTGAGAAAATCGATCGACAGACTCGAAAGACTCAACCAATAGGCGTTTAGCATTCTTAATGAATTAGATTAAAAAGTTTCAAAGCCAATTAGAATGTGCCCTTCAGGAATTATAACCATACACAAAGCAAAAACTATGACCAAAATGGGGGGGGGGGGGTTTCAGTCAATGAACTGCAGTCTGGGGCGAATCTGTGCGTTTAGCCCACGTCCAGAACTCGTGGTCACATACAAACAGCGAGATGCAAAGTTCTGCCGCTAGGGAGCAGTGATTGAACGTCCCACCAGCTGCCCCTTCCAACTCTACAACCCGGAGGAAAAATACAGGCAATGGCTGCCGAGCGCACAGATTCGACCCGACTACAATTTCGGGAATGCACCGTTCTTTGTTTCACCCGCTCGCCACGTTGAGGCACAGGACGTGAGCGGGACCTGAAACAAACAAACAAACGAAACGTCTCCTGTAAAAACAGCAACAAACAAATGTTAATTAACAAAGACAAAGGAAAATACTTAACTGTGCAGTTGGTACTCCTGATCAGTCTTCTGATGCATTTGAGTTGTCCACATTAAGTAGCACAACTCAGTGAAGATTAAAATATTAATATTAATAAAATATTACCAAAAATGAAAAGACAATCATTTGAAGAGAAATTTAAAAAAATTATTCTCTTCTCTTTTGCGAATTGCGTCTCTCGTTTCGGACGGACGAAACTTTCGATTATAAAACAAAGCGACGATAAATAGGCCCTATAAAAGATTCTCCTTAATGCTTACGCAAAAAAGTCGTCGACGAATTATGCCTGTGTAAACGAAGTATGGCGACAACAAACAATCCAAAATCGATTTCTTAAAAATAATATTACGCAACGAAGTTTTGATTCTCGCAAAATCCTAACGCCTACGGAAATTCGCGGAATTAAAACGCCACGTAAAACGAAGACGTCCCTGAATGCGCGTTGTTGTCACGTGACTATCATTATTATTCGCTCGCATAACGCGAATCTTCAATGTAACAACGTTCTAAGTCTTTCTCTATGCTGAATCATGAGTTCACTTTACAGTCTGAAACAAGAGCAGAAAACATTAACGAAATCAAAAAGACACGGTCCTCAGTTGATACCACGACCAGCCTGGGGTCGGACTGACGTGATAAGACCGTGTCGATGCCTGATGACCTGGAAAAAAGCAAATCCCATCCGAAAGCGAATGGGGCCTTAACCTACGGATTAGTAAAATAAAAAATCGTTTCTACGTTACGAAGTACGCGTTGCTCCTCTAGAAGATATCGTTCGATCGGCGTCTGCAGCTGGAGTCTTCGTTGAGTACGCTGAATCCGTTGACACAGAAGAACACAGCACAACACTAAACTTCACTGCACCACAGACACTTAAGACAGCCTTGAATTCACTGGACACAACACTTTTCACAAGGGAGACGAAGGCGAACGGATAAAGGCTTAAAATTCGTAACCACGAACACGAAATCTGGCGATTAATAGGCTCTGTTATAACTCGTGATGGCAACGATTTTAACAACGCTTCGTTGGACGAAAGATCGATCAATCGACGGAATGCACTGACTACCATAAGAATACGATGAAAAACTCGCGAACCACACACTGCGAACCTACCTACCACTGCTATAACTCTCCAGTTACTTTACCTCGGAATTCGTCGTGTTAGTTAGCAGGTGATTGAAGCCAAACTATTCAGTTGCTTAAACGTTCTACCTTGAAGGTGATAGAGAAGTCAGAAATATTACGATGGGCTGGCCACTCAGACTGAATTTTGAATCGACTCATAATAAATATCAGATAATACAGGGGAATGAGGCAGCTTTAAAAATAACCCTAATATCGTCAATATACTTAATCATAAAATCTGCCCCCATAATACACGCTAGCATCACCTAAATTAACCCCCCAAAATCAGTAATAAAATACCCCTCAAAATAAATATTGTACGGCCCCTTAAAACACGCACTTAGTGCGCCCTATCACCGGCACTCTTGTGCCCCCTAAATTATGCAATGTGGTGCTCACTAAAGTAGGCAGTCTTCTACCCCCTAAATTATGTACTGTGGTGCTCACTAAAGTAGGCCGTCTTCTACCCCCTAAATTATGTAGTGTGGTGCTCACTAAAGTAGGCCGTCTTCTACCCCCTAAATTATGTACTGTGGTGCTCACTAAAGTAGGCCGTCTTCTACCCCCTAAATTATGCACTGTGGTGCTCACTAAAGTAGGCCGTCTTCTACCCCCTAAATTATGCAATGTGGTGCTCACTAAAGTAGGCCGTCTTCAATCCCCTAAATTACGTACTGTGGTGCTCACTAAAGTAGGCCGTCTTCTACCCCCTAAATTACGTACTGTGGTGCTCACTAAAGTAGGCCGTCTTCTACCCCCTAAATTATGCAATGTGGTGCTCACTAAAGTAGGCCGTCTTCAATCCCCTAAATTACGTACTGTGGTGCTCACTAAAGTAGGCCGTCTTCTACCCCCTAAATTATGTACTGTGGTGCTCACTAAACTAGGCAGTCTTCTACCCCCTAAATTAGGCAATGTGGTGCACACTAACATCGGCAGTCTTCTACCCCCTAAATTATGCAATGTGGTGCTCACTAAAGTAGGCCGTCTTCTACCCCCTAAATTATGTACTGTGGTGCTTACTAAAGTAGGCCGTCTTCTACCCCCTAAATTATGCAATGCGGTGCTCACTAAAGTAGGCCGTCTTCTACCCCCTAAATTATGCAATGCGGTGCTCACTAAAGTAGACAGTCTTCTACCCCCTAAATTATGCAATGTGGTGCTCACTAAACTAGGCCGTCTTCTTCCCCTTAAATTATGCAATGTGGTGCTCACTAAACTAGGCAGTCTTCTACCCCCTAAATTATGAATTGTGGTGCTCACTAAAGTAGACAGTCTTCTACCCCCTAAATTATGAATTGTGGTGCTCACTAAACTAGGCAGTCTTCTACCCCCTAAATTATGCAATGCGGTGCTCACTAAAGTAGACAGTCTTCTACCCCCTAAATTATGAATTGTGGTGCTCACTAAACTAGGCAGTCTTCTACCCCCTAAATTATGCAATGCGGTGCTCACTAAAGTAGACAGTCTTCTACCCCCTAAATTATGCAATGTGGTGCTCACTAAACTAGGCCGTCTTCTTCCCCTTAAATTATGCAATGTGGTGCTCACTAAACTAGGCAGTCTTCTACCCCCTAAATTATGAATTGTGGTGCTCACTAAAGTAGGCAGTCTTCTACCCCCTAAATTATGTACTGTGGTGCTCACTAAAGTAGGCCGTCTTCTACCCCCTAAATTATGTAGTGTGGTGCTCACTAAAGTAGGCCGTCTTCTACCCCCTAAATTATGTACTGTGGTGCTCACTAAAGTAGGCCGTCTTCTACCCCCTAAATTATGCACTGTGGTGCTCACTAAAGTAGGCCGTCTTCTACCCCCTAAATTATGCAATGTGGTGCTCACTAAAGTAGGCCGTCTTCAATCCCCTAAATTACGTACTGTGGTGCTCACTAAAGTAGGCCGTCTTCTACCCCCTAAATTATGTACTGTGGTGCTCACTAAAGTAGGCCGTCTTCTACCCCCTAAATTACGTACTGTGGTGCTCACTAAAGTAGGCCGTCTTCTACCCCCTAAATTATGCAATGTGGTGCTCACTAAAGTAGGCCGTCTTCAATCCCCTAAATTACGTACTGTGGTGCTCACTAAAGTAGGCCGTCTTCTACCCCCTAAATTATGTACTGTGGTGCTCACTAAACTAGGCAGTCTTCTACCCCCTAAATTAGGCAATGTGGTGCACACTAACATCGGCAGTCTTCTACCCCCTAAATTATGCAATGTGGTGCTCACTAAAGTAGGCCGTCTTCTACCCCCTAAATTATGTACTGTGGTGCTTACTAAAGTAGGCCGTCTTCTACCCCCTAAATTATGCAATGCGGTGCTCACTAAAGTAGGCCGTCTTCTACCCCCTAAATTATGCAATGCGGTGCACACTAAAGTAGACAGTCTTCTACCCCCTAAATTATGCAATGCGGTGCTCACTAAAGTAGGCCGTCTTCTACCCCCTAAATTATGCAATGCGGTGCTCACTAAAGTAGGCCGTCTTCTACCCCCTAAATTATGCAATGCGGTGCTCACTAAAGTAGGCCGTCTTCTACCCCCTAAATTATGCAATGTGGTGCTCACTAAAGTAGACAGTCTTCTACCCCCTAAATTATGCAATGCGGTGCTCACTAAAGTAGACAGTCTTCTACCCCCTAAATTATGCAATGCGGTGCTCACTAAAGTAGGCCGTCTTCTACCCCCTAAATTATGCAATGTGGTGCTCACTAAAGTAGGCCGTCTTCAATCCCCTAAATTACGTACTGTGGTGCTCACTAAAGTAGGCCGTCTTCTACCCCCTAAATTATGTACTGTGGTGCTCACTAAACTAGGCAGTCTTCTACCCCCTAAATTAGGCAATGTGGTGCACACTAACATCGGCAGTCTTCTACCCCCTAAATTATGCAATGTGGTGCTCACTAAAGTAGGCCGTCTTCTACCCCCTAAATTATGTACTGTGGTGCTTACTAAAGTAGGCCGTCTTCTACCCCCTAAATTATGCAATGCGGTGCTCACTAAAGTAGGCCGTCTTCTACCCCCTAAATTATGCAATGCGGTGCTCACTAAAGTAGACAGTCTTCTACCCCCTAAATTATGCAATGCGGTGCTCACTAAAGTAGGCCGTCTTCTACCCCCTAAATTATGCAATGCGGTGCTCACTAAAGTAGGCCGTCTTCTACCCCCTAAATTATGCAATGCGGTGCTCACTAAAGTAGGCCGTCTTCTACCCCCTAAATTATGCAATGCGGTGCTCACTAAAGTAGACAGTCTTCTACCCCCTAAATTATGCAATGCGGTGCTCACTAAACTAGGCCGTCTTCTTCCCCTTAAATTATGCAATGTGGTGCTCACTAAACTAGGCAGTCTTCTACCCCCTAAATTATGTACTGTGGTGCTCACTAAACTAGGCAGTCTTCTACCCCGTAAATTATGTACTGTGGTGCTCACTAAAGTAGGCCGTCTTCTACCCCCTAAATTATGAATTGTGGTGCTCACTAAAGTAGACAGTCTTCTACCCCCTAAATTATGTACTGTGGTGCTCACTAAACTAGGCAGTCTTCTACCCCCTAAATTATGCAATGTGATGCTCACTAAACTAGGCCGTCTTCTACCCCCTAAATTATGCAATGTGGTGCTCACTAAACTAGGCAGTCTTCTACCCCCTAAATTATGTACTGTGGTGCTCACTAAACTAGGCAGTCTTCTACCCCGTAAATTATGTACTGTGGTGCTCACTAAAGTAGGCCGTCTTCTACCCCCTAAATTATGAATTGTGGTGCTCACTAAAGTAGACAGTCTTCTACCCCCTAAATTATGTACTGTGGTGCTCACTAAACTAGGCAGTCTTCTACCCCCTAAATTATGCAATGTGGTGCTCACTAAACTAGGCAGTCTTCTACCCCGTAAATTATGTACTGTGGTGCTCACTAAAGTAGGCCGTCTTCTACCCCCTAAATTATGAATTGTGGTGCTCACTAAAGTAGACAGTCTTCTACCCCCTAAATTATGTACTGTGGTGCTCACTAAACTAGGCAGTCTTCTACCCCCTAAATTATGCAATGTGGTGCTCACTAATCTAGGCCGTCTTCTACCCCCTAAATTATGCAATGTGGTGCTCACTAAACTAGGCCGTCTTCTTCCCCTTAAATTATGCAATGTGGTGCTCACTAAAGTAGGCCGTCTTCTACCCCCTAAATTATGCAATGCGGTGCTCACTAAAGTAGGCCGTCTTCTACCCCCTAAATTATGCAATGTGATGCTCACTAAACTAGGCCGTCTTCTACCCCCTAAATTATGCAATGTGGTGCTCACTAAACTAGGCCGTCTTCTTCCCCTTAAATTATGCAATGTGGTGCTCACTAAAGTAGGCCGTCTTCTACCCCCTAAATTATGTACTGTGGTGCTCACTAAACTAGGCAGTCTTCTACCCCCTAAATTATGCAATGTGGTGCTCACTAATCTAGGCCGTCTTCTACCCCCTAAATTATGCAATGTGGTGCTCACTAAACTAGGCCGTCTTCTTCCCCTTAAATTATGCAATGTGGTGCTCACTAAAGTAGGCCGTCTTCTACCCCCTAAATTATGCAATGCGGTGCTCACTAAAGTAGGCCGTCTTCTACCCCCTAAATTATGCAATGTGGTGCTCACTAATCTAGGCCGTCTTCTACCCCCTAAATTATGCAATGTGGTGCTCACTAAACTAGGCCGTCTTCTTCCCCTTAAATTATGCAATGTGGTGCTCACTAAAGTAGGCCGTCTTCTACCCCCTAAATTATGTACTGTGGTGCTCACTAAACTAGGCAGTCTTCTACCCCCTAAATTATGCAATGTGATGCTCACTAAACTAGGCCGTCTTCTACCCCCTAAATTATGCAATGTGGTGCTCACTAAACTAGGCAGTCTTCTACCCCCTAAATTATGTACTGTGGTGCTCACTAAACTAGGCAGTCTTCTACCCCGTAAATTATGTACTGTGGTGCTCACTAAAGTAGGCCGTCTTCTACCCCCTAAATTATGAATTGTGGTGCTCACTAAAGTAGACAGTCTTCTACCCCCTAAATTATGTACTGTGGTGCTCACTAAACTAGGCAGTCTTCTACCCCCTAAATTATGTACTGTGGTGCTCACTAAACTAGGCAGTCTTCTACCCCGTAAATTATGTACTGTGGTGCTCACTAAAGTAGGCCGTCTTCTACCCCCTAAATTATGAATTGTGGTGCTCACTAAAGTAGACAGTCTTCTACCCCCTAAATTATGTACTGTGGTGCTCACTAAACTAGGCAGTCTTCTACCCCCTAAATTATGCAATGTGGTGCTCACTAATCTAGGCCGTCTTCTACCCCCTAAATTATGCAATGTGGTGCTCACTAAACTAGGCCGTCTTCTTCCCCTTAAATTATGCAATGTGGTGCTCACTAAAGTAGGCCGTCTTCTACCCCCTAAATTATGCAATGCGGTGCTCACTAAAGTAGGCCGTCTTCTACCCCCTAAATTATGCAATGCGGTGCTCACTAAAGTAGGCCGTCTCCTACCCCCTAAATTATGCAATGCGGTGCTCACTAAAGTAGGCCGTCTTCTACCCCCTAAATTATGCAATGCGGTGCTCACTAAAGTAGACAGTCTTCTACCCCCTAAATTATGCAATGCGGTGCTCACTAAACTAGGCCGTCTTCTTCCCCTTAAATTATGCAATGTGGTGCTCACTAAAGTAGGCCGTCTTCTACCCCCTAAATTATGCAATGCGGTGCTCACTAAAGTAGGCCGTCTTCTACCCCCTAAATTATGCAATGCGGTGCTCACTAAAGTAGGCCGTCTTCTACCCCCTAAATTATGCAATGCGGTGCTCACTAAAGTAGGCCGTCTTCTACCCCCTAAATTATGCAATGCGGTGCTCACTAAAGTAGGCCGTCTTCTACCCCCTAAATTATGCAATGCGGTGCTCACTAAAGTAGGCCGTCTTCTACCCCCTAAATTATGCAATGCGGTGCTCACTAAAGTAGGCCGTCTTCTACCCCCTAAATTATGCAATGCGGTGCTCACTAAAGTAGGCCGTCTTCTACCCCCTAAATTATGCAATGCGGTGCTCACTAAAGTAGACAGTCTTCTACCCCCTAAATTATGCAATGCGGTGCTCACTAAACTAGGCCGTCTTCTTCCCCTTAAATTATGCAATGTGGTGCTCACTAAACTAGGCAGTCTTCTACCCCCTAAATTATGTACTGTGGTGCTCACTAAACTAGGCCGTCTTCTTCCCCTTAAATTATGCAATGTGGTGCTCACTAAAGTAGGCCGTCTTCTTCCCCTTAAATTATGCAATGTGGTGCTCACTAAACTAGGCAGTCTTCTACCCCCTAAATTATGTACTGTGGTGCTCACTAAACTAGGCCGTCTTCTTCCCCTTAAATTATGCAATGTGGTGCTCACTAAACTAGGCCGTCTTCTTCCCCTTAAATTATGCAATGTGGTGCTCACTAAAGTAGGCCGTCTTCTACCCCCTAAATTATGCAATGTGGTGCTCACTAAAGTAGGCCGTCTTCTTCCCCTTAAATTATGCAATGTGGTGCTCACTAAACTAGGCCGTCTTCTACCCCCTAAATTATGCAATGTGGTGCTCACTAAAGTAGGCCGTCTTCTACCCCCTAAATTATGCAATGCGGTGCTCACTAAAGTAGGCCGTCTTCTACCCCCTAAATTATGCAATGCGGTGCTCACTAAAGTAGGCCGTCTTCTACCCCCTAAATTATGCAATGCGGTGCTCACTAAAGTAGGCCGTCTTCTACCCCCTAAATTATGCAATGCGGTGCTCACTAAAGTAGGCCGTCTTCTACCCCCTAAATTATGCAATGCGGTGCTCACTAAAGTAGGCCGTCTTCTACCCCCTAAATTATGCAATGCGGTGCTCACTAAAGTAGGCCGTCTTCTACCCCCTAAATTATGCAATGCGGTGCTCACTAAAGTAGACAGTCTTCTACCCCCTAAATTATGCAATGCGGTGCTCACTAAACTAGGCCGTCTTCTTCCCCTTAAATTATGCAATGTGGTGCTCACTAAACTAGGCAGTCTTCTACCCCCTAAATTATGTACTGTGGTGCTCACTAAAGTAGGCCGTCTTCTACCCCCTAAATTATGAATTGTGGTGCTCACTAAAGTAGACAGTCTTCTACCCCCTAAATTATGCAATGTGGTGCTCACTAAACTAGGCAGTCTTCTACCCCGTAAATTATGTACTGTGGTGCTCACTAAAGTAGGCCGTCTTCTACCCCCTAAATTATGAATTGTGGTGCTCACTAAAGTAGACAGTCTTCTACCCCCTAAATTATGCAATGTGGTGCTCACTAAACTAGGCAGTCTTCTACCCCTTAAAGTATGCACTGTGGTGCACACTAACCTCGGCAGTCTTCTTCCCCTTAAATTATGCAATGTGGTGCTCACTAAACTAGGCAGTCTTCTACCCCCTAAATTATGTACTGTGGTGCTCACTAAACTAGGCAGTCTTCTACCCCCTAAATTATGCAATGTGGTGCTCACTAAACTAGGCAGTCTTCTACCCCCTAAATTATGTACTGTGGTGCTCACTAAACTAGGCAGTCTTCTACCCCCTAAATTATGTACTGTGGTGCTCACTAAACTAGGCAGTCTTCTACCCCCTAAATTATGCAATGTGGTGCTCACTAAACTAGGCAGTCTTCTACCCCCTAAATTATGTACTGTGGTGCTCACTAAACTAGGCAGTCTTCTACCCCCTAAATTATGTACTGTGGTGCTCACTAAACTAGGCCGTCTTCTACCCCCTAAATTATGCAATGTGGTGCTCACTAAAGTAGGCAGTCTTCTACCCCTTAAATTATACAATGTGGTGCTCACTAAACTAGGCAGTCTTCTACCCCCTAAATTATGCAATGTGGTACTCACTAAACTAGGCAGTCTTCTACCCCCTAAATTATGCAATGTGATGCTCACTAAAGTAGGCCGTCTTCTACCCCTTAAATTATGCAATGTGGTGCTCACTAAACTAGGCAGTCTTCTACCCCCTAAATTATGCAATGTGGTGCTCACTAAAGTAGGCAGTCTTCTACCCCTTAAATTATACAATGTGGTGCTCACTAAACTAGGCAGTCTTCTACCCCCTAAATTATGCAATGTGGTGCTCACTAAAGTAGGCCGTCTTCTACCCCTTAAATTATGCAATGTGGTGCTCACTAAACTAGGCAGTCTTCTACCCCCTAAATTATGCAATGTGATGCTCACTAAAGTAGGCCGTCTTCTACCCCTTAAATTATGCAATGTGGTGCTCACTAAACTAGGCAGTCTTCTACCCCCTAAATTATGCAATGTGGTGCTCACTAAAGTAGGCAGTCTTCTACCCCTTAAATTATACAATGTGGTGCTCACTAAACTAGGCAGTCTTCTACCCCCTAAATTATGCAATGTGGTACTCACTAAACTAGGCAGTCTTCTACCCCCTAAATTATGCAATGTGATGCTCACTAAAGTAGGCCGTCTTCTACCCCTTAAATTATGCAATGTGGTGCTCACTAAACTAGGCAGTCTTCTACCCCCTAAATTATGCAATGTGATGCTCACTAAAGTAGGCCGTCTTCTACCCCTTAAATTATACAATGTGGTGCTCACTAAACTAGGCAGTCTTCTACCCCCTAAATTATGCAATGTGGTACTCACTAAACTAGGCAGTCTTCTACCCCCTAAATTATGCAATGTGATGCTCACTAAAGTAGGCCGTCTTCTACCCCTTAAATTATACAATGTGGTGCTCACTAAACTAGGCAGTCTTCTACCCCCTAAATTATGCAATGTGGTACTCACTAAACTAGGCAGTCTTCTACCCCCTAAATTATGCAATGTGATGCTCACTAAAGTAGGCCGTCTTCTACCCCCTAAATTATGCAATGTGGTGCTCACTAAACTAGGCAGTCTTCTTCCCCTTAAATTATGCAATGTGGTGCTCACTAAACTAGGCAGTCTTCTACCCCCTAAATTATGTTATGTGGTGCTCACTAAAGTAGGCCGTCTTCTACCCCTTAAATTATGCAATGTGATGCTCACTAAAGTAGGCCGTCTTCTACCCCTTAAATTATGCAATGTGGTGCTCACTAAACTAGGCAGTCTTCTACCCCCTAAATTATGTTATGTGGTGCTCACTAAAGTAGGCCGTCTTCTACCCCTTAAATTATGCAATGTGATGCTCACTAAAGTAGGCCGTCTTCTACCCCTTAAATTATGCAATGTGGTGCTCACTAAACTAGGCAGTCTTCTACCCCCTAAATTATGTTATGTGGTGCTCACTAAAGTAGGCCGTCTTCTACCCCTTAAATTATGCAATGTGATGCTCACTAAAGTAGGCCGTCTTCTACCCCTTAAATTATGCAATGTGATGCTCACTAAAGTAGGCCGTCTTCTACCCCTTAAATTATGCAATGTGATGCTCACTAAAGTAGGCCGTCTTCTACCCCTTAAATTATGCAATGTGGTGCTCACTAAACTAGGCAGTCTTCTACCCCCTAAATTATGTACTGTGGTGCTCACTAAACTAGGCAGTTTTCTACCCCCTAAATTATGGAATGTGGTGCTCACTAAAGTAGGCCGTCTTCTTCCCCTTAAATTATGCAATGTGGTGCTCACTAAACTAGGCAGTCTTCTACCCCCCCAAATTATGTACTGTGGTGCTCACTAAAGTAGGCCGTCTTCTACCCCCTAAATTATGCACTGTGGTGCTCACTAAACTAGGCAGTCTTCTACCCCCTAAATTATGCAATGTGGTGCTCACTAAACTAGGCAGTTTTCTACCCCCTAAATTATGCAATGTGGTGCTCACTAAACTAGGCAGTCTTCTACCCCCTAAATTATGCAATGTGGTGCTCACTAAACTAGGCCGTCTTCTTCCCCTTAAATTATGCAATGTGGTGCTCACTAAACTAGGCAGTCTTCTACCCCCCAAATTATGTACTGTGGTGCTCACTAAAGTAGGCCGTCTTCTACCCCTTAAATTATGCAATGTGGTGCTCACTAAACTAGGCCGTCTTCTACCCCCTAAATTATGCAATGTGGTGCTCACTAAAGTAGGCCGTCTTCTACCCCTTAAATTATGCAATGTGATGCTCACTAAACTAGGCCGTCTTCTACCCCCTAAATTATGCAATGTGGTGCTCACTAAACTAGGCCGTCTTCTACCCCCTAAATTATGCAATGTGGTGCTCACTAAAGTAGGCAGTCTTCTACCCCTTAAATTATACAATGTGGTGCTCACTAAACTAGGCAGTCTTCTACCCCCCCAAATTATGTACTGTGGTGCTCACTAAAGTAGGCCGTCTTCTACCCCCTAAATTATGCACTGTGGTGCTCACTAAACTAGGCAGTCTTCTACCCCCTAAATTATGCAATGTGGTGCTCACTAAAGTAGGCAGTCTTCTACCCCTTAAATTATGCAATGTGGTGCTCACTAAACTAGGCAGTCTTCTACCCCCCCAAATTATGTACTGTGGTGCTCACTAAAGTAGGCCGTCTTCTACCCCCTAAATTATGCACTGTGGTGCTCACTAAACTAGGCAGTCTTCTACCCCCTAAATTATGCAATGTGGTGCTCACTAAACTAGGCAGTTTTCTACCCCCTAAATTATGCAATGTGGTGCTCACTAAACTAGGCAGTCTTCTACCCCCTAAATTATGCAATGTGGTGCTCACTAATCTAGGCCGTCTTCTACCCCCTAAATTATGCAATGTGATGCTCACTAAACTAGGCAGTCTTCTACCCCTTAAATTATGCAATGTGGTGCTCACTAAACTAGGCAGTCTTCTACCCCCTAAATTATGCAATGTGATGCTCACTAAACTAGGCCGTCTTCTACCCCTTAAAGTATGCACTGTGGTGCTCACTAAACTAGGCCGTCTTCTACCCCCTAAATTATGCAATGTGGTGCTCACTAAAGTAGGCCGTCTTCTACCCCTTAAATTATGCAATGTGATGCTCACTAAACTAGGCCGTCTTCTACCCCCTAAATTATGCAATGTGGTGCTCACTAAACTAGGCCGTCTTCTACCCCCTAAATTATGCAATGTGGTGCTCACTAAAGTAGGCAGTCTTCTACCCCTTAAATTATACAATGTGGTGCTCACTAAACTAGGCAGTCTTCTACCCCCTAAATTATGCAATGTGGTACTCACTAAACTAGGCAGTCTTCTACCCCCTAAATTATACAATGTGGTGCTCACTAAACTAGGCAGTCTTCTACCCCCTAAATTATGCAATGTGGTGCTCACTAAAATATTCCGTCTTCTACCCCCTAAATTATGCACTGTGGTTCACACTAACATATTGTCCCTAGCGAAGGGACACCTTCTGTGGGACTTGAGAGTTTCCCTGGTCGACGTTGCGGAAGATGACTTTGAGAAACGTCGGGTAACAGAAATCTGCGTGTGGATCCTGCAGGGCAAAAACGACGTTTTTCGAAGAATTAGAAGTGTAAGAGAAGGCGGTGAGTGGTGCTTATTGTCAGTTCGTCTGTTCGTCCGTCCGTCCGTCCGTCGGTGGGAGACGTCGACATTTGCGCCTCTCTTCATGCTTTTGTTATTTATTTAAATTTCGCTCTGATTTAAACGAGAGAAATTCTTCGTTTGCCTTCGATTAGGCCGGACGGTGTCGTAATTAAATTCTTCTCAACTCCCGAATGTCTTTTCACGGGTCGTTGAACGCCGAGTGACAGATATTTACGAATTCTAAATTCTGATTTGGAGTCCGCATGGAAAATTCAAATAAATGTAACCACTTCTTGTGGTTTTCATTTGCAGAATGATTTAAGAATAATTTCGAGATTTAAGCGAACAGAATTTGATTTTGGACACACATGAGCGTACAAGCCGAGTTCTGATACTAATTGCCGGCCATGCGTAAGAAGAAGAAGAATAATAAGAACAACAACAACCACCACTACTACTACTACTACTACTACTACTACTAATATTACAAAAACAACAATAAAGAGAGAATTAAGTGTGCATTCTCTTAGTAGGTTAGTAATGTAGAAAGAGTGGGGACTTGAACAGAACATGTGTGGTATTCGTCGGGAAATTGCTTTTATGTTAATCTTTGACGTGACGTCACTTTCAGCGCTGCCAAAATGCGGACTCAATCTGTCGGCGTAATGAAGCTTCGTCATTACGTTCGCAGGTAAACAAAACTGCGTATTCCTGATGTCCTGCTCGATAAGTTATCGATCTCGCAAGTCGCATTACAATCGATAGTTCCTGGCGACTTCACCCGATGCGATCCTCGATGATAAAACTTTCGCAATTGCGTTCACGAAATACACGCGCCTTAAATATCGATTAGTTACGCCAACATTCGAAGGCGAGAGCTAAGCTGACTCGCGCTAAACGATGCTTAATGCAGGCGTTCTTTGCTTCGCTCGTCCTGTCCGTCTGTCTGTCGGTCGGTGGTAAAGTGTCAAATTCTTTACGAATAATCTCTTCTGCTGGGAAGATGAGAGGAAAAGAAGGCTCTTACTTCAGATGAAATGCTGACGTAGTCTCGGAAAGAAGTGACGATCACTTAGAAGTGACAGAACACTGTAAGTATCCTAACATCGGCAATCTCGTCCCCCTCCGATCATCACTAAAGGGCTCGTCGTATCATCATCAAACTATTGATAAACCCACCATCACCACAGCGATCCTCCTATCATAATCAAATTGGTGATCCTCTTATCACCAGCACATCAGTGCTCCTATCATCACTAAAGGGCTCGTCGTATCATCATCAAACTACTGATAAACCCACCATCACCACAGCGATCCTCCTATCTTAATCAAATTGGTGATCCTCTTATCACCAGCACATCAGTGCTCCTATCATCACTATAGGGCTCGTCGTATCATCATCAAACTATTGATAAACCCACCATCACCGCAGTGATCCTCCTATCATAATCAAATTGATGATCCTCCTATCACCAGCACATCAGTGCTCCTATCATCACTATGGGGCTCGTCGTATCATCATCAAACTATTGATAAACCCACCAACACCACAGTGATCCTCCTATCATAATCAAATTGATGATCCTCCTATCACCACCACATCAGTGCTCCTATCATCAATATAGGGCTCGTCGTATCATCATCAAACTATTGATAAACCCACCATCACCACAGTGAACCTCCTATCACCATCTAATTGGTGATCCTCCTATCACCAGCACATCAGTGCTCCTATCATCACTATAGGGCTCGTCGTATCATCATCAAACTATTGATAAACCCACCATCACCACAGTGAACCTCCTATCACCATCTAATTGGTGATCCTCCTATCACCAGCACATCAGTGCTCCTATCATCACTATAGGGCTCGTCGTATCATCATCAAACTATTGATAAACCCACCATCACCACAGTGATCCTCCTATCATAATCAAATTGATGATCCTCCTATCACCAGCACATCAGTGCTCCTATCATCACTATGGGGCTCGTCGTATCATCATCAAACTATTGATAAACCCACCATCACCACAGTGATCCTCCTATCATAATCAAATTGGTGATCCTCCTATCACCAGCACATCAGTGCTCCTATCATCACTATAGGGCTCGTCGTATCATCATCAAACTATTGATAAACCCACCATCACCACAGTGAACCTCCTATCACCATCTAATTGGTGATCCTCCTATCACCAGCACATCAGTGCTCCTATCATCACTATAGGGCTCGTCGTATCATCATCAAACTATTGATAAACCCAGCATCACCACAGTGAACCTCCTATCACCATCTAATTGGTGATCCTCCTATCACCAGCACATCAGTGCTTCTATCATCACTATAGGGCTCGTCGTATCATCATCAAACTATTGATAAACCCACCATCACCACAGTGAACCTCCTATCACCATCTAATTGGTGATCCTCCTATCACCAGCACATCAGTGCTCCTATCATCACTATAGGGCTCGTCGTATCATCATCAAGCTATTGATAAACCCACCATCACCACAGTGAACCTCCTATCACCATCTAATTGGTGATCCTCCTATCACCAGCACATCAGTGCTCCTATCATCACTATAGGGCTCGTCGTATCATCATCAAACTATTGATAAACCCACCATCACCACAGTGAACCTCCTATCACCATCTAATTGGTGATCCTCCTATCATCAGCACATCAGTGCTCCTATCATCACTATGGGGCTCGTCGTATCATCATCAAACTATTGATAAACCCACCATCACCACAGTGATCCGCCTATCATCATCAAATTGGTGATCCTCCTATCACCAGCACATCGGTGCTCCTATCATCACTATAGGGCTCGTCGTATCATCATCAAACTATTGATAAACCCACCATCACCACAGTGATCCTCCTATCATCATCTAATTAGCGCTAAAATAAATCTAATGCTAATCCTAACCCAACCTAATATTATCCTCCGTATGCATTCTAATTCACTACCACGGCTGTTGTCCTAGTCTACACTAAGCGAATGTCCTGAATTCGTTGCCCCCTCATTCCTAAATCTTTGCATAAGCGACGTCATTTATAGCAAAGTCATTCTACATTTTGCTGCTGATAGCTGAAGCTAGTTTTATGAGATTACGAAGATCTGAAAATAAAGACAGTTTTAAGCACACAACTCTTCAAAATATGGCGAGACACTAGACACAACACTGAGGGAGATTATCGTTTTGGAGGTGGTTCAAACGTGGGCAGAAAGCGATAAGCGTCTCGAACTAAAAGGAGACTACGCTCTGGTAGGAGGTGACGTCACGGAAGGCTAATAAAAGAGATTGGATTGGAGGTCGTGCTGCTCTGTGTTATAACTTAAGCAGCTTATGCGGTGCAACTGAGGAAACCCATGACGACTGCGCACTGACTAGAGCTTGGCGATCTGAAAGTGATTTCTCGCATTTTGTATTTGGCAAGCGAGAAGCCATGACGTACTAAGTGAAGGGTTCACTAACTATTATTCTGTTTTATAACAGCCAGTTCATTTTGAAAACGCAATTACTTCGAAATTTACAACATATGGGGGGGGGGGGTTACGTACATTATTTTTTTCTAGAATTAAATACATTTTAGTTCATGAATGAGGGCGCGGAAGGGGATCTGCAGTGGCCAGTCGTGGCTAGAGGGACTGAATAAGACCACGAAACATCTGTAAATGCAGAAGGCATCAAGCCGCGATTCCTCCTTCAGACTGCAAACAGAAGTTTATACAGAGCGGTATTCGAACCACGTTCTGTGGGAAAGGCGATTCATAAATGTGGGACAAAGTTCCCTCTGGGGAATCAGATTTAAATGTGGGCCCAAATATTCAACGAATTTACGTAATAATTGTTTAAACATATCCACATATTTAACTCAAATTGTTTTCGTTAAAAACATAATCTAAGTGACACTTAGGCAGTGGGAACGTTCGTCGTTGTTATGAAGTACCTGGAATGCAAATGGGACGATGATTATACATAACACAACTTTATTATAATGAAATAAAATCATTACTAATTTTTATGCAGTGCGTGGCATCTAAACTTTTAACCTCTAACTTTTGATAACTTTCCGAAAAGTAATTACTACAAAATTTAAAAAGTTCGTCTTCGATTTTAATGATGGCGGCTAAACTTTACTTTTCTAAACACCGAAATGACTATAATTTCTCAATTAATTATCGTATCAGTTTTCACGGCTCCTACATTCGAATTATTCTTGCCATCGTAATTTTTACTTTAGTGCAAATTTCGGCAAATGCCTCCGAAAATCTATTAAAGTTTTTCGTTGAAGTGTACCTTAAATGTTTACGTCTCTCAGCTCGAGAGAAATTTCGTCCTCGGTCCTCGACACCTCAGAACTCGTATTTTCTGTCGGAATGCGTGACCTCGGTCACATTTATGTGACCCCTGACATGGCAACCTACGATTCAATCGGAAATACATTTTTAATCTCTTAAGACATTTGTGAATATACGAATAAGAGTGAACACCTTCGCGCTGTTGCAACGTTCGTGTGATGCTAACTATCGGGGAACTACTTTTTGTCATCGTACAGCAAACTGCTGTCAATTTCCTAATGCACGTTTCCGAATGGACTAAATTTAGCTGCATTACAATTAAATCACTAATAAACACTTGCAATTCGTCCAAATTTTGCAGCTCGATGCATTTCCAAAACGCAAGGCGTTTCCAAAAAAATACCGCCAAAATGTGCAGACGGGCGCCATAATGCCTACGAACTTCACAATTAGCTCTACACGTTCCGACGCTATAAATTCCGAACTGGAAATATATAATTCGGCCGAAACGATTATTTTAACTTTTTAATCAATTCTGAATATTAATTATTATATTATTATTATTAATAAGATACGTCTGCAGTACCGACTGCTTGGGAGCTACGTTCGACGTTGCGGAGGAAACTACCGGCGAGTTATTTTTGCACTTAATTAACGCGAATTTCAACGCAACGACCGATAAATACTTGCAACTGCACTAATTAATGATGACTGATGAGATTGCACTACAATACCTAAGTATTTCCCCAGGCACTCTTTGCAGACGCAGGAGCGAGGCACACGCACATCCAGTCTCGATCGCAGGGGAAGGCTCACTGAACTTGCACGGCGGGAAAATGAACTAACCACGGGGTCTACACGCACGGCGGCCCGGCCAGAGTGGCGGATCGTACGGTTTGCAGAACGCGTCTCCGACTCGCTTTCAAAGGGGGTGTCCGCCTCTCGCTAGCTGCTAGCTAGTGAGTGACGTCACGAGGCTTCTTGCAAATGGCGATTCCCAGGGCAGCTCGTCGTTTGCATTCGTCGCTTCTTGTATCACTCCGCGTTTAACCCTGGGAATTGTGACGTAACGAGAGACCAATATGTCGGACTTTCTGCCACTAATAACCTAATTAATTACAAACCACCTCGTAAAATGAAGGAGTTCGAATGGGCGTGTCTTTACTAGTATCCATGCACCATTTTGAATTGTGAATTGGTTTTGGTGACGCCATCTTGCCCTTGGTTGGACCCCCAGAACGGACTGACCGTGAACATCCGACTTCCTCTAAATAAACCGAAGGTCACTCATCTGCAGATGTTTCTGTGAATGTGAATCATTCTTTCTCCGAAACTCGTCCTAGAGACGTGGGGTTCAGAGCCCGGTTAATCAAACGTGCGTCTTATTAATTAACTTTCAGTTCGTGTGGGAGGATTAGGTTCGTTCTGTTTGACTTTGTACGGGCTTCGAACTGCACGGCACAGAACGGAATCTTCAGCGGGAAGATGAGTAACATCTAGTCGGACAGAAAATCCCCTGTTCATCACACGGTTTACAAAAGCTCGTGTCTTGACGAATTAAGGCGAGTCCACAAAAATTATAACGCGTGTATTTTTACACGTGCGTAAACTGAGCATCGGAGTGCAATGAACCAGCTCTCAAAAGACGTTAACACACGTTTCGCTATACGCCCTAGTGACCTTCAACCAATTTCCTCAGTGACTGCGCGAATGAGATCGCGTTCTTCGTTGCTGTCAGAAAGACTGTTTTGTTTTTATTTCTTTCGAACTGAATCCGACGCAGCTACGAGGGTCTACGCACGTGTGTGACAAAGACAGGTGGACTTTTGGGCTAGGAATACTGGAGGCGAGTCATAATAAAGCCTTCGGTGCTGAGGAGGTCAGGTTACAATCTGATAAAGACTCTATCAATGGTTTTTGAATCGAATCAGCGTGTTGTTGAAGATAACGCTTCGCAGACAACTTTTGTTTTCATCAAAGAAACCTTCGATACGACGTAATATTAATGAATTATATATAATTAGACGTAGAATCGTAAACATATTATTGTCAACACAGGATCATTAAATGACCTTGGAATTCACTCTAGCAAGGAACTCACTGACAGCCAATCCAAGAACAGAGCAGTAACAATATATTAAAATAGAAATAAAATATTAACCAAAAACATCAAATATGGCGGGTTTATAGATTTATCAGTGGGGAATAGACCGTCTGTTTAGATATTACCCACGTTTTACAGATACTTACTGCCTGCATTTACCACCGTGATGATGGAAACTGTAAGCACCTCTGAAACGCCGGCCAGTTTCTTGCCTAACACATGATTCAACATTTCAGCAAACAATTATTTTTAAATGTCAATGATGAAGAATGATTCTTGAGAAGCTGATAGTAGCTCCTCTGTTCAGAAATATTTCCTTCTATATATTCTAGAAGTCGGATGACATGTTATGATGCCATTTTAAGTGTTGATTATGAATCTGATGGGGTCATTACTGTGCCCTGCCCTGTCGGAACACGGGGACAGGCGCGTTCTGTTCCATGTATCAGCTGGGAGGCGCCAGCCAATGGGAGACTCGGTCTTCTAGCTCATGCTCTCTACTTTTGTGCGCGTAAGGCGTGGAAACTCGGCTGTGTCGTTGCGCGGATGCCCCCCCCCCCCTCACGCACTGTTCGATTCTCTGTCTGTGAATGTCCCCTGTGTTCCATCTGACTTGTTGTCCCACTGGAACTAACTTATAATTTGAAAAATTCTCTTTGTAATGTTTCCAAAGAACCTAACCTAAAGAGACTCCTCTCCATTCACCGTTGCTTACAAAAATCTAAAGAATCCATCCCAAGTTCAAGGCCCTGGAGGACCACCCCTTGTCTGCTGTCCACAACTGCTTATTCAGTATATTTGCGGAATTATCTACCCACAATCTGAGAACTTGCAATGCTGTCCTGATAAGAAACACTCAACTTAAAAACGAAATAAAGTTGTGACAAGTGATGATATTACAATTTTTCTTCTCCAAATGTCACCAAGACAGCAGAACATCATCATTATTAATCACCACCTTGAACATCTGAAGTCTGAAATACGCGTATTCTCTACATTTCCATTCAGGTCACTGTGAGGCACATATTGAATTATATTCTGACTTGAAAAACGCTTTCCAAGTCAGAACACACCGCATTCCTAGTCATGATGCTTCAAATCATGTGGGACAGTCCCAGCCACGGCTTTCCAAGTAATATTAAGACCACGCCTAAATAATGCGTGCCTAGAGTTGCAGGAAGAATGTCTTCACTGAGGACAGGTATAATTTATTAAGAAAATGACAAATAAATATATTATTTCTGTATAAACCAAGCAATCTGAAAAATCAACGTATAATAGAGCCAGTGAATGTTACAGTTATGTACCGTGGTTTTCCTCAATTTCCCCAATTTATAACTTGTGTTGGGCAAGGCCGTGGTCTAGGCAACACGGAGTTTTCCTCCGTGGCATCCCAACAATTACTCCATTCACACACAGAAGAAGGCAATGGCAAACCACTTCTGGATCATCTGCCAAGAACGTATATGAACAGGTCCCAGTCCGAGAAGAGAAAAGGATGGAAGGATCCTGTTCATATGGATCTGTCCTCAGACAGTACACTAAATAATAATAATAAGCCACATTCTACTATCCTGCAGCTCAGAAAATGACATTTCTTTCTCAGAATGTCTTCAGTTAAGTATCGGTAAGGTGGCGACGACATGGAGGCTACTTAGACCTTACGCAGTCCAGATAACATGATAATGAAATACAATAAAATATACAAAACTTGAAACAAGCGAACGGAAATGAAAGACACACAAAGCCTTAATACAAAGACCCGAAGGAAAGGGACAGCTGGGAAGACCAAGACATAGAATTGAAACTAATATCGTATTGAAAAGTTGTACTTTACGACAGCTTATAATTTTCAGGAAGTGAATATAACCGGTTGTAAAAGACGTAAGGAAAATCTAAAAGAGATTTAATTAAAGCAGTTTCCTTCCGTGACAATAAAACGTCAGGGATTTGGAAGGCAAGCTGGGACTGTTCTGGTACATTAACACTCCGAAATGAATATCGAATTATCAAATGCAAGCCGTGACCAATTCCACCTTCTCTGCTGATTGCTCGGCGAGTGTGGGTTCATTTAAATCTTAATTACAAACTCCGAGGCGACAGCCCCCATAGAGAAAGATTTCGCGTAGACACAGACGTGTGAAGTTACGGACAGATTTCTCTCTGCAAATATTTCTTACCCAAATCGAACTTTGATTTCGAGCTCTGTAAATCGTGTTCAGGAACGGAGGAGAGTTTCTCGGGGAGGCGACCGTTGAATCTATGATCTCCTCGTCGAGTCGAACATCTTCTGTCTTCTTATCTTGTGATTAGTTTCCGAGCCATAGGCGATGAGACATGTTCAACGGGACTCGAAACCAGGTCACACACTTCGGACTCTTAACCATTCAAAAAACAAAGTAAAGTTTGAACAATATCTGTCAATCCGACCATGAACTACGTACAATTCAATTTTTCCATTTTTACAACCGGTTATCAGTTGTATTACGTGGAGAGATCAAACGAATTGGATTGAAACGTAGTCACTAAAATTTCCTTCCATTCTGCCGCCATGTTTTTATTTAAATTGTTGGAATACGTAACAATGCGATAACCAAATTCGCCTTCGTTCAGCTGTTGACTGGTTTCCGTGGTTATTCTGTTACAACACGAGCTTTCGAGCGGTTTCTGTCTCGACACGCGTGGTTAGCGAATCAGAGAGTTTCAGCGATTGCCATGGATAAGATCGGAAAATCTGTAAGGAAACTGTGGAAAGCGATGGGAAAACAAATTAGAAGCAGCAAACCCACAAAAGCAGGAAGAAGATGGAAGGACATTTACCGCCTGGGGAAAAAGGTCAGTACCTACCGCCTTCACTTTGTGCCCCTGAAATTCATCAACGCAGTTTGTCAGAAAATAAAATGAAGTTTACGCTCGCCTAACGTAATACGAAGAGAAAACTGACATCCATTTTAATATTATCCTTCCATCGATGTGTAGGTCCACCAATTCGTCTCTTTCCTTCAGACTCTTGTGTGGGTTATCTGTCATCTCCGTGAGCATGCTACATGTTCTGCCAATCTTGTTTTATTCCATTCGTTAGTTCGTCTTAGTTTAGGCCTCGAAGCCACCGCGGACTTACGAAAATTACTTTTTCTTATAAAATCGAAACCGCGCGAATATTTGGGCCCGCGCAAGCCACGCCTAAACAACGGAATTGAATGAACCAGTTCGTTGTCCGTACTCGAATTTTCATTGTTTAATCGGACGCCTCTTTTTTTTAGAAGTCGTCCAGATCAGAGGACCAGACAGCATCCACTTATAGGTAAGTGATCTGGGCTTCGGTAAGAGACACACGAGTTGCATCAACTGTTGAGGCTATTGGAGCATATAGCAAATGTCGATGGCTTCACTGTTGAGCACAACACGTGGTCGCAAGGAAAATGTGTTAATTACCCACCTCAGCGTTTCGCACAACAATTAAGTCTCAGAATTACATTAGAGCCCTAGAAAAATTCATCGATCGACTTGTCTAGCGAGGGACTGTCGCCTGTCGCCTGTCGCCTCTTATTGAAGAGAAATCTGGGAAAGATTTTTTATTAATTGTTTTAAAACTTTCAATATTGATCACGGATTTAGATCAGTGATTGTGATCTATAATTTTCTTCTTGTGAAGTTAATCAATTTGCAGCATCACACGCGCACTAATGCATAAAATTAGATTATAATGAAATCAGGAATCCGCCTGTCCACCGAAGACCAAAATATTTAGAAATGTAAACGTAAGAACATGTAGAAATTTGTGTTAAATTTGTTTTGCATTTCCTGTGATATTTCAAAGGTCATTGTTTCTGTAATGATTTTTAATTCCTTTTAACACAGGTCGAAGCCACTAGATGACTCTGTGGGCTGTAGCTCCGCTCCGCAAAATTTTGAGAGTGTAGACCTCAATGAACAAATTCGGAGCGTGGATGATGTTGATCGGGCAGCCAACTTGAGGAGGTGTCCAGCCTTGGAAGAAGACTGTGTCGCCGTCAGATGGGAACGCGATGCTCTGAAGAGAACAGTGAAAGAGCTGGAATTGAAACTGCAGGCCAAACAAGGAACACTAGAGCGGAGGAATCTTTATTTAGAAGAGGAAATTTCAAGACTGACAGCAGAAAATAATTCCATTAGACCTGAAATTCAAAATCTCCACGACGCACGCACTACCGAAACGTCTGAAATGCTCGATAAATTCGGGAGACAGATCAGGGACTTAGAGGATCAGGTGGTAGAAGAGATATTGGCGATCGAACGAAAGTTCATTGAGGCAAACCGAAAGCTTCCGCAATTGCAAGACGAGATGAGCATTTTTGAAGACGCGAAAAGGCAATTGGATTCGATATTTGACGATCAGATGGCAGAAAACGAGAAGCTGGAAGCGGATTTGCGGGAGCTGGAGAGGGCGCTCAGTTCGGACAACGAAGCCATGATTGAGGATTGTGTACAACAATTTGCAGGGCTTCAGGGGCAATTGCTGCGTAAAATAAGGGAAGTTGAGTGTAATTATATCAGTTTGAACAAAGACTGCTTGCAAGTGAGAGACGAAAAGTCTATTTATGAAGCGTCCAGGCAGCAACTGGAGGAAACTTTTAATGACCAGATTAAGGGACTGTGTGCTCAGACACAGGAACTAATTGCCGACGTTAATCATAACGAAAAAGGAAATGCTAGGAGAACAGGCGTCTTCAGGAAGGAAATCAAAGAATGTTTTGATGGTTTAGATCAGCAAGCGCATTTTGAACTTGACAGTACCAACAGTAAGTACATTAGTCTGAAGCACGAGGTTTATCAACTGGCGGAGGAAATGTCAAAGTCCAGGGAAAGAGAAAATGCAGCAATCGGCGCACTGGAGGATCGTATAGCCGGTCTGACGTCAGCGGCGACTGGGGAAAGCGGGAAAACCCAGAAGTGGTGGAAATGCCGTTCCTCCGGGAAAAAAGTGAGTACGAACTGCCCTTCTCCCATTTTTAGTGTTCCCGGAATCAAGAATGACAATTTGGGCCCCTCCGGGCAATTCCTGTCACGGAATATCTGCAGTTGCCTCTAGGAAGGAAGGCGATAAAATATTCAAATATCGAATTTCGAGCGTTTGTGGTGTTTGCGGGGTGCCAGGCGTTTAGGGGCGTAAAATTTTCTACAGCAATTTTTACCAACGTAAGTTCTAAATCGATCAAGTCACGTCCTTTCGGGAGTCCCCAAATTTACTTTAGCTGAAAAATCAGGGAATGTCTCTGCACCCTTTTGCTGTTTCACGACGCTCGAGGGGAAACTGATGATTATTGCCTCGCTGTGTAGATTTTGATTCATAGTTCAAGAACATTGTTTAATGACGTAATTATTTTTTGAGAATGAAATGATGAATCTCATCTTCTCTGGGTTTCATACCGAGTCCGATGAACGACCGCTTGACTTTGATGTATCCTTGTATCGTATGTCACGTGGTACACACAAAATTGTTGTAATTACAGATCGATTAATTGTTCATTCGTCTGTAATTCTTGTCACTAGTGAAATATAAAGAATCAAAGGCCGGCAGATATCATTAGCATCAGATATAAAAAAGGAAAATGTTGATCTCAAAGATGGGATGGGTTCTCTTTGTCACTTTTGAAACTGAGGTCTCCGAATCCTCCAAAGTCTCTCTTTGCCAGTCAGAGCTTATTTGTTGTTCTGGTGGTTTTCAGAGAGACGAAGCTTACAACGATTGCTTAATGGCTTTAATCGATGTAATGAGGATGAGATATCGATTCTCTGAGTTCGAGAAGAACGCACTAGCGTCGAAGGCAGAGACCCTGGAGAGAGAGTTGAACGATGCGAAGAATCAAATACGGCGACTGGATGAATCACATGAGATCGCCCTTACGAAGTCGCAAAACACTTCAGGATGTCACCACGAGCGTCCGAGAACTTGTCAAAAAAGCTCCGACGGCAAAGGAATTTGTTGCCTCCGGAGGAGAACGCTTTGAAGGGAATTTTTCTATCTCGTACGTTAAAGTCCTTAAGGATGAACACGCTTAAGCAAATTCCAAACTCAATTACAATTATAAATCCGTAGAAAATGAACTTTCCTCTCACAGGTCAAACTTAATTATTAAAAAACCTGGTCACTTCAGTTCCAAAACTTTGAAGATAAATTTGAGGTTATGACGGCGGTGAGTTTGCCGTCTGCTTTGTTTGTACGCCACATCACCTGACAGAATTCTGCCGACGTTTCAGAGGTCCTGTTTGCCTCCTAGAGAATGGCCCATGACAGAATGAAAGGAAAGGTCTTTATGGATGACTCAGGAGTCAGAGCCAAGGGAATTGACTGGGAAGAACATAGTTTAATGCCTTCTTCCTGTCTGTTCATATTACCCGTTGGTCAGACTATGCTTTGTAACCCGTACCCTTAGCCTTACCCATTTTTCGAGATGCTGCAAGTACCTCTGAAACGTCGGAGGAGTTCTACCAGAATACACGGCGCTACAGCTAGGAAGCGAGCTGTCTTGCACCTCAGAGCCGTGAAAACTTAAACGTCCAATCCATTGATGACTCCTTACGGTAATAGAAGACCAGGGTTTAAATTATTCTTATTAATGTTATCACCAATTTTATTTTTAATATTATCGCTTCTAATGTTATCACAGGAAAATAAAATTTCATTTTATTGTCAAATTATAAAGTGTATTATAATATAATTCAATTACGTAATTATACATTAATTCCTCTAAGTACGTCCTTTAAATTTAAGCATTTTTTACAAACATCGAAATATCACTTACAAAATTAATACCTAATTTCTTGTATTATTTAATGTCGTAAATTAAATTGTAACATTTGTAGTAAAACAACTATTTGTTTTTATTCCACCTACATCAACATTTTTTATGCCCAAGCGAAATATAACAAATTGTGCCACAATTGGCAGCCAGTCTTGTTTTATGTACAATAATTTTTATAAACGTAGGTTCTTTTTTATGAGAAGTTTTCTTTATGCCTCAATAGCACTAATGAACCGTTCATCGTAAAACATACAGAAAATTAATCTGCAGTAGAAATGCGATAAACCATAAGGAAATAACCTCTGTTTATTGTGAGAATCCTACGATACGCAGATACGTAAAACTGTAACATACTGATTGTTACAGGAAGTGGTACATATAGTTACCACTTGGCTTTAAAGGGTAAATTTCTAATAGTTCCTTATACAACTTTCTCTTAGATAAATATCACAAAATTCCTACTTCCATTTTTCTTAGAGGCTGGTTAGAGTCGTAGGTTATTAAATGACGACTGAAACAATACGAAAATTATTATTATTATTATTATTTACAGATTATTTAATGACGCTTCTTCAGTATCTCAAACTATCTTCTTCTTCTTCTTCTATGGCTCTCCGGTTCGTATTCGGTCCACGGCCTCCTCAATTCTCCTCTTCCGTTCGGTCCTCTGTTAGGTCCGTCTGTCCGAGGCTTTGATCGAGGTCTCGAAACATCTTCCTTTTTACAGTGCAAGGTTGTTAGCCTTGCGACCAACCCCCAACCTGGAGGACCAGGGTACCTCTCCCCCTCGACCAACCCTACCAGTAGCTCTTGGGGTCACTGAGGTCCTCGGCCCCACCACCACGACGAGGCGCAGGTAATATTAAGTGGGGGAGGAGAGGAAAATAAAGACTGCAAAGCATTGAATGGACGGACTGAATAAAACCACCAACTTCTCCTCCGCTAATCAGGATAGACAACTTCCGGTCTGCGATTTGAAGCCTGGAGCACCCATCGAATCCTGGTCAAGACATAATTTTCTTCCTTGCGGCTACATTGTTGGAATACGTAACAATGCGAAAAGCAAATTCGCCTTCGTTCAGGTGTTGACTGGTTTCCGTGGTTATTCTGTTACGATACGAGCCTTCGAGCGGTTCTGTGAGGTTAGCGAATCGGAGAGTTTCAGCGATTGCCATGGACAAGATCGGCAAATCTGTAAGGAAACTGTGGAAAGCGATGGGAAAACAAATTAGAAGCAGCAAACCCACAAAAGCAGGAAGAAGATGGAAGGACATTTACCGCCTGGGGAAAAAGGTCAGTACCTACCGCCTTCACTTTATGACTCGTGTGTGTGCCCCTGAAATTCTCAACGCAGTTTGTCAGAAAATAAAATGAAGCTTACGCTCGCCTAACGTAATACGAAGAGAAAACTGACATCCATTTTAATATTATCCTTCCATCGATGTGTAGGTCCACCAATTCGTCTCTTTCCTTCAGACTCTTGTGTGGGTTATCTGTCATCTCCGTGAGCATGCTACATGTTCTGCCAATCTTGTTTTATTCCATTCGTTAGTTCGTCTTAGTTTAGGCCTCGAAGCCACCGCGGACTCACGAAAATTACTTTTTCTTATAAAATCGAAACCGCGCGAATATTTGGGCCCGCGCAAGCCACGCCTAAACAACGGAATTGAATGAACCAGTTCGTTGTCCGTACTCGAATTTTCATTGTTTAATCGGACGCCTCTTTTTTTTAGAAGTCGTCCAGATCAGAGGACCAGACAGCATCCACTTATAGGTAAGTGATCTGGGCTTCGGTAAGAGACACACGAGTTGCATCAACTGTTGAGGCTATTGGAGCATATAGCAAATGTCGATGGCTTCACTGTTGAGCACAACACGTGGTCGCAAGGAAAATGTGTTAATTACCCACCTCAGCGTTTCGCACAACAATTAAGTCTCAGAATTACATTAGAGCCCTAGAAAAATTCATCGATCGACTTGTCTAGCGAGGGACTGTCGCCTGTCGCCTCTTATTGAAGAGAAATCTGGGAAAGATTTTTTGACGTAAATACGTCTATATTTTAGGGTCAGTGTCATTCGGCAAAAATGTTACGAAAAAGTGTAACTTCATTGTTATGTTACCTTGGAAACGTCATCTGTTTATCAACAAATAAACAACAATGGTTACCTACATAGTTACCTTATCTTACATTACATTACATTACTTTACATTACATTCAGCTACCATAGACCCATCTTAAGCGTAACTAATTCAAGTTAAATAAGCAATGTCTTAATCAAACTTTACTCAATTGTAAAGCATATATAAAGGAAATATTTAGAATAAAGCCAATATATAAACTTCCTTTCCGTATAGACGTATTTACGTCAAATTCTCCGGAACCGTCGTTCCACTGACAACTTTTATTAATTGTTTTGAAACTTTCAATATTGATCACGGATTTATATCAGTGATTGTACGTGGATGAATAATGTGATTGTGATCTATAATTTTCTTCTTGTGAAGTTAATCAATTTGCAGCATCACACGCGCACTAATGCATAAAATTGAATTATGATGAAATCAGGAATCCGCCTGTCCACCGAAGACCTAAATATTTAGAAATGTAAACGTAAGAACATGTAGAAATTTGTGTTAAATTTGTTTTGCATTTCCTGTGATATTCAAAGGTCATTGTTTCTGTCATAACGACGCAGAGTAGTGATTTTTAATTCCTTTTAACACAGGTCGAAGCCACTGGATGGTTCTGCGGGCTGTAGCTCCGCTCCGCAAAATTTTGAGAGTGTAGACATCAATGAACAAATTCGGAGCGTGGATGACGTTTATCGGGCAGCCAACTTGAGGAGGTGTCCAGCCTTGGAAGAAGACTGTGTCGCCGTCAGATGGGAACGCGATGCTCTGAAGAGAACAGTGAAAGAGCTGGAAATAAAACTGCAGGCCAAACAAGGAACACTAGAGCGGAGGAATCTTTATTTAGAAGAGGATCCTTCTGCACTGTTCGCTGAAAATAATTCTTTCTTAGCTGAAGTTCAGGATCTCCACGACGCACGCACTACCGAAACGTCAGAAATGATGGAGTATTTCGGAAAGCAGACCACGGTCTTAGCTGATCGTCTCCTAGCCGAAATATTGGCGATCGAACGTTCCTTCGTTCAGGCAAATAGCGATATTTCGCAGGTGAAAGGAGAGATGAGAATTTATGAAGACGCCTTCAAATTGATGCAAGCGACATTTGAGGCCCTGGTGGCGGAAAAGGACAGGTTAGAAACGAAATTGCGTAATCAGGAGGGAGCCCTCATTGCTGAAAGCGCCGCCATGGTTAAGGAACGTTTACAGAAATTTGCAAGCAAGAAGGAGCGGTTGTGGCGTAAAGTGTTGGACATTGGTCGTAAGAACGTCACCCTGAAGAAGGACTTGCAATTCACAGACGAAGAAAATATTTACGAAGCTTCCAATCAGCAGCTGGAGGAAACAGTCGCTGACCAGATTACAGAACTTTGTGTTGTGAAGCCTCAGACAACAAATGGCGATGAAAATCAAAATGAACAAAGCAATGGCAGCAAGTCACTCGCCCTGAAGAAGGAAGACAAAGAATGTTTAGTTGGTTTGGAAGAGCAGATCGTTTCTGAACTTGGTCTCATTGAAAGAGAGTACAGTGGTCTTTAAAAAGAGCTCTGTCAGGCGATGTTACAACTTTCAAAGTCCAGACAAAGAGAAAATTCCACTATTCTTCAATTGGAGGATCGGACGGCCCTTCTGACTTCAGCGGCGGCGGCGAAACGCAGAGGAAAGAAGAAGTGGTGGAAATTGCGTTCCTCCGGGGAAAAAGTGTGTATAAACTCAGTAGTAACTCAGTCTATACAAATTCGAATGAGAGAATGACAATGAACAAAAAAGTGTAAATTATGAAGCAGACGTCGCCTAATTTAAACTTTCTCTGGGCATTAGCCTGGAGGGACTGAGTAAAACCACCAACAGGATTTAAACCCTAGAGCACCCAAACACAAGACAGGACAATTACACAAACAAACAAACTCTCTTCGTGAGCTGTCAAAATGTTGACCTTCACGATTCGCAAAAGTTCATCAACGCACTCACAAAACCCCAAAAACTTAATTTGAATGACGGGGAATGTCAAATCCAATCGTACTTTTTCTCAACTTCCATTTTAATATTATCCTTCCATTTAAGGCTAGATATGAGACTATGGATCCTTACTTTAACGCGCTCCTATCACGTTGGTTCCTAGTCCTTTGCTCACCAGCGCATTTGACAGCGAAACACTTGAAGGAATCACCACCTGAAATATCTCATTGGCGTACCTGTGATTTATTTGTGGTTAGTTAACAGTAACGGAGGACGTTAGTTGAAGTGGTGGAGAGAGATAGAAAAGGCATATAAGGCAAAGGTAGAAATAGAGGGAGAGAGAGGTAAATAGGCAAAAGTCAATATTCTTTTAAGTAAACGAACATAATATCTAGTGTAATGACATCGCCGCAAACTCAAAACACAACATAAATTAATAAACAACAGTTAATAGCGTGAATCGGTAAGGGATTTAGTTCGTGAAATCTTTAGTGGGGGTCGCTCTGTTTGTCTCTCCATTAATTCTCGTAGAAAGTTAGAACACGTAAATAAAAATGTTGAAATCATTGATGTACTCAACACACGCCACTGAACATTTCCCCTTTACCCCCACACCAGCAGCTCCGACTGTAGCTTGGATGTTATTTCCATTCAACTGAACAGCCAATCAGCAACGCAGGATCTCTCCCCACCGCCCGGACCCTTCCGAGCTCCGGTGAAACAGGATGACGCCATGCGCTGTGAGCCGGCGAACGATATATTTAATAATAACTCTTAAACCGACTGACGTTTCGGAAGTATTTATTACCACCATCATTAGGGCGGTTATTGGCGGCATGTACACCTCTGAAACGTCGGTATATTTCCGAAAAGGCTACAATCCCAACATCGGGAGTCATCTCGTCGAGCAGAGAATCTGAAATAATGAACATAATTTTAAAATTTAAATAAATAAACTTTTTAAAAATGTATTTATTATAATAATTATCAGAAAAATATTATATGATAATTGTACTGAATTCTTCTTGGTTAATAAAAGTAATCTAGTCAATAAAATGACGTTGGTTTACGTGCCACGCCTCGTAGCGAACTATACCATAAACCATAACATATGTTATAATGAAACATATTCTATAGACCATTCGATGTCTAGTACATGGTCTTAATGCTTTAAAATGGCGGCTAACAAATACGATACGTATCGTAAAAATTCAGGAATGTAACGAACACGTTCGTAAGCCGAGAGTTACCTCAATTGACAGAGTCTTTATCAGATTGTAACCTGACCTCCTCAGCACCGAAGGCTTTATTATGACTCACCCCCCGTATTCCTAGCCCAAAAGTCCACCTGTCTTTGTCACACACGTGCGTAGACCTTCGTAGCTGCGTCGGATTCGAAATAAAAACAAAACAGTCTTTCTGACAGCAACGAAGAACGCGATCTCATTCGAGCCGTCAGCTCGTCACTGAGGAAATTGGTTGAAGGTCACTAGGGCGTATAGCGAAACGCGTGTTAACGTCTTTTGAGAGCTGGTTCATTGCACTCCGATGCTCAGTTTACGCACGTGTAAAAATACACGCGTTATGATTTTTGTGGACTCGCCTTAATTCGTCAAGACACGAGCTTTTGTAAACCGTGTGATGAACATTCTCGTTTCGTAATAACAGGGGATTTTCTGACCGAATAGATGTTACTCATCTCCCCGCTGAAGATTCCGTTCTGTGCCATGCAGTTCGAAGCCCGTACAAAGTCAAACAGAACAAACCTAATCCTCCCACACGAACTGAAAGTTAATTAATAAGACGCACGTTTGATTAACCCGGCTCTGAACCCCACGTCTCTAGGACGAGTTTCGGAGAAAGAATTATTCACATTCACAGAAACATCTGCAGATGAGTGACCTTCGGTTTATTTAGAGGAACTCGAATGTTCACGGTCAGTCCGTTCTGGGGGTCCAACCAAGGGCAAGATGGCGTCACCGAAACCAATTCACGTAACATTCGAAGATATTTGTAAACAGACCGAAAGACGATGACCGGGTTTTGTTTACGTTTAATGCTCGTTTGTTTCTAAGCTAAAAAAATGGTGCATGGATGATAATAGTAAAGACACGCCCATTCGAACTCCTTCATTTTACGAGGTGGTTTGTAATTAATTAGGTTATTAGTGGCAGAAAGTCCGACATATTGGTCTCTCGTTACGTCACAATTCCCAGGGTTAAACGCGGAGTGATACAAGAAGCGACGAATGCAAACGACGAGCTGCCCTGGGAATCGCCATTTGCAAGAAGCCTCGTGACGTCACTCACTAACTAGCAGCTAGCGAGTGGCGGACACCCCCTTTGAAAGCGAGTCGGAGACGCGTTCTGCAAACCGTACGATCCGCCACTCTGGCCGGGCCGCCGTGCGTGTAGACCCCGTGGTTAGTTCATTTTCCCGCCGTGCAAGTTCAGTGAGCCTTCGCCTGCGATCGAGACTGGGTGTGCGTGTGCCTCGCTCCTGCGTCTGCAAAGAGTGCCTGGGGAAATACTTAGGTATTGTAGTGCAATCTCATCAGTCATCATTAATTAGTGCAGTTGCAAGTATTTATCGGTCGTTGCGTTGAAATTCGCGTTAATTAAGTGCAAAAATAACTCGCCGGTAGTTTCCTCCGCAACGTCGAACGTAGCTCCCAAGCAGTCGGTACTGCAGACGTATCTTATTAATAATAATAATATAATAATTAATATTCAGAATTGATTAAAAAGTTAAAATAATCGTTTCGGCCGAATTATATATTTCCAGTTCGGAATTTATAGCGTCGGAACGTGGAGAGCTAATTGTGAAGTTCGTAGGCATTATGGCGCCCGTCTGCACATTTTGGCGGTATTTTTTTGGAAACGCCTTGCGTTTTGGAAATGCATCGAGCTGCAAAATTTGGACGACTTGCAAGTGTTTATTAGTGATTTAATTGTAATGCATCTAAATTTAGTTAATTCGGAAAAGTGCATTATGAAATTGACAGCAGTTTGCTGTACGATGACAAAAAGTAGTTCCCAGAAAGTTTGCATCACACGAACGTTGCAACAGCGCGAAGGTGTTCACTCTTATTCGTATATTCACAAATGTCTTAAGAGATTAAAAATGTATTTCCGATTGAATCGTAGGTTGCCATGTCAGGGGTCACATAAATGTGACCGAGGTCACGCATTCCGACAGAAAATACGAGTTCTGAGGTGTCGAGGAGCGAGGACGAAATTTCTCTCGAGCTGAGAGACGTAAACATTTAAGGTACACTTCAACGAAAAACTTTAATAGATTTTCGGAGGCATTTGCCGAAATTTGCACTAAAGTAAAAATTACGATGGCAAGAATAATTCGAATGTAGGAGCCGTGAAAACTGATACGATAATTAATTGAGAAATTATAGTCATTTCGGTGTTTAGAAAAGTAAAGTTTAGCCGCCATCATTAAAATCGAAGACGAACTTTTTAAATTTTGTAGTAATTACTTTTCGGAATGTTATCAAAAGTTAGAGGTTAAAAGTTTAGATGCCACGCACTGCATAAAAATTAGTAATGATTTTATTTCATTATAATAAAGTTGTGTTATGTATAATCATCGTCCCATTTGCATTCCAGGTACTTCATAACAACGACGAACGTTCCCACTGCCTAAGTGTCACTTAGATTATGTTTTTAACGAAAACAATTTGAGTTAAATATGTGGATATGTTTAAACAATTATTACGTAAATTCGTTGAACATTTGGGCCCATATTTAAATCTGATTCCCCAGAGGGAACTTTTTCCATCATTTATGAATCGCCTTTCCTCAGAACGTGGTTCGAATACCGCTCTGTACAAATTCTGTTTGCAGTCTGAAGGAGGAATCGCGGCTTGATGCCTTCTGCATTTACAGATGTTTCGTGGTCTTATTCAGTCCCTCTAGCCACGACTGGCCACTGCAGATCCCCTTCTGCGCCCTCATTCATGAACTAAAATGTATTTAATTCTAGAAGAAAATAATGTAGGTAACCCCCCCCCCCCCCCATATGTTGTAAATTTCGAAGTAATTGCGTTTTCAAAATGAACTGGCTGTTATAAAACAGAATAATAGTTAGTGAACCCTTCACTTAGTACGTCATGGCTTCTCGCTTGCCAAATACAAAATGCGAGAAATCACTTTCAGATCGCCAAGCTCTAGTCAGTGCGCAGTCGTCATGGGTTTCCTCAGTTGCACCGCATAAGCTGCTTAAGTTATAACACAGAGCAGCACGACCTCCAATCCAATCTCTTTTATTAGCCTTCCGTGACGTCACCTCCTACCAGAGCGTAGTCTCCTTTTAGTTCGAGACGCTTATCGCTTTCTGCCCACGTTTGAACCACCTCCAAAACGATAATCTCCCTCAGTGTTGTGTCTAGTGTCTCGCCATATTTTGAAGAGTTGTGTGCTTAAAACTGTCTTTATTTTCAGATCTTCGTAATCTCATAAAACTAGCTTCAGCTAACAGCAGCAAAATGTAGAATGACTTTGCTATAAATGACGTCGCTTATGCAAAGATTTAGGAATGAGGGGGCAACGAATTCAGGACATTCGCTTAGTGTAGACTAGGACAACAGCCGTGGTAGTGAATTAGAATGCATACGGAGGATAATATTAGGTTGGGTTAGGATTAGCATTAGATTTATTTTAGCATTAATTAGATGATGATAGGCGGATCACTGTGGTGATGGTGGGTTTATCAATAGCTTCATGATGATACGACGAGCCCTTTAGTGATGATAGGAGCACCGATGTGCTGGTGATAGGAGGATCACCAATTAGATGATGATAGGCGGATCACTGTGGTGATGGTGGGTTTATTAATAGTTCGATGATGATACGACGAGCCCTATAGTGATGATAGGAGCACTGATGTGCTGGTGATAGGAGGATCACCAATTAGATGATGATAGGCGGATCACTGTGGTGATTGTGGGTTTATCAATAGTTTGATGATGATACGACGAGCCCTATATTGATGATAGGAGCACTGATGTGGTGGTGATAGGAGGATCACTAATTAGATGATGATAGGCGGATCACTGTGGTGATGGTGGGTTTATTAATAGTTCGATGATGATACGACGAGCCCTATATTGATGATAGGAGCACTGATGTGCTGGTGATAGGAGGATCACCAATTAGATGATGATAGGCGGATCACTGTGGTGATGGTGGGTTTATCAATAGTTTGTTGATGATACGACGAGCCCTATATTGATGATAGGAGCACTGATGTGGTGGTGATAGGAGGATCACTAATTAGATGATGATAGGCGGATCACTGTGGTGATGGTGGGTTTATCAATAGTTTGATGATGATACGACGAGCCCTATAGTGATGATAGGAGCACTGATGTGCTGGTGATAGGAGGATCACCAATTAGATGATGATAGGCGGATCACTGTGGTGATGGTGGGTTTATCAATAGTTTGATGATGATACGACGAGCCCTATATTGATGATAGGAGCACTGATGTGGTGGTGATAGGAGGATCACCAATTAGATGATGATAGGCGGATCACTGTGGTGATGGTGGGTTTATCAATAGTTTGTTGATGATACGACGAGCCCTATATTGATGATAGGAGCACTGATGTGGTGGTGATAGGAGGATCACTAATTAGATGATGATAGGCGGATCACTGTGGTGATGGTGGGTTTATTAATAGTTCGATGATGATACGACGAGCCCTATAGTGATGATAGGAGCACTGATGTGCTGGTGATAGGAGGATCACCAATTTGATGATGATAGGCGGATCACTGTGGTGATGGTGGGTTTATCAATAGTTTGATGATGATACGACGAGCCCTATATTGATGATAGGAGCACTGATGTGGTGGTGATAGGAGGATCACTAATTAGATAATGATAGGCGGATCACTGTGGTGATGGTGGGTTTATTAATAGTTCAATGATGATACGACGAGCCCTATATTGATGATAGGAGCACTGATGTGGTGGTGATAGGAGGATCACTAATTAGATGATGATAGGCGGATCACTGTGGTGATGGTGGGTTTATTAATAGTTCAATGATGATACGACGAGCCCTATATTGATGATAGGAGCACTGATGTGGTGGTGATAGGAGGATCACCAATTAGATGGTGATAGGAGGTTCACTGTGGTGATGGTGGGTTTATCAATAGTTTGATGATGATACGACGAGCCCTATAGTGATGATAGGAGCACTGATGTGCTGGTGATAGGAGGATCACCAATTTGATGATGATAGGCGGATCACTGTGGTGATGGTGGGTTTATCAATAGTTTGATGATGATACGACGAGCCCTATAGTGATGATAGGAGCACTGATGTGCTGGTGATAGGGGGATCACCAATTAGATGATGATAGGCGGATCACTGTGGTGATGGTGGGTTTATCAATAGTTTGATGATGATACGACGAGCCCTTTAGTGATGATCGGAGGGGGACGAGATTGCCGATGTTAGGATACTTGCAGTGTTCTGTCACTTCTAAGTGATCGTCACTTCTTTCCGAGACTACGTCAGCATTTCATCTGAAGTAAGAGCCTTCTTTTCCTCTCATCTTCCCAGCAGAAGAGATTCTTCGTAAAGAATTTGACACTTTACCACCGACCGACAGACAGACGGACAGGACGAGCGAAGCAAAGAACGCCTGCATTAAGCATCGTTTAGCGCGAGTCAGCTTAGCTCTCGCCTTCGAATGTTGGCGTAACTAATCGATATTTAAGGCGCGTGTATTTCGTGAACGCAATTGCGAAAGTTTTATCATCGAGGATCGCATCGGGTGAAGTCGCCAGGAACTATCGATTGTAATGCGACTTGCGAGATCGATAACTTATCGAGCAGGACATCAGGAATACGCAGTTTTGTTTACCTGCGAACGTAATGACGAGGCTTCATTACGCCGACAGATTGAGTCCGCATTTTGGCAGCGCTGAAAGTGACGTCACGTCAAAGATTAACATAAAAGCAATTTCCTGACGAATACCACACATGTTCTGTTCAAGTCCCCACTCTTTCTACATTACTAACCTACTAAGAGAATGCACACTTAATTCTCTCTTTATTGTTGTTTTTGTAATATTAGTAGTAGTAGTAGTAGTAGTAGTAGTAGTGGTTGTTGTTGTTCTTATTATTCTTCTTCTTCTTACGCATGGCCGGCAATTAGTATCAGAACTCGGCTTGTACGCTCATGTGTGTCCAAAATCAAATTCTGTTCGCTTAAATCTCGAAATTATTCTTAAATCATTCTGCAAATGAAAACCACAAGAAGTGGTTACATTTATTTGAATTTTCCATGCGGACTCCAAATCAGAATTTAGAATTCGTAAATATCTGTCACTCGGCGTTCAACGACCCGTGAAAAGACATTCGGGAGTTGAGAAGAATTTAATTACGACACCGTCCGGCCTAATCGAAGGCAAACGAAGAATTTCTCTCGTTTAAATCAGAGCGAAATTTAAATAAATAACAAAAGCATGAAGAGAGGCGCAAATGTCGACGTCTCCCACCGACGGACGGACGGACGGACGAACAGACGAACTGACAATAAGCACCACTCACCGCCTTCTCTTACACTTCTAATTCTTCGAAAAACGTCGTTTTTGCCCTGCAGGATCCACACGCAGATTTCTGTTACCCGACGTTTCTCAAAGTCATCTTCCGCAACGTCGACCAGGGAAACTCTCAAGTCCCACAGAAGGTGTCCCTTCGCTAGGGACAATATGTTAGTGTGAACCACAGTGCATAATTTAGGGGGTAGAAGACGGAATAGTTTAGTGAGCACCACATTGCATAATTTAGGGGGTAGAAGATTGCCTAGTTTAGTGAGCACCACATTGCATAATTTAAGGGGTAGAAGACTGCCTACTTTAGTGAGCACCACATTGCATAATTTAGGGGGTAGAAGACGGCCTAGTTTAGTGAGCATCACATTGCATAATTTAGGGGGTAGAAGACGGCCTAGATTAGTGAGCACCACAGTGCATACTTTAAGGGGTAGAAGACGGCCTAGTTTAGTGAGCATCACATTGCATAATTGAGGGGGTAGAAGACTGCCTAGTTTAGTGAGCACCACATTGCATAATTTAGGGGGTAGAAGACGGCCTACTTTAGTGAGCACCACATTGCATAATTTAGGGGGTAGAAGACGGCCTACTTTAGTGAGCACCACATTGCATAATTTAGGGGGTAGAAGACGGCCTACTTTAGTGAGCACCACAGTACGTAATTTACGGGGTAGAAGACTGCCTACTTTAGTGAGCACCACAGTACATAATTTAGGGGGTAGAAGACGGCCTACTTTAGTGAGCACCACATTGCATAATTTAGGGGGTAGAAGACTGCCGAGGTTAGTGTGCACCACATTGCATAATTTAGGGGGTAGAAGACTGTCTACTTTAGTGAGCACCACATTGCATAATTTAGGGGGTAGAAGACGGCCTACTTTAGTGAGCACCACAGTACATAATTTAGGGGGTAGAAGACGGCCTACTTTAGTGAGCACCACAGTACATAATTTAGGGGGTAGAAGACGGCCTACTTTAGTGAGCACCACATTGCGTAATTTAGGGGGTAGAAGACTGCCGAGGTTAGTGTGCACCACATTGCATAATTTAGGGGGTAGAAGACGGCCTACTTTAGTGAGCACCACATTGCATAATTTAGGGGGTAGAAGACGGCCTACTTTAGTGAGCACCACAGTACGTAATTTACGGGGTAGAAGACTGCCTACTTTAGTGAGCACCACAGTACATAATTTAGGGGGTAGAAGACGGCCTACTTTAGTGAGCACCACATTGCGTAATTTAGGGGGTAGAAGACTGCCGAGGTTAGTGTGCACCACATTGCATAATTTAGGGGGTAGAAGACGGCCTACTTTAGTGAGCACCACATTGCATAATTTAGGGGGTAGAAGACGGCCTACTTTAGTGAGCACCACAGTACGTAATTTACGGGGTAGAAGACTGCCTACTTTAGTGAGCACCACAGTACATAATTTAGGGGGTAGAAGACTGCCTACTTTAGTGAGCACCACATTGCATAATTTAGGGGGTAGAAGACTGCCGAGGTTAGTGTGCACCACAGTGCATACTTTAATGGGTAGAAGACTGCCTAGTTTAGTGAGCACCACATTGCATAATTTAGGGGGTAGAAGACGGCCTACTTTAGTGAGCACCACATTGCATAATTTAGGGGGTAGAAGACGGCCTAGTTTAGTGAGCACCACATTGCATAATTTAGGGGGTAGAAGACGGCCTAGTTTAGTGAGCACCACATTGCATAATTTAGGGGGTAGAAGACGGCCTACTTTAGTGAGCACCACATTGCATAATTTAGGGGGTAGAAGACTGCCGAGGTTAGTGTGCACCACAGTGCATACTTTAATGGGTAGAAGACTGCCTAGTTTAGTGAGCACCACATTGCATAATTTAGGGGGTAGAAGACGGCCTACTTTAGTGAGCACCACATTGCATAATTTAGGGGGTAGAAGACGGCCTAGTTTAGTGAGCACCACATTGCATAATTTAGGGGGTAGAAGACGGCCTACTTTAGTGAGCACCACATTGCATAATTTAGGGGGTAGAAGACTGCCGAGGTTAGTGTGCACCACAGTGCATACTTTAATGGGTAGAAGACTGCCTAGTTTAGTGAGCACCACATTGCATAATTTAGGGGGTAGAAGACGGCCTACTTTAGTGAGCACCACATTGCATAATTTAGGGGGTAGAAGACGGCCTACTTTAGTAAGCACCACAGTACATAATTTAGGGGGTAGAAGACGGCCTACTTTAGTGAGCACCACATTGCATAATTTAGGGGGTAGAAGACTGCCGATGTTAGTGTGCACCACAGTGCATACTTTAAGCCTTAAAGTAAGTAGAAGACGGCCTACTTTAGTGAGCACCACAGTACATAATTTAGGGGGTAGAAGACGGCCTACTTTAGTGAGCACCACAGTACGTAATTTAGGGGATTGAAGACGGCCTACTTTAGTGAGCACCACATTGCATAATTTAGGGGGTAGAAGACGGCCTACTTTAGTGAGCACCACAGTGCATAATTTAGGGGGTAGAAGACGGCCTACTTTAGTGAGCACCACAGTACATAATTTAGGGGGTAGAAGACGGCCTACTTTAGTGAGCACCACAGTACATAATTTAGGGGGTAGAAGACTGCCTACTTTAGTGAGCACCACATTGCATAATTTAGGGGGCACAAGAGTGCCGGTGATAGGGCGCACTAAGTGCGTGTTTTAAGGGGCCGTACAATATTTATTTTGAGGGGTATTTTATTACTGATTTTGGGGGGTTAATTTAGGTGATGCTAGCGTGTATTATGGGGGCAGATTTTAGGATTCAGTAAGGTGACGATATTAGGGTTATTTTTAAAGCTGCCTCATTCCCCTGTACTATCTGATATTTATTATGAGTCGTTTCAAAATTCAGTCTGAGTGGCCAGCCCATCGTAATATTTCTGACTTCTCTATCACCTTCAAGGTAGAACGTTTAAGCAACTGAATAGTTTGGCTTCAATCGCCTGCTAACTAACACGACGAATTCCGAGGTAAAGTAACTAGAGGGTTATAGCAGTGGTAGGTAGGTTCGCAGTGTGTGGTTCGCGAGTTTTTCATCGTATTCTTATGGTAGTCAGTGCATTCCGTCGATTGATCGATCTTTCGTCAAACGAAGCGTTGTTAAAATCGTTGCCATCACGAGTTATAACAGAGCCTACTAATCGCCAGATTTCGTGTTCGTGGTTACGAATTTTAAGCCTTTATCCGTTCGCCTTCGTCTCCCTTGTGAAAAGTGTTGTGTCCAGTGAATTCAAGGCTGTCTTAAGTGTCTGTGGTGCAGTGAAGTTTAGTGTTGTGCTGTGTTCTTCTGTGTCAGCGGAGTCAGCGTTCTCAACGAAGACTGCAGCTGCAGACGCCGATCGAACGATATCTTCTAGAGGAGCAGCGCGTACTTCGTAACGTAGAAACGATTTTTTATTTTACTAATCCGTAGGTTAAGGCCCCATTCGCTTTCGGATGGGATTTGCTTTTTTCCAGGTCATCAGGCATCGACACGGTCTTATCACGTCAGTCCGACCCCAGGCTGGTCGTGGTATCAACTGAGGACCGTGTCTTTTTGATTTCGTTAATGTTTTCTGCTCTTGTTTCAGGCTGTAAAGTGAACTCATGATTCAGCATAGAGAAAGACTTAGAACGTTGTTACACTGAAGAATCGCGTTACGCGAGCGAATAATAATAATAGTCACGTGACAACAACGCGCATTCAGGGACGTCTTCGTTTTACGTGGCGTTTTAATTTCGTGATTTTCCGTAGGCGTTAGGATTTTGCGAGAATCAAAACTTCGTTGCGTAATAATACACTTAAGTCCTGTGTTAAACCTAGTTGGCGACTTTAACAATCCAATTCGATTTCATTTCTTTGTAATACACCGACGACTTGATTGAGTTGTACTACGTAACGTGGACAACTCAAATGCATCAGAAGACAGATCAGGAGTACCAACTGCACAGTTAAGTATTTTCCTTTGTCTTTGTTAATTAACATTTGTTTGTTGCTGTTCTTACAGGAGACGTTTCGTTTGTTTGTTTGTTTCAGGTCCCGCTCACGTCCTGTGCCTCAACGTGGCGAGCGGGTGAAACAAAGAACGGTGCATTCCCGAAATTGTAGTCGGGGCGAATCTGTGCGCTCGGCAGCCACTGCCTGTATTTTTCCTCCGGGTCTGTAGAGTTGGCAGGGGCAGCGGGTGGGACGTTCAATCACTGCTCCCTAGCGGCAGAACTTTGCATCTCGCTTTTTGTATGTGACCCCCCTCCCCTCCTTCTGCTACGAGTTTCTGGACGTGGGCGAAACGCACAGATTCGCCCCAGACTGCAGTTCATTGACTGAAAAACCCCCCCCCCCCCATTTTGGTCATAGTTTTTGCTTTGTGTATGGTTATAATTCCTGAAGGGCACATTCTAATTGGCTTTGAAACTTTTTAATCTAATTCATTAAGAATGCTAAACGCCTATTGGTTGAGTCTTTCGAGTCTGTCGATCGATTTTCTCAGGACGAAATTTTTTTCCCGTTGGTGGTAGGAATTTTAAGATTTGGTATTTATCTCCGTTACAAAAATCTCCCCGCCGATTTTAATTTCATCAACTACTTTTTATTTTGCGTACATTTTCCTTGCATGTCGATTAGACTGAAATGTTTGTCTCGATGTAATCAGAGGAGAGGGGAAAAGAATGTGATGAAATGAAAGATATTTTGGCATATCAGTGAATTGCAATCATACATTTTCATTCAAATTTCTGTTGTCAGTAAATTTAGTTATTTGAAATCAGCAAATGCGGGAATGCATCGTTCCTTGGCCAAACAGGATATTTTTTTTATATAAATTCCAATTTTCAATAATTTCCATGCTCCCCCCCAGCCCCGAACGATTGGCTACTTAAAATGTTAAGGACAATCCCGACCTGCGTCACAGTCACGTGACACCTCCTGTGTGGTCCGTGTTGGTGATTCCCGACCTTCCATTCATTGCTGCTTGTTATTTGTTGTTCATTTCCTGTGCATTTTGCCAACAAAATGAGTTTAACGCCTAGGCACAAGTGCAAAGGATTCCGTAAACAGAATTCTGTATTACGTTTCAGGTTCTCGTGAGGGCTGGATGGATGAAATGGACTTGCGAGACCCCGTCTGCTTGTTGGAACATTTCAGAAAAAAATGCAATTGCAGATTTTAATTTAAACATTTATTTTAGAGTAAAAACACGTGGAAATACAAGATTTACGTTCATCGCTCACACCCGCTGCGGAAGAGTTCTTACTCCGAGCTTAAGAACTTGCCTCACATTCATATTAATTCTCGAAGTCTTTAAATAATTTCCAAAAGGTTCCCAAAAATTATTTTCCATACAAGAATAAATTATTTCAGAACTCAAACTGGACGGAAAGTCCGCTGAGTTCGCTCCTTTCACAATTCCTTTTAGAGTACAGTCTCCTGAATCAGACACAGCGGAATGATCACCACAGTCCCTTGACGCGCACTCTGTCGATGAATTTGCATCATTCCATGGGGATGTGTCCGCCGATACAATACGAGGAATTCCGTGATAGCAAAGTCTGCTCGCTCCAGACATGATAACAATATCACCACTGTGTATTAGCATCGCCGTAGGCTTCTCGTCGGCACTCGGTCCGCCAATTAGGAAAACAGCACTCTGACCAAAACTACCAAATGAAAGCAAAGAATTACTGGAATAATTATCTCTGGTTTCGGAAATTTATTTGTCAGTATATAATAACGTCCCACTCGATGGTACCTGCGCCTTGTCGTGGTGGTGGGGCCGAGGACCTCAGTGACCCCAAGAGCTACTGGTAGGGTTGGTCGAGGGGGAGAGGTCAGACTAAGACAGGTACCCTGGTCCTCCAGGTTGGGGGTTGGTCACAAGGCTAACAACCTTGCAGCGTAAAAAGGAAGATGTTTCAAAACCTCGGACAGACGGACCTAACAGAGGACCGAATGAAAGAGGAGAATTGAGGAGGCCATGAAAGAAGAATTTATAATAACGTACAATATGCTAAAACTGTGATGTACAGTTCGCAACCCACTGACTTTATCTCGACAGCGCTCTTCCAAAACTGTTACCTGGCAGCAGTTTTAACGTACACACGAAGGACAACATGAATTATAAAAATAAAGTATAATTCTAAAACACGTACTTAGAATTAAATTCTAAAATTGATAACTGTAGATATCAATTTTATCCTCAATCCAGATTACATTGTCTCGTACTAGCGTAAATTGTCAGTACGTGTGGCCGTGTGATTCCACAGGAAAAAATTAAATTGCTATTCCGAAACTTTGCTGGCAATGAACTGAGATTTGCGGAAGATTTCCGAGTCTCTAAATGTCGCAGCTATTAATAAAAAAATTAATACTCATGAAGTTTTTTGTGCCCGATGAATGGAAACAAAATATCGCCTGCCATAGAAATTGATTACTGCCAGTTTATTTAATGACATCTTCAGTAACTCAAATTAAATAGAGAGAAAAATAATGAATAACAAATGGATGAGGGAGAGAATAGCAAAGACCTAATTTAAATTAATATCGCAACATTTGCCTGGAGGGACTGAGTAAAATCTGTGATTCAGATACAGAATGTGGGACCACAAGACACCAAGCCCAAGATCAACCAGTCAGCCACACTTGGTAGATGCATATAATTTTTTTCAATACCTACACGACGTATCGGCTTACCTGAAAGATAGCAGGGGCGCGTCTTTGTCGGGCTCGGAATGATCTGTGTGCCCGGACAGGGTCGAGTCCATATGATAGTAATTCACAATTGCAGCTTGAGCGCGGAAATCATCGAAGCCAACCGCTGTAGCGACGTACTGGCACAGCGTGGCCAAATCTTGAGGGAAAGGGTCACGGGAGTCTTCGCTGTACTTCTGCGAAATAAATTAAATTATCCATTTAAATTCACCAGGACAATTTGCTTATACCAAATATATTAATCTGCATAAACTTTAAAAAAAAAATGACTTGCTATTATTAAGCATGCGTACTCTACAAAACATTTGTCTCATTATGACTTTGACTGTCCAAAACATGTTATGTTTAAGGAAAAACATTTAAAAGTTGCTCTGCTATCTGTAGAATGTCACATCCAATAAACTTCAATATCACACGCTTACAAACTCCCATATTATTTTAAAACTGCAAGCGTACGCAAGCATAAAATACATTCATATAATTTAAAACTGGTCACACCTTTTCATTTATATAATATTTTACAATTTCATATAAAAATTGAACTCATAAGCATTATCTAACAGAAAGGCAATAAACAGGAGCAACAGACGACATTTTAAGATTAAAAAATAAATAATCTTAAAAAGCAGAGAAGTGTAAAATATATCGAGGTCGCTACGATTTACCACAAAACAGCAGCACGGGCCAATAAGATGACAGAACAGGGCTGAATAAATGTCTCACTGCCGTCAACACGCTCAACATAGTTAAACTAACAGACACACATAATTAATAACCTATTTTAACATCTTCCATGTATCAGTGTCGTATATTATATCGCATATCATTTACCTTTGTATCCCAGTTATGATGGTATCCCAAAGTTGCCCATCGTAATTTCTGTAGAAGTATTTTTCCCTTTTCTGCATCTCTGGAATAATTCACAGCAACTAAATTAGAAATATTCTCAGACTAAAGTGAGGTTATGTGATCAACAACATGGCTGCTGTTACAGTTCAGGTATTGAGGTACAATAGGGCAGATATTAATAACCAGGAAATTATGTGGGTAAATGTGACCGAGGTATCAAAGTGGCTAACACTGTAACGAGGCGAACCACGTAAATGATCTGTGACGTTAGCTGAACTCTGTGTGGAATTTGTAGTGTGTGCTTCCAAATCTGAGTTGGCCACTCAGAATTTGCTGATTCCAATTTAAAAATAGCTGGTTACACTTTGACAAAATCACTTTAGTTGGTATCTTTCTCGATTTCGCCTACAGATTAGTAACCTCAGATTTGAAGTTCACATGATACTGAAAATGTTGATTGTGGTCTTTCGGTTGTAGGTCATTGCCAACATTTCTGATGAATGTACTGCTTCCAGTTTAGATGCTGCGGTCTTTTGTAGGCAACAGATTCCTCCAAAAGGTTTGTGGCCACCTACAAGAGGGCGTGTTGTCAGAACCTAGACCACAATCAACAACAAAAAATTGAAGTTGAGGGAAGTCAGCCCAACCTTTGGCTAGCAGCGACTATGAAGAATATTACTCTGTAAATAAAGTTTTGTTGTTACTTACTTATGTATGGTATCAGAGAAATGTATACAAAATATTGGTTAAAAATTCTTGGGGAAAGACATGAGAGGATAATATTAAAATTCATCTTAGAATTGTGGGTTATGAGGCTGTGGAATGGATTAAACTGGCTTAAGCTACAGCCTAGTTGCAGGATTTTGTGAATATCATGAACATTCTGTTTTATTTTAACAAAATGAACACACTATCTGGCAACCACCAAAAGGATCCTGTACCCAGGCTGTCATTCCGCTACTTACTTCAGACACGTGTCCCACCACTTCTGTTCATCTTCCAGGTCTCCATGTTTGTCAAGGTTTAGTTTCTGTGGCTTACAAGTGAAGTCTTTCAGACAGCGACAAACCCAGTATCTCTGTCCAAAGGCAGTGAAAGGGTTTGGTATAAACAACAAACCTGTAAAATTAACAGCAGAACTGTAAAGACTTATTCCATTCTCAGAGCCCAGTCTGAAATATGTTCTTGTTTATTTTGTTAAATATAAATCATAAAGTTTCAAACAACAGAGAGAACTAAAATTTATACCGTATTAATCTTTGTATGACAACCATTTTTGAGTAAAACTACTCATAAAGTATGACATATTAGACCAACATGATTAAATAAGCCTGAGGATGTTCTGTGTACAGCCCCCAGTAAATCAAGACTTCCATAAATTTTATGGAACCTAAAGTTTCATTACCACAACAGCCTGCCAATGGTCCCTATCCTCAGACAGACAAATCCAACCCACAGCCTCTCACTTTATTTCCCTAAAACCCATTTTAATATGATCCCATCATTTAAGCCTCAGTTTTTAAAGTGGTCTCTTCCCTTCAGATTGTCCAAGCAAAATGCACTTATCATAAGTCATAAGTCTTGATTCCATGTGGGATGCCATTTTGCATGATGATATAGTCTGCTGGCTAGATTTTATGTAGGTGGAGAGGGGTAGAACTGAGCAGAGCAAGGTGAGACATGCCACAAGTGGTGAATGTTAAGACAAGGGACATCATATTAATGGTATCTGAATATCAATGTAATGTTCCTACACAAATTTAGTTTCTTAAATTGGTGTTTAGTGATAATTGTTTCCTTCTGGTATATCACTGCATTCAAGACAATATCCCAACAAACTGTAAGAGCTGTACCATGCTTGTTGGTAAATTCATATATTTTCCATTCGTTGATTGGCTTCAGGCCCAGTTGACTGTCTCGAACCGTATGGTTGCATGTTGGATTCGTTCTTCTCGTAATTACCTACAATGAACAAAAAGTAATCTCCTTTAATCGAATCTTGTGCTTGTATAACCTCTCTCAGAAGACAACCTATTTCACTTACTGTATTATCAGGGAAGTTTTGGTTGAAGTCTAAAACTCCTGACAGATCAGGCGGAGGATGTCGTCTTTTATAGAACTTAAAATCATCTTTAAACATGCCAATTCCCAAATCTATGAAAAGCTAAATAAATGCACAACATAACCTTACAGATGCAGATCAGAAGTACCAACATTACATCACTTCCAGTTGGGAAGAAATTTCCTTCAGTTCGTGGTCTGTACCGAATATTAGCGGAGCTCACCGATGATTTCCGAGTAGGAAAAGTGAAGTCAGCTGACTGAACTCGTGAATTTCGAAGTAAAAATGTCGGGAAAAGACAGGCTGCCAGTATTTCCTTCCAGAGGGTATTTAAACTTTATTTGTGTGTTATTTTAATTGTAAATCTTTGCATTGTCATGCGATCTTTTATTTAGGGCTGTAAAAAACATTTATTGTACGTAATTTTAATTAATGGGTGTACCTGCCCATCTCGTTCTGCAATGCTGAAAATAGGTCTTGTAAATACTGTACACTTCATGATTATAATAAGTTCATTCCATACCAGTAAGAAAATGACAATTACTTTTTGTCATTAGAGCCCAGACATTAATGAAGGCCAGGCTGAAAGGGGCCCAGAAAGGTCATAGCCTGCTCAAGAGGAAGGCAGATGCCTTGCAAATGAGATTCCGACTGATACTTGGAAAAATCATTGAGGTGAGACAGATGTGGTGTAAGTTTTAGTTTCCCCCCCCCCCCCCCCCCCCCATGGTGTCGTGGTCGTCTAGCGACTAAATTGAAACACAGGTAAACGACACCACCGAGTGAAAAGATATTGTGTGTGTGAGACTAGTGAAAAAAAAGTCCTATTTTCCTCAGTTTTTCCAAAACGAAACTGAAATTGTTTATTTTAGCAAGTTCCCTATGAATTGGGATGAAACTGTGTCTGTGTGGAACTCAGCCTTCAACAGGCCCTTTGTCCAATCCCCATATGATACATGAGTAAATATTGAGCAGTGGTGGATTGATATTGAGAGGGGAAAGCTACAGGACTACAGCTGTCAGAATTGCCACTTTGTAGGCCACAAATCCTAAATGGACTAACTTGAGTGCGAATCCAGGCTTCCATGTTGAGAAGCTGGCACCTTCACAGCTGGTTGTAGTTGCCTAGGAACCAGAAAGAGGGAGACTTATTTTCACAGTTGTGTCCGATGTATTGATCGTCTGAATCCGTTTCCTTTCAGACAAAGACACTCATGGGAGAAGTCATGAAGGAGGCCGCTTTCTCGTTGGCCGAAGCAAAGTTTGCAACTGGTGATTTTAATCAGGTTGTCTTACAGAATGTCACAAAAGCCCAGATAAAGATTCGTACAAAGAGAGATAATGTGGCAGGTATTTACAAACTTTATTCTTGCATTTTATTAACTAATACAGAAAAAGGGGCGGTGAGTCTGAAGATTTCTGTCTTGTGGGTTGCTGCGCTGTGAGGTCTGGTCGATGTTTACCGACGTTTCAGAGGTCCTTGCTGCTTCTGTCATTCGGATGATGGAGGCAGCAAGGACCTCTGAAATGAAGGTAAACTTCTACCAGGCTACACAGCGCAGCAACCCAGAAGACAGCCATCTTTCGGAAAGATCGTTCCGCTAAAGATAACTTCGTGGCCTCAAAATATTTTCCAGTATCTTACGTTGCTTTTATATATTTTTCCCAGGTGTCACTCTGCCAGTTTTTGAGAGCTACCAAGATGGTACAGATACTTACGAACTGGCTGGTTTGGCCCGTGGTGGGCAACAGTTGGCAAAACTGAAGAAAAATTACCAGAGCGCTGTTAAATTGTTGGTTGAATTGGCTTCACTGCAGACATCTTTTGTTACTCTGGATGAAGTTATAAAGATAACGAATAGGAGGGTGAATGCAATTGAGCACGGTAATACCTGTTTACTATTTATTTATTTATTCATAAGCGTTCTTAAATGTTAATAGAAAAACTATTATTGGTAGAAGTGGTGACATGTTCGTTGCCTTTTCAGTTTTGTGGTGCAATTATAATGACGGTGAATAACTTGAAGACAGAAGTAATTAATTACAGCTCTTATTACTTTGTAAATTAGGACGTCAGTCCATAGCAATCGCGTCATAATGTCGCGATTTAATTCTCTTAATTGTTCTATCCCAGTCATCATTCCACGTATCGAGAAGACGCTGGCGTACATCATTTCTGAATTGGATGAACTGGAAAGAGAAGAATTCTACAGGCTCAAGAAGATCCAGGACAAGAAGCGGATTGCTCGTCAGAAGGCCGAACTGAAAGCGGAGAAAATGAAACTCCTAGCGCTTGAGAACAGCGTAGACGTGGATGCACCGAGCATGTTAGACGAGGGAGACGAGGACCTTCTCTTCTAGACGTAACTGAGAGGACGCGTGTGGACACATAATTAACGCTGATAAAAATCTGTAAGGAAAGGTTGTCTATTAGGTTACGGGCAAAGAGGTGACCTAAATTCTCTGAGAGCAAACTCTCCAAGGAAGTTCTTGCAGTATTTGGTATTTGTGGTCGCTGTAGCGCGTAACATTGTCTGTCACTCATGCATGTGGTTTATTTCTTATAGATTAATTTGGACGTCACAAACGGGCCGTTACAGTGTCATATCCATTCATTTTCTGTTCAGTTAATTCCATAACCTAAAAGTAATTATGTCTGAACAGCGTCTTGCATTGATCGTTTGTCTCCAACACACTTTTGTGAATGCAAACTTTACGTTTGTGTCGCACATCAGTTGACATCTAATATGTTTTCTGCCGTAGTTTCCATTGAAATGTGCGCCCCCAACCCGTGGTTTTTCAGAAATAGTACTCGCTTTTCACGTTGAAGATGGATTGCGCTGTAACAAACTGTTGACCAGAGGTGTTCGAGGCAGGGCAGAGTTCCTTGTTCGGCGTATCTTTATAATGATGTAAAAAATTTGTCGTTATATTTGGTTATCACCCTATACCATCAAAGCAGGGCTACAGATAGTGGCAGGTTTTGTATGGTCCAGAACAAGGATTTCTCGGATCGTAAGATAATTATGTTCTGTAACGATGTTTGCATAAAATATATGTCATAGTTCTTGTCCGTAGATTTCCACAACTGGGGTTTGATTCGTAACTTCGGCTATCGGGGATACGCAAAAGTTTTCCGTTGTTAATGCGACGGCTAACCCTGACGATGGCAGTCGCGATATTTGCCAAAATGTTGGAAAATCTTCGACATTTGACATGCCTGATCCCCCCCCCAAAAACAGAAATTGTGCATTACGCTGGGTAGAAATTGTGTCCACTGTCATAATTATTGTGGTTTATTAGAAATGAGAATAGCTTGGTTGTGGGCATCGCATAAATTATTCCTGTAGTTCAGTGGAAAAGTATTGGGCTTTTCTATGGAAAAGTGTAATAAATAAATATGTACATATGTATTTCACTTTGTCTTCCTGTGTTTAAACATTACTTATCTTGCAGTTATACTAATTCTACTTATATAAATACACTCTCTTCTTTTGTTTATGTAAATTTGGTCTAAATGTCTGTGTGTTGGAAAAATAATTCCATTAATTTCAATTCCTGATATTAATATAGCGGCAGACGTTACTCTACGTTTAGTAATGTTTGCTGCTTGATGTCGTGTCTGATTAATGTCTGTACAAAAATGTTGAACAAAATCATTGCATTTTAATAAACTGAAAGTTCAGAGCAAAATATTTTACATGTGATTTTAGTTCATTTGTGGGTCGAAATGAATCAATAGAAATGTTTCTGAGGTGAATTACGTAACTTTGGTGTCGGAACAGACCAGGTTTTTCTATTTCTCTGAAAATGCATTCCAGTATTACGTTGCTAACATTTTTCGCATGTCATGTTCAGTTCATCATCGAGCGTCTGCGTTCAAGCGTTAATTATGCAGGTGGTTCTTTTATTGCTGAGCTAATTATTTTTGCACTTGTAACTTGCGACCGAGATTTTTCTCAAAGCAGTAAGTTGTAAATAGTTTATAAGAATCAGGTTTGGGGTAATAAATACATGGACTGAGAATTTATCTCGCCAGGTTTGTAATGTATTCTTTGGCAGTCGAAGAGGGAAATACTTTTTTCTTTTTAAAGAAATATATCGGAGAGGAAGAACATTTTACCGTTCCCTTGCTGCACTCAGAATTTCCTTTGAATTTATTTAGTGTTTGAAGAGATCATTAAAAAATCCTAACCTGCCGTATCAAACAAGTGTTTGGACCTTGATTGGTTATCATTTTGGCCCTCGCGGGTTAATATTTATGAATGTGCGTTTAATAATTTAGATTTTGAAGATTTCTGTCTTCTGGGTTGTAACGCTGTGTAGTTTCAAAGGTCATTCTGCCTCCGTCATCAGGGCAGCATGACCTCTCAAACGTCGGTAAACATTTACCATACTACACAGCGCAACAACCCAGAAGACTGCAATCTTCAGATTCACCGCTGTGAAAACCTCAAACCATACATAATTTACATTTCCCCATCATTTGTTAGGAAATTTACTAGATTTTTTCTATAAAAATATTGAGTCAGTGGTAAAAATGCGTGGTATGGAAAACGTTGTGTTGGAGTAGATTAGATTGATGAATTTTTATAGAGAAGGGCGAGGAGTTGTGTACGTTGAATAGTAGTTGCCTACTTTACCGGCTGACGTCGATACCTAGTCGTCATTGTATTAATACTCGCGGATAGATGGCAGAACAAGCTCAGCGCGGTGTTCAAGAATTTCGTTATGTGAACATAGGTTATTGCACTTAGAAATCTGTGTGATACAGTAATAAATGAACTTCAGATAAATGTTGTTATATCCATTTAAATTTTCGTTAGCCAGTGTCTCTTCGGAGTAACGAACCACGGGTCTTTGGAACGTAGGTCCGTGTATGTGGAGCTGTACATGCATTTGCTTACGAATCGGTTCCAGTGCTCAGTAGACACTCGTTTACGGGTTATTGATTCCTCTGTTCGTCACAGTGACGAAACAAATGAGGACCAGGTGCGGATTGGACGAGAGTAGTTCGATTCTCGTTTCCCTCTTCGCACAAATTCTAAATACCATGCAATTGGTACACAGTCTCTCTCTCTCAGGTGCTAGAGCCGTCGATCTAATACTGGAGTTAAAGAATGCGTGGAGCTTATCTCCAGTCCCACGTACGTCTTAATGGATAATATTAAAGTGGGGCTTGGAACTTTGGATTAAACTGTCCCAGGATATAAAACGCGGCTATTTTTAGTGCAGTAACGAACGTTCTGGTTTCATAAAAGCAGGGGTAAGATGGAAAAATACTGACTGTTGTATAAATATGGTGTGAGATAACTCCATTGAGTTTGTTGTTGTAACACGTGGAAGTTATTTTAAGGACCGCGCGATCACATGTGATGATTATCGGTTTTATGGTTTTCTAGCTCCCTGAAGATGGAAGCAGTATGTGCCTCCGAAACGTTGGTATGTACCTACAAGTCCACACGGCGTCGACATTTTTTGTGGGTTCTGGAAGCAGATTTATTATTTCCATTTGGCGAAAGTGTTCCTCTGTCGGACTGAGATCTTGTAATCCTTTCTTCAAATGAGGTTTTCTCCGTACACACGGCGGTAAGCCACTTGCACAGTCAGAAGGAGAGTGTAAAGGGAATCACGATAAATAAGGGAAGAGGGAAACTAGGACGCTGGGCTGTAGCTGTTCGAAATCTTATTTGATTGAATGGGATGCTGAGTTACCATGGCAACGGTCTGTCTAGCTCTTTGAACCTTGCCCTTATATGCACTCGCTGACGCAACCAATCCGTACTTCGGGACGCGGATGTTTTTTGTTCGGAACATCGGTAAGAAAAAATAAGGCTGGCCATGTCATATTCAGGACTGTGGAAACAGATAATGCTTGCGGAATTTTGTGAGGAATACCATCTAAATAGTCTGCTTGAACGTCGGGGCGGACGAGGATAATATTGACATGGATAGAAGAGAAATTGGTTTAACGAAGGAAACAAGTAATACGCGCATAATTTCTGCGGCGAAACCAAAAATTGAGCGTACCAACAATTAACGTGATTTCTGGCGATAACATCCAGTAAAATAACATATTTATGACGTGCCAGAATATAAGTTGAAATCAATTTTTTTTGTAACTGCTGGAGGAGAATTAGGTTCATGTTTCGGTAAATTCGGTATAGCCCTAACAATTGTTGCTTGTTTGTTGTATTAATAGTTCACAATTATATACTAAACAGACCCAATACTTTGTATCAGTATCAGCTTCACAACAACATACTTCCTCCATCTTCAGGGCGGTTACAGACAAGATGACCAACATCGACGACTTCCCCACTGTGAGAACATATCTCAGGGTTTTTATGTCTTCTTCATTTCAAGAACAGGCGAGATTGTTTACGCTTCATTTATGACGAAGCCACAATTTCGCAAGAATATTTGAATTCCGAATTATTTACATTTTAAGGGGTTAAATACATCTGCATAAAAGTCAGTGTCAGACTGGAAAAATAATTTTATACATACGAGACTTTATTATAAACGTAATTTATCCTTACTGTTAATACAGCATTTAATTAAGGATGCCAATTACCATCAACATTTTTACCACAGCGAGATTACATTATATCGTGAAGTAATTTTGTATAAAATATCAATAATTTCATATTCAGAATTCACAATGTTTTCCTTTGGCAAAGTTAATAACATACGTACTATGGAGCCTTATTATTTACCACAAATAGTTCCTTTTAAATACAATTTATCAATAACGACAGCGTATGTAGAATTATATTTAACTCTTTTATAATGTTTACTTACATGTCTCGTACTCGTGTGTCAGAATGATGTATTTATCAGCACTCATATATTAACAAATATATATTTCATACATTTATCGACATCGAATTGACTACTTGTTTACAAATAAAACCCCTAAATATATGCACACATAAACACACGTCCACTATATTACAATTGCCATTCAGCAAAATTTATAAATTTAATTTTACAAGGTCTGGAACTATTTTAAATTTCGCGTATCACAACAATTGACCTCAAATGATGCAGTGTTGACAGCGTGAAGCCTGATCATACCGGTTATGCCAACTGCAGTGTCGGCAACCACGGGTTAAATTTGTTTTCCAGTTCTGCCAACCGCGGCACTTCATTGTGTAAATCCCCTGTTCTCAGTTTATGTGTGCACTCGGAGGAACACGACACCAATACACCGATTGTTAACAGAATTTTGGGAGACGAGACGGTGTTTGTCTTTAGCATGTGCTGTCATCTAGCGACAAAACAGCTTTAAGTTACTGCTGTGCTGATTTCAATCAATGAACCAGCTGCAACAATGGGACAAACCTGTAATAATTCAGCTTCACCATTAATTTCGTAGCTTTGTGTTAGTAGTTAGGGTTAAGCTTCTTAAAACACGTTTCATAATTTCTGATTGACACCAAACAATTAACATTTATATATATATATATACTTCCAACACACAACCTAACACTGATTTACGCGATTTACATGTTATCTTTGACTTATAATCGCTGCTCGTCTCCAAAACACGTTCATATTCTGTGTTTACGCTGTCGAGCACGTACGAACAGTTACATCAGATCCATCTTGTTCACCTTTCTGATACATTCTTTCATACCCAGAATGCGCCACTGCTTTTGGAAACAAATGAACAACAAATAGCGAAGCGGAAAACAAAAGATGACAAGCGACACGCGTCCCAAGCCACCGATGACGTAAAATGCTGAAATGTTCCGTGTCTTTTATTACCTTGGGATATTTGTTTGTATGACACGACGTGAAATTAATTCGAAATTTTCGGCGAATTTATAAACATCGCGAGATGGTTTACGTACATAGCCGATGGATTCCGAAGAATTTTCAAAACTTGCCCACATAGTGTTAACCTAGCGACAACTTTGATGGTGTAGTCTAATTACTAAGGAGGACTTAGATATTCCTTACCGTTCATTGTAAAGTTCTTAGTGCGTTTGACGTGTGCGTGTTTTAAAAACTGATGCACATTAAAGTAATTAGCAACAGCTGACGATCGGGAGATGTTAAGGACAGATGTACCGCTGTCGCGAGGCGATCACTGCAAGACTTTTACCATTATCTTGAGCGTGTCGTGGGGTGACGGCGTCTTGAAAACTACCTCGCCAGTGCCCTCTGCCGTATAGTCGGAGTAACGGATCTGACACACGGTCTTTAATCCCAGACTCTCTGCCACGCGCTGTGAAAACAGACCTGTCGCATCCTCCTTAAACACCTGCAAACAACAGCACGAGGTGAGTCAGATAAAACTCGCTCAAGCGATAGTCGTGCCTCTGAAACCGTGGGACGTTCAGTACCTTGAATCCTGACTCTCGGGCTGTAATCTCGCTACGCTTCAGCAGCTCCCGAGCCAGTCCCCGGCTTCGGAACCGCTTGTCCACCGACAGAATGCGACACTCGAAGATCCTGTCCACTCCGTGAAGCTTGAAGAGGTCCAGCCTCTTGTTGACCCCGTACAGAAGGTCAAAGATCTGGCGGAACTTCATGTCAGCCATTGTCTTCAGCTTGGCTTGGGCTGTCGCTATGTCTCCGGGGCGCTGAATCCCGTTCAGGGCCACCCCGATTATCTGCAACAGGCACTTTTCCTCATTTGAAAAAGATTTCCACAACATCAGGATTAGAAACTGGACGAACATCGCCCCTGACATTTCTCGAAGGAGGCGTTGTCTTGAGCAGGCCAAGACCCACCCTGGGTTGTAGCGCCCATGAGGACGAATTTTCCTAATTTTAACTTATTTTATAAAAATGACAATATTCAAGTGTTTACTGGTCCTAAAAGGAACGATCTGACACAGGAATGGAGAAAAATGCACAGAAGGAACTTGATAGTTTCTGCTTTTCATCCAAAATAATTGGGACTGTACGAACCAAGAGAGTATGAGATGGGCTGCGCATGTTGAAAGCACGGGACATATTAAACATTATAATTGGAAATTCTGAAAAGACGAGACCATTCGGAAAACCCTGAACTTAAATGGGAGTATAATATTAAAATGTGTCTTAAAGACACGCTATGGTAAGGTGTCGTAAGTTCGTGTTCTGTTTGCCCACGCTGACAAACATTTTCCGCCATGTTTGAAGTAGATGCGGTTTGACACCTTCAGTGAAATCTGAACTCTGCCATACTCGCCCCATTTCAACTCGTCATAAATTTCCTCTGGTCAGTGTCTGTGTCTTTGTAGAGACAACCGCTTTCCTCTGTCCAAAGATTCGGTGGTTATTAAAGTGTGGACCACGGGGTGATCCGAGTGACCTAGCGGATGGAAGGAAATGGGAAATAAAGAAAGGACGATAGGGCGAAAGGAAGTGAAATAGAAAGAAACTAAAGAAAGAAAGAAGGAAGGAACGTGAATCCGACTCGAGACAAACAAACAAACAAACACTTGCCCCTGCTGATGGCGGAAACTCACCTGGTCAGTGTCGGTGTGGACCGCCATCTGCGACAAGCCGTCCCTGAGGGTTGTCAGACTGTGTTCCTCTAGTTCGGCGTGCGGTTCCCCAGGGCGACACAGGGACACGGCATGGTTCAAGGGTTCGTCGGCGAAAAAGTTGTTTCTCAAATGGTGAATGACGTCATCGTAACGCTCCTCAGGGATCAACCCAAACTCTATGCCTTCGAAGTCTCCCATGTTCAGGGACTGCGTTCTTCTTGTACCTAAACACGGGTTTCGCGTCAGGGACCCAAATCCAGCCTGCTTTCTTAACCCCTTGCAAGTCTAAGCTCGCGTAAATAATATTTAAGAATCCAGTCCGTACCGCGAAGAAAACACTGAACTTCACCATTAAAAATATCAATTGGTTAACGCTGATTAAGGAAATAATCACAGATTATTGTGAGAATCATATAAACACGTAAATACACTCAATGAGCACATTTAGAAATTATTATTTGCTAAAGTAGGCGGTACTTAACAGTTTCCCAGTGGGGATTGAACCTCGGACCTCGACTGGGGACGACACTGTGCATTTGAAGAGGAAGTTCGAACCCCGGCCACCTTATTTAAAGATAGCGTAAAAGTAACTTTGAGTTGGGAAGTCACTTGTAAGAGAGAAGTGCGCTCTAATATGAACACGGTGCAGGAAATCCTGGTTTTATTCAGTCTCTACATGACATCTCATTCGATGTTATGTAACCTCGTAAGCTGAGACAGCGCTGTTAAATAACAGCAGCTCGGATTGCAAAGACAAGTAATGCATGAAAGACTTTGATGGGGAAGCCACTTGTAAGACAAAGGAGATGTGAGGATAATATTAAAGTGGATTTTATGGAACTTGGATGTGAGATAGTTGTAAATGGCTCAGGATCGTGTCATTTTTGCTACTAGTGACTTCTGGTTGGTTCATATTTGTTATGAACAGTAGTTTTAAGATTTTCTGCTATAAACTGTGCCTCAGATCCTTAGCCACTTCAGCTTACTCTACAAATCTTGACCAAACGCGTAACTCTAGCTTGAAGCTACTCACCGTTTACGAATATTCCAGGTAGGAATTGGGGGAGAAATTGTTTTTCAAAGTTACTCGTTCACATCATTTTCCGCGCTGCAGATCCATGGCAACACCAGAGCTGCTCTCGTCCTCTCATTCATCTGTTCTATGCCTCCGTCTAGAACGTTTCAAGGGGACGGTCAGGATAGCCTTGAACACGCTGTCACTGTAGGGGTAATAAAATATTTCAGATTAATTATGTTTAATCCTTTAAAGTACAGTCTTGTCTAATTATCAGTGAGTCTGCACTTGGCTCAAAAGGTATGTGTGGTGGACACTTTACGACCCAGTCCGTGTCTGTCTGTCCTATGCCCAGCCCGGTAGAACTTTGCAAATCCGTTATCTGCCCTCGCAGGGCTTGGGTGGACCTCTAAAGGTCTCTCGGGAGGATCTGTCTGCGCCTATCCTGCCACATCTGCACTTCCAGAAAGGGAAAATGTTAAATGCTTCTATTGAATATCTCCCACAAGAAAAATAATAGTTCCTTAACCCTTTGAGGACGAACCAACCAGAAAACTAAGGGCGGAGTCCTGAGAAATACATCCTCCATTGCTACGTCCCCGCGTGCGAAACGAAACCACTCTGACTCTGGATTCTGATGATTCCGATTACAGAACTTTTTTTCTTCAATTTTTAAACAATCCATTGCTTACGTAAGACTGTGAATCGTGGTTAGGTTAGGTTACGTATCAGCCTTATAACACAAGAACACAATGCAACATTTATGGAGAAACAGACCTGTGTCAGGGTTGTGGCACCGCTGAGCGGACGAAACAGCTGGCAGTCGGCCACGGCTGTGTAACTACCGCGCTGCCCTGCTTCGCCTTGCTGTCTGCCGTCCGCCTAGTAGCACTGTGGCGAGGACGGCGAAGCGCGGAGTACGAAATCAGGAAAAAAAAAGAGGACGGACCATCGCTTCTCGCGCTCCCGGTTGCCCGTAACGACCGGCGCACTAACTTCCCTGGGAGACTCGGGGGCTTCTGCTGAGCCTGTCGTTACCATGGCAACCTATTTGTGCTGTCATCTCCATTATCTTGACAAACGCGGCTTTTCTACCTGTTGTTAAATTGTTTTCCGGTATCGAGACACGATTTCAAATCGACTGGATAATAATTCAGTTCTGATGATTGAACGTTCAGGTCATACATACCTAACGTAACAGGCTGTTCCAGAACAACTGACGATATTAGTGAGGTATTGGGGGGCGCGTGAACAATAATTATATTCGTAATTTGGCAATCACATGGTGTGATTCATTTCAAATCCCCACATCCTGCCTAGCAAATTAAAAAGCAAATACGTATTTACAAACATGCAAGTAAACTTAGCCTTTATTTCTAAGGAAGGGGCAGAGATTGACTGTCTCTGATGACAGGGTTTAGAGGAGAATATTTGGACCCAAGAGGGATGAAGAATGATTAAGATAATTATTTTGTACGATCGATGTACGTCAAATATTGTTACGATGTCTAAATATAGGGGAGACATGTAAAGGACATGGGAGTAGTTATTAATATATATATATATATATATATATATATATTGGAGAAAGCCATGTGGGAGACCCATGCTTACATGAAAGGATAATATTAAAACGGAACTTATAGAAGTGGGGACTGGCTCAGACTAAAGGCCCATTGTGATCCTTAAAAATGGAGACTTTTAGAAAGTACGATTAAGATACCCACCCTGAAGATTGAGGCTATACTTCGTCTTGTTTGAATAAATTCGTCACAGTAACCAAAATAAATGTCGGACGCATTTCTCATATTTTTGCGTTCACGCTGTTTTTGTCTCGCGCGCTCTGACATAGCAAATTCTAGAGCCTGCGAACTCGTGATTCGAGCACACGCAGTACAGGGCTGTCGGAGAAGTTGCCGCATCAACAGGCTGACAGAGTAATTTCACAACTGCTTGAATCTGCATCGACGTGTTTTAAGCACGCCAAATCTGTTTATAAGGAAATACATAGGGGGGGGGTCTTATAATATTTCCTTCTCATGAAGGTTTCCGCTTAACACACATACATTTTCTTTCATCTAAATCCCATGAAGCACTCGGTAAGAAACAAAATTGTAATCTGCCCCACCCCGAATAAAAGTAAACTAGGGTTTCGCAGTCGGAATAGCGATTACGCTATGGGTTGGACTTGGGTTCGATTCCTGGCCAAAATTCTTGTTTTTGTCACCTCTGTGGTCTACCTAGACTCTTTACCCAGGGTTAAAGCGACCGGAGTGTGAAATAGCTTACTTGTTTCCAATTAGCGTCGAGATTAAGAATGCGTGGGTCAATACCTCCATTCCCCTATACATCTTAATACCGTGGTGCTTAATTAAGCACAATGGCCAGTACTTTCGCGAGAACAACACACATTCACACAGCGTTTTTTTATTTTAAGAAAAGTGGGTTGTATTACCGGTTATTGAACGGATTAAATTATTAAATCACTAACCTCGTCATATATTCTATAGTTTTATTAACGTAAATACGTTGGTCTAGCTGTTAGAACGCTGGCCTTGTAATCCTGGGGTCTCGGGTTCGATTCCCGGCGTTGCCCGAATTTATAACTTGTGTTGGGCAAGGCCGTGGTCTAGGCAACACGGAGTTTTCCTCCGTGGCATCCCAACAATTACTCCATTCACACACAGAAGAAGGCAATGGCAAACCACTTCTGGATCATCCGCCAAGAACGTATATGAACAGGTCCCAGTCCGAGAAAAGGATGGAAGGATCCTGTTCATATGGACCTGTCGTCAGACAGAACACTAAATAAATAAAATATAAATACGTCTATACGGAAGGATCATTCGGCAAAAAGGCGTAACGAAGATGTGAAAGATCCATACCAACAATGTGTAAATATGGACCGACAATGGTCAGCTTTTATATGAACACCTGCATGCGTAACAATGCTTTACTCCTTTACCTAAGAAACTAATTGTTATGTCATCTGTTTATTCGACATTGTTGTGTTACATTACTGCCGTCAACATTCCACTTTCGTTATTGCGGAAAGAGCTGAGCTGTGATTCGCTTGTAGAAGAAGTGCGTCGTAGAGTAGATAATTTTGTGCTGTTGGTTTAGTTAAGTGTTTAGTTTTGATTAAATTGATATTTTCCGGTGGACGTCGTGGTCTCTTACAATTGAACAAAGTTTGAGGTAAGGGATTCCTATTTATTATTATTGTTCATCACATTTAATATTTTCATCTGCATTTGTGAACTCGTGTAAGAGAATTAGGCTGGTCTTCTTTTGACGTAATTACGTCTACGCGGAAGGGTCATTGGGCAAAACAGCTTTAGTTATGAAGATGTGTAAGATCCAGTCACCTTTAAACGTTCATTCCTCAGGAATTGTAAGAGTAAGTGTAATGCAACCTATATGTAAAATAATCAGTAAATAAGGACCTTTAAGAATCTGTAATGTATTTTATTGTAAATATAATTGTTTATACATTTGTTGTAATTTTAATGAACCAATGTGTAACATTTTCGATGCATCTGGCGCGTTAAGCGCCCGCCTCTCGAAAACCGTAAGAGATAGATCTGGACATATTGCATACGAAATACGTATTACCTCTTGAGCTTTCCGTATCTGTTTTCAGATTTTACATATCTCAAATGGTTTAGGTTCTACAAACATTTATTTATACAAATAAAGGCGCATAGCATTTCACGCTACAGTTGCGTCTGTGTGTTGCGTCATACTACGTAGAGATAACAAGATGGATGACATTGAAGCTAACAGAGTCCGTAATGCAGAATATACGAGACAGTAGAGAAAACTTAAAAAAAATATAAGTATTAAATAATGAACCTGAAGTTACCAAAAACTAAAGCTGAACGTATGAGGGAATATATAAATCGCATGAAACAATTATTGAAAGTTATCAAGCTAATATACAAATTTCCTTTCACTGTTTTTATTTCCTAAATATAATTTAAATACAAAGACGTACTTACGTCAGATTCTCCGGAACCGTGGTTCCACTGTCAATTTTTTACTTAAGTTGGTATTCCTGAGGTCAGGAGTTCGAATGTCACCCCGAAAATTGAATTAACTGAGGGGATTCGTGGTTTTCCGCCTACGACAGTCTGTTTTAATTTCAATTCATCGTCCACAGTCAACCTAACATTGGAAACTGTATAATCTATGTGCGGCGGTTGAAACAGCATCGTTAAATACACCAAGCATTAATCAAAGGGTTTGTTACAAACGGTTATGTTGGAGTACTATGAACATACTCTGTTTCTCCACCCTCAATTGTAACCGGCTTCTTTAATAGCACGTTGTGTGACGATTAAATTGTTTGTCTAAGAAGGAAAATACTTTACACTTTTAATTTGCCTAAATTTATTTTGGAAGAATTCAGTATAAACGTGAACATTTCCGTAATACGAGGTTAAAATAATATCAGTGCAACCCCCATCTGCAATCACTTCGAAGACAAATACCAGCATTCTCATTGCGTTGAAGGAATTCGATATATTTACAAGCGGCAACCAGGAAAAAAGGATAACCCATCTGTTGCTATGACGACAGTCTTAACGAACAAGTGACCCCGCCCCCCGTCATCTCGAGCAGACTTCCATCCCAGTTTTATGACGTCTGTCTGGCAATTACTAGTATGCTTTTAGTTACGTTCATAATGTACACAAAGTTAAAGCGTGATAGTGAGGTCGTGGTCTTGGATCAGCATGAAAATTATGGAACGGATTCCGATAAAACTTGGTTTGGAGGATTCGAAGTTTGAACGATTTTAATGGTCCTATCGCCACATTTTGTAGATAACATCTTTACAGTTCGGTAACAATAAAATTTGGCTTCAGATCAAGTCAAACCGGTTGTAATGGTTCAATGGTTGACTACTCACTGATATTCTCGTACTTCAAATGAACTGTCTTTAAGGGCCAGCGTTTGTGAACGAAATATCTCGTGTGTAGCATGGTAAGAATTAAAAAAAATACGAGTAAGTGATATCGGTGAACACTTTGTGGTGCACCCTGTTTGTGGTCTGTGCTACAGTATTCGATTCCCACACAGCGCACCTGGCCTTCACGCCTCGAAGCATGGTGCCTGCGCGCTACGTTTGTGCAGGGCAGGCTAGTTTGCATCTTCAGCAGCCAGCTCCACGCAACATCCAATGGGAATAGCGCGACTCCGACCCCACCTACCGAATAAAAATACAAACACATGCGAGGGATTTTCGCTGGTTGCTTTCACTAGAAGTTACGAGAACTTTAACATTATGACGGCAATGTTGGTACCACTGATATTAAAAATCCTTCGCTACACGGCATGAGGTCTTGTCCCTTTAAACCCAGTGGTAACAATATGTACCACCTACTTCAACAATCAATATATTTGCGTGTTGCCCACAAAGTGTTTTTGTGGGTTTGTTACAATTTTCAGATTCCGCAAACACCATTAACCTTCTAATAAATACGAAATGTGTTTACTATGAGGTGCGGGCTGAATTATGAACTATTAATACGAGCTTCGGCTTCAAACGAATGATCTCAGCAGTAGGTACAGGTGAGTGGCTGTTAGGACTAGGCGTATTGGCTAACAGAAACACCGTTCACCTCTGCAGGGAAACGAACCCTGGTCTTCCAGCTCGGAACCAGCCACTTCACTGACAGATTGATTCTTCAGTTATTTGCTACTTCACATATTGTATGAGACGAAAATAGAATAATGAGGGTTGAAGCAAGTCGTGGCCTATTTTAACCCCCCCCCCCCCAGCATTTACTAGAAGGATAGAGGAAAATCATGGAAACTTCAGCCATGATATCAAATCGTCAGGTCGAGAATCGAACCCGAGATTTAGGGAATTAGGAATGTCAAGTTTGGAGTTGAGACATTCGGTTTGTAACTGCAAAGCGCAGTTTGTGTTCCTTCGAAGTTCGCTTCTTTCATTACAGCTGTTAGCATTAATAAATATATTTTTTAAACTGATGGTAGTTTCTGTACCACATGCAGAGGAGAGCATGTCAAGCAAAAATGCAGCCAAGTTCTCAGTGACTGCTGATCCAGTTTCACGTTCCTCACTTAGCATGACAACAATTCAGGCTCATCTGACAGGCACATAAACATTTCGGCAGAGGGAAAACAACAGAAATGGACCTATTGTGTTGTTGCAGAGATCAAATATTTTAAGCAAAATTTTGTTTCTGAAAAAATAAAATAAAATTAAAATTAACATTTGTGTGATGTTTGCTATGATGTAGTACAGAATATTTTCTCCTCTTACATAAAAACATGAAGATTAAAATATACAAAACCATAATGTTACTTATTACATTGTATGAGTATGAAATTTGGTCTTTCACATTAGGGAAGGGCACAGATTGTCTGAGAAATGTGTACAAAATTTTTGCTGGGAAGCCTCAAAGAAAAATCAGTCATAAGATGTAGGTACAGATGGGAGAATAATATTAAGATGGATCTTAGGGAGATATGACGTGGGTTAGGTTCATCTGGCTCAATGAACAGACTCGCGGGAATGGAATGAATCTTCGGGTCCCACAGGATATGGAGAATTTGGTTACACAAGTGACCATTAGCTTCTCAAGAATGACTCTCCTCCAAGGATTTTGGTAAATACTCTGCGCTCATTGTAATTAGAAAAATGGGTTATGTCGGGGCAAGTGTGTGGTGCTCGTCATGGCCGCGTGCTTATACCCTCAGCTAAAAATATTTGCCACTTACCTGTCTCTATTAATAACTGTTCTGCAATTTGATGATCCCATATAATTCTCCATCATTGTAAGAAGCACTGCTTTCATCATCAAAATCACCGTCACTGCCCAATCCCCATATCTTTCTGCAACCATAGCAAGACAGACCACAGTACGTGTCTAGTACTATTTCACCCTCACGTGTGAAATTTTGTACACAGATTTAAATTTTGGAAACAAGTTATTTTTTTAATTGTTTGTGCCTTCCTGGCCTTAATGTAATTTATTGTAGTTGCAGTGAGGATATTCGATGGCTGTGCTGATACAGTATCTCTGCTACACGTGATAACGGCATCAGCCAATTAGCTTGAACGGGGAAGAAATGCATACATAATTTTAGTAGAAATGTATCTTTGAAAGGAAATAATTGTGACCAGAGACGAATTTTGGTGTTGGAACAGCTGATATGGAATAGAAGTGGGAGGTTACGATCAGAGGATAAAAATAAACGAGACATACAATCCCAAAATTTGAAGCTTTAATGATTGAAATACGGATTTTTAATAACACTTCACATGTAAGACTTGAGGTTCTCACAGCGGTGAGTATGAATATTTCCGTCTTCTGGGTTGTTGCGCTGTGTAGTCTGGTCGATGTTAACCAACGTTTCAGAGGTCATACTGCCTCCGTCATCACCCTGATGACGGAGGCAGTATGACCTTTGAAACGTTGGTTAACATCGACCAGACTACACAGCGCAACAACCCAGAAGACGGAAATATTAACACTTCACATGATTACAAAGTATAGTTTTTGTGGTAATGCCATTTAGAAATTGACTTGTGGTCGGAAATGCCTTTGTAACTTGTTTGCCTTCACTCCCAGATTAGTTGCGTATTTTGACTGCATTCGTTTCATGTAGTGGATATCTCTTGCTTTCCTGAAGGAAAGAAAAGTACATCAATTGTAAATTTTTATCATGTTTCTGTAATTATTATACAGCCTCCTTGTAGCAGATCATGCTAACGCTGAATAAACAAACAAGCCCCTATGTGTGAATGTATAAATAAAAGTAGAAGATTCATAAGGAAGTTCTATACCTGACCGCAGCCTCTCGTTGCGTCTCGGTCCAGCCTAGGGCACGATAAGTTGCCAGAACCCTGTGCAGCTTCTTTTGGTGTGGAATAACTCTGCGGTTAGGATCAATGTTTTGCCTGCAAATGGTTTTACAGAAAAAATAATAACGTGAATACAGCGATGCAGAAAAATAGCTGTAATAAATGAATTAGTAGTATTCAATTTTCAAAATTAAAAGGAAAATAACTCAGAATCAAGATATTTCTTTGAAATGAATGTTTCAGAATCACGGCAATAAAGAAAGTAGAGATTCTACTGTTGCAACTTCACAGAACTAGTTCTTGTTCTGTACACTGTTCTAACGTTCTGGTCTCACCATGTTCCGTGAGACAGGTAACACGTACATGTTTTGGTATTATTCAGAGATGCTAACATATTGAATCAGTTACAGTGGCGTCTTTCAGTCAGCGTGTTAGGTTAGGTTAGGTTAGGTTAGATTTCATTAACTTTGCCTTTAGATTGACCAGTAATATTTATGTATATGATATTTTTTTTACTTTTGCTGCAGACAAGCAATGTGTTTATTATGTACTGTATCTATTTCAAAGTACATCAGCATCACTATTGGTCTGTAAACATCTAATCAAACAAGATCTAATCTCATCTGATGTAAAGTAACAATCATGTTCTTCTGTATGCAACACACAGACGGGCAATAGCAACGAGTTTTGCACGCGATAACTTATAAACAAAAGTATCACTACATTAAATAGTATGTGAACAAACCAGAGAAAAGTTGGGAAGTTATGGTAGACATGGTTCAACAGACAGCCACTACTTCTTCCATTTGTAATTTTGTCCACAACTTTGTCCTCCTTTCAGAGGTAAAAGTGATCCAAAATTTATGAAAAGACTATACTTAACAGTGATACCAATATTTGACATCCACCATAGTATACTGATACATGAACCTTAATTTTGCGTGATTTGCAGGGTTTATTCATTCCACACATTTTGCCATAAGATATACCAGAGTGATCACGATATAAAGACAACTAGTAATGTATAATACTTACCTGTAGTATCTCAATAGCGATCTGTGCCCAATAAGAGCACCAGATGGCAACACTAGCTGGAAGTCAGAACCATCAAGAACTGGAATGGACACTTCTTCATCTGTATTTTGTTCTTGTTGGTCTGCTGGATAACTTGAACTGTAATCATAGAAGTTTGCATATTCTGCAAGTGCTTCGCCCTCATGTAGCATCTTGCAATGCCCTTTGTCCTGCATATGCTGCTGAACAGCTTGCACAGAATAGAAAGTCTTTCCTCTGTCATTACACCAGAGACACACAAAACCCTGGGACACTTTCTCTCCTAAGTATGTTAGTAAACCCTTCATATCAATAATGTATTCAGCATCTGGTATGAAAAATGAATGTTCCATAGTCATGTGCTTCAAATTTTTAATCATATTAGCACTATGGTGTGAACAAAATAGGCAATTATTATTCATAATTGGATTTTCCTCTTCATCCCATTCATCTGAGTCAACTTCATCCACATCTGAGTTATCAGAATCAACTTCCATGTTGGTAGGCGGCGAATACTTAACTTCCTGAGGATGAGGTGACAATTTTGGTTTTTGGGAGTCTCCATTCATGCCAGCTTGATCCTCATGAATAAGTTCTGGATTTTCTAGAATTTCTATTTTGTGTTTCTTGGAATTCAGATGATTTTCAAAAGCATTCTGTGTGCTGAAATTTTTTCTACATACCTTGCAATGTACAGACGTTATTTTATTATGAAGATCATCTTTTTCTCTTTGAATAAGCACCCGACGCTGAAATTCTTCTGCGCTGACGGGAGGGAGGTCTGCCACTTTTCGTTTGAGATTATATCTGTGCCAATCTGTTTTGTAATGCTCTCTCTGAACGTCTGCATCCTTGAAAGCAACTCGACAGGTTATGCACGTGTACGTCATTGTCACTTGAAAATTCCGCTTCTTAAAATGCGATAGGCAACCGTTACTTTTAGGCCGGTTTATGAACCTTCTTCTTTACACTTACAACCAAATATGGAACAAATACCAGTGCATACTATTATCTAAACGTCTATATACTTACTTCACACCATATGGAAACAGTACTGCCAACAAAAGTTCATATATGGCCAATAACCACAATCACATATTGATTCTCATTGCTCTGAAACGTTAAGTTCGATAATAATTCAGAGTAATACATTACAAATGATATACATGTCAACAATTTTTCATATTTTATGGTCTTGCTTTTGTATGAAAGAATGTGGAAGTCTGTATTTGTAACTCTTGGCAGCAACGACGGAAACTGTATGTGGAGGCACCTGTCGTAACTTTAATTGAAACTACAAACGTGAATGATGTCATATCCTCTTTCTGGGAAATTAATATTTAATTTGTATGGATTAATTAATAACACTTTTATTTTTCAAACAATATGTACTATTAAATTGGTAAAATTTTAACAAGACTTTCTAACTGCAAACCTTGATTAGTTTATATGCCAATATTATTTGTGACTTATTGCGTTAGTCGTATTCTTGCTCTACGTCCCTCGTGCGCGTGTTCCTGTATCTCTCTCTTCATTGAAGTTGCCCGATATTTCTGGCTGTGCCTGGATCGTAGCGTAAGTAGGAAGTCGTTATGAAACTTAGGCTTGGTATATTTATTAACAGAATTTCTTTTACATAATGCATGTGTATATATTTCAGCTTATGTGTTCAACAGAATATTAAACACTGGAAAGTTTTAATGCGATTATTTTGTATCCAAGATGGAAAGTGTTGGTACGTAAAAATGGTTGCATTCCCCTTTCTCTTTCCAGACTTGGTGGATCGTTTTAACATATTCCACCACGTTGGAGTTCAGCGTCTGTCCCAAGACCATTTCTTGTTATTGCAGTTTTGCTACCGTCCCGCAGGGCGTTACCATTTTATATGACTTTATTACCTATATGCAGAGGTAAGCCAGGACACCTTTTTATTTTATTGCACAACCTAATTACTCATTTTACCATTTTTGAACAACACATCACGAATTTAGTCGATCATGACATATGCTAGAAGGAAAGAGAATTCTTGTTTTAAACAAAGTAGTGGTTTATAATGTATCCAGCGCAAATATTACAAGAGTAAGAAATTAAACTTGTGAAACATGAATTGATATTAAGTTACCGAATTCAGACGTTACTGTTTTTTAAATATGTGAGTTGCGTTTTAGGTTGGACCAGACAGTTTTTGTTGGGAGTAAATGTGATTCAATACTGTTGCAAGACCTCTAAATATTACCAAGGTCATGCATAGAATATGGATGTATATTGCATAGCAGATATTGTATTAGTATATTTTATTGCTAAAATTATGAGGTTTTGCTCTCAGTAATATTTTGTAATCATTTATTGGGATCAGAAGCTTGTTGACAAAACTCAAGTTTGCAGCAGATTGCCTGATGAAATTATTAAAAAAATGTTAAGGTACTGCAGTTAGTTTGCATCATTTAGGATTTCAGCTATTACACCATTAACACCAATTCCCTAAATTAAGAGTTCTCATTAATTTGGCCACTTTAATTATATATGTAATAAGGTTCTAGTGTTGTGCCTTCATCTGAAAATACTTTTCTTTTAAGTTTAAGAAGTAAGATTAACAGTGAGTTGTGATTTTAATTTATCAACATAGCTTTTATTCTTCAGAGTGTCAAGATTCAGTGTCATTGTGTATTTAAGAGAAACATGAAATTTATCAACTGTCTGTCGCTTCCATTTGCGTTAAATCAAGTTAACATTTTTAAAAAAAAAAGTTGAATGTGTATGAGCATTGCAATGTTTTGGTTAGTACAGTCTTAACCTGTGGGTAGTGCAAGTTTTATTGCGTAAACATCGTGTGTTGTAATGCGGTTTATGTAGTGATGTGAAAAAATTGAACCCTGCTACAGTACACAGAGAGATGTGGGTTATGTTGATCACGGCATTGAAAGTTCTTACAGGGAGTTATTTTTGATAAAAAAACTTTTTATAGAAGGTCCCCAAAATTTGTTATGTATTTCAATTTTCTAAGCACATTATCGTGTCTTGAGGCTTCTGTGCATTGTGTACATGACCTTTGAGCCCTGTTCTGCAGCTTATGTGCCTCGTCTCAGGGCGTTGGTTGTTGAACGTAGACAGAATCCAACTGAGAATGTCATTAAGGCAAATTGAGCACAAATTAATGGATGCCACACTGGGTTTGAATGTTTAGATGAGTAAATGAGGTGCACACTAGGTAGGGTGACAGCGGTGGTGAGGGTTCGTAAAATTTCCAGTTCAAATCCCAATCAATATGAGCTGTTTTACGTGAAGTTTTTCACATATATCAAGATACCTTTAAGTTGCCGCTGTTGTTAGGCACTGTGGTTTGAGGTTTACCGACGTTTTAGAAGTCCTTGTTGCCTCGATCATCAGGGTTGTGATGATGGATGCGGCAAGGACACGTCTTCTAGACTACATGGTGCAACAACCTAGAAGACAGACATCTTCAAAGCTACATAACCTTAGTAACTGATTCAGTGCTGCAAAATAACAAAGCACAGGAACATTTAAGAGGTGGAAGTCGTTGGCGGACTGCCACTTGGAAGCTGAAGGAAGATGATAGGGGGTGTTTGCGAAGATACGAGCTAGCTGGGTCGGACTGGTTCAGGATTGGAACCTTTGATCTCTGCTCCCAGATACTTCCAGTAAACTCGTAGTGTACTGTGTTTCAGATGTGGTGCGATCTCGTCATTACTCTTCATGGTAATGTTCTAGCTTTGTAAAAGCAGAGTATTTTGTAATGACAAAATGGAACAGAGAAGTTAATTCTAATATTTATTTTTGTTGTGCCAAAGGGAATTTGAAATAGTTGGAGAATGAGGGATGTAACGTGATGGGGAATCGAGGAATGAACGGATCGATACATAACCGAGATGAGGGGAAACTAGAAATACATACAGAAATTTTTGGGGAAGTATACTTTGTTTGTGATCTCAGGTTCTTACAGCAGTGGTTATGAATAAAGATGTCTTGTGGATTGTAACACAGTTTAGTATGTAGGCATTTACTAGCATTTCAGAGGTTTTTATTGTGTCCATCATCAGGGAGATGAGTGTTGAGTCACCCTGAGGCTGGTTAATGGTGTTTAAGGAAATAATTTATGTTTGCACTGAGAATTGAATGAAACATAAATACAAATGTGAAGTTAGCGACTGTTGAAGCAGGCGATGAAAAACCGAATTACCACGGGGCTTTGAAGGGTTAAAGGACTGGTCATCGTGGAACACTCGGTTTCTAATACTGTACATTTCGTATGCAAAAGTTGTGTGAAACAGTATCACGAAAGTTATTATTTTTTCTGTGCCCCCGATCACCCCCCCCCCCCCCGGGTTTTAAATTGGGGGTTCCAGTTAATGGAATGTTAATGGTGGCTTGGGTTACGGCTGTCTGAAGGTGGAGGCTGTATGTACTTCCAAAACGTTGGGGTCTCGTGTTTTTGTCAGTGCGAAACGTGTTTGAAAACTTGTTTTGATAACCTACTTTTTAGAGATACTGTTGTTTCTTGTCTGTTCTCAATTCTGCCTTAATTTTTTTGGAGGTGGCCTCTGGCAACCAGAAAAATTAATTGTCATGTCGAAATTAAAATAACCTTCACGTCCAATGCAACTTGTGATTTTTCGTATTGAGTGAGCTACCGTTGTCAGTATTCAGTGCAGTACGTGCTTATTCTTAACGCATCCCATTTGGAAAGTTTTCTAATTTTAAATTAAAGTTGGTGCAGTACCGAGAACAACCATGAGAATGTGGAACAGGCGTCCCAAAGAGCCAGTTGATTTTATAAATAATCTTGGTCGCTCTCTTAAGTTTGTATGTGAGGGTGGAGGCGTCCCCGTCTTGGCGTTGCCAAGTGCTTCAGTTTTTATTGAACGTAATTGTACAGGGCGGGGCATCGTAGTTCTGCTCTCCAGTTACGAGGAAACTTGGCGTTGCAGTTTGTCATTAGATTTAAAAGTTGCCTACTCATGTTTGACACTTGATTGATTTTAAATCGGGACAGCTCAGTCGGCGCGGTGTCTTGCATCCGAGGATACGATCTGGGTTCTTTTCCCCGCAGGGGGCACCTTTTTTTATATATATATTCCTGTTCGCCATCTTTGGACAATCTCTTGCCCACTCAGCCTCCTGTCCGTCTGGTGCAAAGTAGCTGGAACGTGAAGCTCACCATTCGCCTTTAACTGCTGCCGAGATTAATGAGTGGAGCTATACCTCCTCTTCTCAATACGCCATTGTCGTGACATTTTTCTCATATACGTTTTTAACCGTTTTCATCCGAACTGATGAATTTGTTTGTCGGAAACTTAGTAGAAAAAACAGCACAGGTTTTGAGAGCCTTAGCTTTTCTCCTATATTAAAACTTTTCCTAATTTGTTTATTTTAGAAGAACGTATTCGTGAACAGGGTGTAGGAATACGAATGTGGGGGAAGTCTCCAAACGCGTAACGTCCATACGCGATCAGGCTCCATATGCTTTCGTGAAACTTGTTGACTGTGAAATGTGCCCCTCGTGTGATAAGTTTTGCATTTGTAATAAATAACCATTGTTGTATGGACAGTTAGCATTCGTGTTCAAAGGAATCGGACATTGTTAATTTTTGCGTTGGAGCCAGTTTCCTGGTCGTGTCCCCACGCCCAGTGCCGATTGTGGTCGTGGAAAATCCTGTTCAATAACTTCATAATTGATTGTCGAAGAAGTTTGTCCTAGTGGTGGGTGCACTTGCACGTCGCTTGTGGACGTGGAATATTTGCGTTGAGAATGTACGTACGTGGCCTTGACTACAGTCTGTTCCGTCCCCACGCTCGCGTCACGAGTACAGTTCCAATATCGCTCGGTAGGAGGCTACGGGCTAGGTTAAGTCGTTTTAATAATTGAGCTGTTAATTTTGTGAAATTAGAATTGCTTAATTAAGGAACTAATTTATGAACTTCTACCTCATGGAGTGACGTAATGAAACACAACCTTCGCGAAATAATGCGGTTCTTGCAGGATTTGAAATGGATTAACACAGAACAGGCTTACGTCATACTCCATTGAAGAGAGTTGCGTGCTTTGAGGTTCCTTGCGGGAAGTGGAAAGTTGGCAACGCTCTGTGTTTCTCCATTTTTCGTCTTTTAGTTTTGAATTTTTGTCATTATTGTCAGGATTTTATTCATAACGTAATTCCCAGTCAGAAATGTATGAACTTTGGGTCTAATTCTCGACAGTTTTCTCTTAAATTCGGTATGATTGTAATATTACGCAGAACACCAGGACCATTTCTGCGTCTTGAAGCATCGAAAATTCGATGATGTGCTTTGCGTTCATGTAAACCCATGAATGGAAATCTCGGGGAGCGAGGTCCGGTGACCGCAGTGGCCATTCCTGCTGACCACCACGACCAATCCATTTTGTCTGAGATGTGCTATTTAAGTTACTCCGTCGCTTTGTCGTCTTTAATGTGGGGATTTTGGTCGCGGGTGGTACAATGTAGGGGATCTGTGTGGCGCCACGTACAACCCATTTTAATAAAGTGCATTGGTTTGGTTTCACAATCAGCGGAAGTGGTTGAAATATCAGCTCTTTATTTAAATTCGTTTCCACACGAATGCGACTAACACTTAAACGCCAAGGTCGCGTTCACAATTTCCTTCGAACGTGAAAATGTAACCCTTCGAAACCGAAGCTCATCCAAACTATTTAAGAATCCAGTCCGTACCTCAAAGAAAACACTTCGCTTGGTTTCCGCTGGCTTGTTGTTACGGCTAATCAAGTTTTCTTGTTTGGTGAAGACCTACACTTTGTGATCTTGTTAAAAAAATCCTCGGAATATAAAGAGGACGACATTGATGGAACCTACCGATTTACGCAAAATCTGTCAGTATGCTAACGTGATACGTATTTGCTAAATTACATTCTTTATAAGATTCGCGTTTTAAGACTTCAGCTTATTATAAAATATTATTGATTGCTGGGTTTATAGACCATCCACGTGTTGTTGGTGGTAGCTGTTGTATTTTTGAAACTAATTCCATGCAGAGTCGTTGAGAAACCAGTAATCCCTCGCCGGAGGTTCATTGTCGTAACCCCCCTCCCCCTCCCCAGCCCCTAACCCCGAGTCGCGTGACCTACAATCCTGCAATGACCTGGACGCACTCAGGAAGTTTCTTTCTCTGGGTTTGCGATTTGTAAGTAAGCAGTCTGTTTCTGTGTTTGAATCTTGTGACATCCTTAGCGTACGCGTAAAGATTTGGAACGAAATAAAGCTGGAATTAAGCTGCTTACGTTTGGGCTAATCGCCTCGCTGCAGGAAAGCTTTTTCGTAAAAGTATAATCTCGATTGTGTGGAAATCTGCCTTTATCTGGTATTATTTCCCGGTTCTAAAACAGTTTTTTTTAGCATGTAGGATCTGAGGTCTGGGAGATGTCCACCAGCGTTTCAGATGCCCATGCTACTTCCATCATCAGGGTGATGACGGTGTCAGCATGACCTCTGAAACGTCGGTAAACATTTACCAGACTGCACTCTTCAAAAAATTTTAACCCTCATACCGACAAAAATGTCGTGGATTTAACCACAGAACGACCTTGAATATTTTGTTTAAATGTTCCGTACAGGAATTTGAGAAGGAAACATTTGTCTCGACTGTAGTACATTCAAAGTTACACGCCGACGAAATACGTGAAGATTATTTTTGGTGGTTCAGTGGAGTAACAGGAATGTCTCGCCAGTTGCGACATCTGTGTCCTGAGACGATACCAATAACAGTTACCGAGGATGTGGTCTTTTACCCGCGGTATTTCACATTCGTTGTTCGTGTCCGTCTGTCCATGCCCTGCCCAGTAAACAGCAAGATGATAAACAGTTTGACTCAGGCTAGACGTAAACAAAACTTGCGTCCAGTTTATTCACTGATGGACTCGTCAGGACGGTGTTTACTGACGGTCCAGTTCCCTTGTTCGTATTTTTTTAATCTCAAACCAGAAGTTCGAAAAACCTAAGGCAGTGTTAGGTGGATTATCTTCTGGGACATTGCGCAGCACACATCCGAAACGTCTGTAATCTTCAGACTATATGTTGCTGCATCTCAGAAGACGGGATTATCATACTCGCCGTCCTGAGAACCAAAAAAATCTCGCTTGGCAGTATTTTTTTTCGAAGTTTTATGACAACATTCCGTACGATCGCGAAATATTCTGGCGGGAACTCCATTGCCAAAAAAATATATATATTCAGTAAGCTCCAAAATGACGTAAACTCGACCTTGGTTCTTTCCATTTCATTAACGGTATTGAGGCTAGAGAATTATGAGAATTATTTTAGCACCTTAAAACTATAAGAAATGTTCATCACAGTGTATTTATGTTTCGTGTTATTCTTGCTATAAATCGATCATTTACGTAAACAGCGTTAACCAGTCAATCTCTCTAGTGGTGTTTTCTTTGCGGTACGGGCCGAATTCTTTAAATATTATTTAAGACGAGCTTCGGCGAAAATCGTTGCTTAAATTAAGCTTCATGCCACGGAACCTCAGAACCAATTGTTTTTGAGTTTTCGTGAAAATTGGTGATGACGTAATAGTCTTCTAGTGGACACCTCGTCGCGACTATTTCGTCAGCAGAATGGCCGCGATTTGACGAAAAGTATTTTTCCGTCGGCCAGAAATCTAATCCGGTTCAAACCTACCCGTAGGTATTCAGGTGAACCAGTGCAGTTACTTATTAAAAGACGCTGGAATTTGATATGAATTCTTTTGTTTAGAGTCCCAACATGGCGATGACTTGTCCCTTTGAGTTTACAAGTTTACGGAGTCGATCATTTTTATCTAAAGTCATAATATGTCCTTGGCTTGACGATGACAACATAACTAATTTGTCTGAAACGTTAGGCTAACGAATCCTCTGTCGCTGTTCATGTGGCAAGAATAGAAAAATAATAATGCACTCCTCTTCTCGAGGAAACAGATCGCTTGCGAGATCTGGACGTAGATGGGAGGATGTTACATAAGTTGAACGTTACGGCGTTTGAGTGGGTTCAGCTGGCTGTGACTGTAAGGGGAATGTATCTCTGGGCTTAATTAGACAGTGTTTTGACCAGCTGAGCAACTGTCAGCTTTTCAAGCAGCCCCCCCCCCCCAGCACCGAGTTAGTTCAGTTATCCAGCAGTAACGTAATGCGGTATGCGATGCTATTCTGTTTTTATTTTTCCCTGTTTTCTGACGTGCATGGTTCTGCGTCAGATTCAACCGATTGCCTTTAAGTTGTGTCTGAAGAACATGCAAACAGCAAGAGCGGGTTTTATTAACCTCTCCTTATGCTCGTTGTTGGAGGAGGTCGAGTCTCCCAGCTGACACATAATTAGGTTCTTTTACATCGCACAGAAATAACTGATCTTCGTAATCGTGAAGTAGTGTTTTCTTTTCGGTACGGGCGGATTTCTTAAATACTGTTTTTAAATGTGACCAGTTGATCTTTGTAATGGTGAAGTGTAGTGTTTTCTTCGCGGTACGGACTGAATTCGTAAGTTTCATTTGAAAGAGCTTCGGCTCCAAAGGTTAATTAGCGTTTTAGTCGTATTATTTTCTTAAACAAGGTTAACCAGTTGATCTTTTGTAATGGTGAAGTGTAGTGTTTTCTTCGCGGTACGGACTGGATTCGTAAGTTTCATTTGAAAGAGCTTCGGCTCCAAAGGTTAATTAGCGTTTTAGTCGTATTATTTTCTTAAACAAGGTTAACCAGTTGATCTTTGCAATGGTGAAGTGTAGTGTTTTCTTCGCGGTACGGACTGGATTCGTAAGTTTCATTTGAAAGAGCTTCGGCTCCAAAGGTTAATTAGCGTTTTAGTCGTATTATTTCCTTAAACAGCGTTAACCACTTGATCTTTGTAATGGTGAAGTGTAGTGTTTTCTTCGCGGTACGGACTGAATTCGTAAGTTTCATTTGAAAGAGCTTCGGCTCCAAAGGTTAATTAGCGTTTTAGTCGTATTATTTTCTTAAACAAGGTTAACCAGTTGATCTTTGCAATGGTGAAGTGTAGTGTTTTCTTCGCGGTACGGACTGGATTCGTAAGTTTCATTTGAAAGAGCTTCGGCTCCAAAGGTTAATTAGCGTTTTAGTCGTATTATTTCCTTAAATAAGGTTAACCAGTTGATCTTCGTAATGGTGAAGCGCTGTGCTTTCTTCGCGGTACGGGCCGAATCCTTAATTAACATTTAGATGAGCTTCGAGCTTCAAACGGTCAATGAATGATATCCTGTTTGTGACGTCCTGCTCGCCAAATGTATCGCCAGTGGCCTCAGTACACACGCCTCCCAGAGGTCACCGTGTTTTGTATCAGTTCGTAATTGATTTATGATCGATGTTGCCGAAGTGCGCAGTGTACCGTGAGTTTGCATGTTTAGACATTCATCTTCTAACGTCGCTGTACGAAGTAAGAAGGGAAGTTTCAGGGTCTTGGTCGTGTTCTTCTGCGATAGAGACCCAAGACTGGAGGGGAATATGTTTTCTGTAAAAGCAGAGGGAATCTACAAAAGTACGTTGTGATTCACTGTAAAGGTTTGTGACAGAGGTTGATTCATTATAGCAACACTGTTGTTGGGCATTGTCTGAGGTTCTCTCGACATTCGACGTTTCAGGTGGCACATTTTTATCACTTTTTAATCTGTGACATCTGATAACTGTTTTTAGCCTTGAATTCCAAAGGTCATGGGTTTCATCTGAACGCTGTAATCAGGAATAGTTTCAAAAAGTATTAAATTTATAACAAGTAAATACTAATCGGCTGAAGACTGTAGTAGTCAACTCTCGAAACGTCCTGTATGTACCTCAGACAGTGGAGACTGTCCGACATGGAATTCCTATGAAGTGCGTTAGAATATTTCTTTGATGTTTATAAGAACGTAATTGTTACTCCATTCTATGTGCTCTGCGGTAAAAAAAATCGGAGTTTATAGCCGGAGTTCCACGTACAAATAACAGGAACGAGCAAGGAGATCAGTTCTAAAAATGCGGATATGAACGACCTTCAGTGCGATAATTGTATTAGACCACAACCTCGCTGATACCTCGAGATTACCAGGACAAACCAGTCGTGAAAATACAATCGATGTTCTTAACAAACAAACAAACAAACGTGTGATATTTCCATATTGTGTTATTTCGCGCGTTTACGCCCGCTGTCTGTTGCGGTGATGAAACCGAGCGCGGCACGTACACCGGAGCGATGCGGTCCGGATCAATAGTTCCTCCCTCAACCCCCCGTCGATGGTTGCAGCAGCAGGACGGGGCTGGGTTCCCTCCTGCCCTACAACCGCAGTCTGAAGATTGTCGTGAATGTACGAGATGCGCGTTGCAGCGAAACAGCTGTCGTCTGGGGGTCCGGGGGTTTGATTCCCGACGAGGGATTTTCCTCTCGGCTGTGCAGCGTCCAAATTGGCCCCTATCCAGTCGGTTCTGGAGGTTACGTCCCCGGGGTTAACGCCACCGGGACTTGCCTAGACGTGGTCGATGCTAAAACCAGAGAGAGAGTGGTCTGTTGATCGTGTCAGTTACAACATTGCTGGCCGCTCAAGGACTTTGTGTGAAAAGATCAGGATGGACCAACCGCCAAGGTCGACTTGTCGAGTTTAGAGTAACAAAGGCTGCTCAGTGCTGGAGGCGTGCGTCGTGGATATCAATTAGAATATTTATCCTGTGCTTAACTCCATGATAAAAGTTTCTATTTCGAAATCATCGATACCCAGCATTGCTCACGTATTGTAGGCACTCGGGTTTCGTATTCGGAAGGTCCCCGATTAGATTCTATGGTCAGTTGCCTGATAACGACTTTCTTAAGTGAGGATTTCATAATTTTGTTTCGCCTTTCCGGGATGTTCCGGTGGTTTCTTAAAGTATCCTTCTTTTTTTAAACATTTCTAATTCCGGAGATGTGTGTTGCGGTCTAACAAACACACACACACGCGGGTATTTTGATAATGATACGCCGCTGTATGCAGCGAAAGGATTTTTTTATACCGCTAAAGTTTTAGTGGTCTGACCGATCCAGACTGGAGCATTTTCCACGGGCATGCAATAGATTATATAATTGCAGCATTTTTAAATATGGGGAAAGCTGACAGATGCTGGTTAGAAAGCATGGATGATCTCCGTAGATCATTATCTTAGCCGGATATTATTAGGGTGATCAGATCATTGAGGGTGAGATGGGTTGGTCATGTAGCGCGAATGGGAGAGATGAGAAATGCGTGCGGAGTGGGCGAATCTGAAGAGAGAGACATGGACGAGGGGATAATATTAAAATGAAACTTTAGTGGGTAGTGTGGGGCTGTGTGGATTGGATTTATCTGGCTCAGGATAGGGACTTGTGAAGGTTCGAGTGAACCTTCTGGTTCCATAGAAAGGCTGGGCCTACTCTTGGGTTCTCAAGGACTCTTCTTTCCATGAGTTCGGGTAACTTGTATAATTCTCGTCGTCGAAAGTCTATCAAGCCATGGTTTTTGCAACCCGACAGTATCTTGGAATGTCGATGTAAATAAAGTCAAAGGTCAGCTGTATCGTAGATTAACTTAACATTAATCTAGAAGTCGGTAATTCGAGTATCGTGGGTCGCAGAACTCCCGAGTATTGCCTTTGGTGGTATTTGTCGGTCCAGTGGCGTTCGAAGACGATGGGGGGGGGAGGGGGGGCAGAGCGCTAATTCGGGTGTCACGCCTGACAGACAGACAGGTGGGTGTCACGCACGTGGCGTGTTCTCCGACGCCTTTTTCTTGATCGGGGACCCTGGCCCTGTTGCCAGATTTAACTTCGCTTTTGACCGAAGAGGTGGCAAGTTACGTTTACGAAATCGTTTTGTTTCTCAGACTGTACTGTGTCCCCCCCCCCCCCCCACGTGGCTTTATTTCTTCATCGATTCCCATTCTGCGTGTAACCGGTGTGATGGAAACAAGAAACGCACAGAAAGTATTTTGTAGTGAGGGGTCGTGAAAAGAAGCCAGTTCTAAGACACAGGAGTGATGTAGTATTAAAATGAGCTTCGGGGAAATATATTGGTCCATTGTCTGGCGGAGTTTCTCGGGACGGGCACTTCTTCGTGGTTTTATGCCGTAAAATTGGCCGAGAAGTATTTGTAAATGTCGGTGACGGGGCATAGCGAACCCAAGAAGTACTTCCCCCGCCATCAGCTGTGTCTCCTATGAACGTAATGAATTCGTGCAGACCTTGGCAGATTGGAAATGAGGATGTGACGTTTGACGTGGGTGGAAGAGGACGTTCGGGATCGCGTACAGTGCTGACAACCTCCTGCGGTAACGGTGTTGAACCCATCAGGAATTCGCACGTACAATTTTCTCTTACAAGTTGTCACGTTGTTAGACTACTTTGCGTAGATAGCGCGCTCCCGCGTTTCATCTGTTTTGTAATTAATGGCGTACGTAGACACATTGCAACCGGGCACTAGTTGTTTCGCGGTGAATTCCGCGTGCGATTACTATTTTATTTATTTAGTGTTCTGTCTGACGACAGGTCCATATGAACAGGATCCTTCCATCCTTTTCTCGGACTGGGACCTGTTCATATACGTTCTTGGCAGATGATCCAGAAGTGGTTTGCCATTGCCTTCTTCTGTGTGTGAATGGAGTAATTGTTGGGATGCCACGGAGGAAAACTCCGTGTTGCCTAGACCACGGCCTTGCCCAACACAAGTTATAAATTCGGGCACCGCCGGGAATCGAACCCGAGACCCCCAGCGTTCTAACCGCTAGACCACCGTGGCGTGTTTGAGTTTTCTGTAGTGCGATATCGGGGTTCGATTCCTACAACGCCCAGACTGTCCCTGGGGGCTCATCCAGCCCCTATTCCAAGTGGTTTTATATGTTAACTATAAAGAAACACATTGACGGTGTTAATATTTTAATACTCTGGCGGATTAAATGTTGTCTTATTCTAAACTACAGATCGTTATTTCAGTTTATACTTAACACAGTTACTGCTAGCCTCGACAAATTCATTGACCCCCCCCCCCTTCCCGTTGCGTCACGTTTCTAAAATGTATTCATGAAATCGTTATAGTGCGTTGGTAAAGACGGCTTCACCAAACTTCAACGGGTCGCGATCCATAATTTAGCTCAGTACTTGCCTTGAAGCTGCTACTTTACTCCGTGAACTTTCGTCTCTGTTTAATTTCGTATCGGCGTAGTGTAATCCACAGTTTTCTTGTAACTTATCTCATTGCGCAGAGGATTTGTTGGACACAGAAAATGTATACCTCCTTCAGTTCTAGAACTTGTACTTGAAACGTTTATCGTCGACAAGGACAACTTACATGGCTGGAGTGTGATATTTATAATGTGATTAGATTTGTGTCTGCAACAAGCGATAATGCATAACAATGAAGAGTGCTTTGGAAAATATACAACTTCATAAAAATCTTGGTACTCGTGGAAATGATTTTTCCCCCTCTGAACCCGAAGCTTGTCCAAATCTTAAGAACTCAGACCGTACCGCGAAGAAAACACAACACGTGACCATTACAAAGATCAATTGGTCACATCGAAAAGTAGTCGAGAACTGAGACCGTACCGCGAAGAAAACACAACACGTGACCATTTCAGAGATCCGCTGGTTAACCTTGTTTAAGGAAATGATCGTAGCAGCGCGTATTTTGACAACTCGGCCTTTGGAAGCGAAGCGAAATTGCGATTTCCGGGCGCCTGTGTGGCACAGCGCTCGACAGACCGTGGCTGTAAGCTTCGTGAGCAAACTTTTACACCTTGCCCGAGCGAAACGTCGGGCGTGAACGTGGAAACCGGAGTTCGAAGCGATAACAGGAGTGGAACGGTGCGCTGTGTGTTCCAGATACGTCCATTGCTAATTTGTATACCACATTGACCTTGGTGGGTTTCTTTTTTTTTTTTCCCCGTTTTGTTGTTTACGAACACTCGTGTAGGTGAGAGTCCCAAAGACAGCCATCTTGTTGCTTACCTGATGAAACTATTTGTACTTATAATATTTCGTAAGCAAAATTCAGTGGCCATTTCTCATCCAAGTCTCCTCCTGATTTACCGCTAGATGGCTCTGGCAGTCAAATCAGGTTTGAGTATAAATTGTGCAGTCAGTGGGCTGGACACTCCCTGCTCACAAATGCACATTCCAGAAAGACTAAGAAACCTCGTAAGTCATGGCCCGAAAACGGACCGAAATGATATATTTCGTTATACACAGTACAAAAAACTATTTAAAATGTTGTAAGATCGATACGGGCTGCCATTATTCCCTGTGATTAGCGTATTTTTTGAAAATCGATCAACTTCGGTTTGAGCTCAGGGACGGTTGCGACCCGAAATTGATTTAACACTGAACCTTGTAGTACAGACTGATTCTTCCGAAAAGCAGTGGGGTGGGGGGGGGATCTCAACCCCGGCTCCCAGAGCCAGGGGTTTGTACGTGAGCGCAGGACACCAGAATGCGACGCCAACGATTACGGTGACGTAGATCCTAGGCGATTGGACGACGACGGGGCGGGCGGGGGGTGATTTAGTTCGGGGGAGCGTCGCGCCGCGTCGGTTTCTCTCGGCTCTGGCGTCGGGACGTAGGTTGGCGAATCAATTCCAACTATCAGCCAGCCGGGAAGGTCCCGGGGTTGTGCCAGAGAAAACCTGGGGGCTGTTCCATCCGAGCAGTGGACTCGGGGAGAGTAGGTCAGGTTGTATACCGGGAAAGGGGCAGCACTAGTTCCTCGCTCTCTTTGAGTTGTGAATCGCATTAAGGTTCTTCGGTCAGACGTAGTTGTTCACACCTGAGATCGGATTTTTTCAGGATCGGGGAGGGTTTTTTTGGGAGTGTTCGGGGGTTTTGATTGTTTCTAGGTTATATAACTGGTTGGTAAGGTACGTTCATATGCTTGAGGACACGTTTTGATTTGCTAGACTACACAGCACTTCGTTATAAGAAAACGCTAGATTATTGTGAGTTTCTCGCTGTCGGCTGGTCGCATTCCTGCCGGCATATGTTTTCCTGGTATTTGCGTGTGGAGTTGCCGAGTAGCGTGTTCGGGACTTGGATCAATTTACAATGTTTTGGAGTACATTCTTAACCATCGTCGTATATTTGGATTTAAATTTTCGGGGGTGGGTGGGTGGGGTTGGGGGACATATTAACATGTGGTTTTGTGGACCTTCCCAGTTTAATAACGTGCTGAAACGTTTTAATTCGTTTCGATCGATGAAGTGGGATGGTATGTATTGTTACGATGAGATATTGCTTCTTATGTGTAATCGCAGGTCTCAGTCAGCATGTGATTGATTAGATGCCCCCATTATCTGTATCCACTCCCGTCTGTTCGTGTAAATAAACTTTGCTCATTGACCAGAGAGCAGATTTCAGCACGTCATTTAACTGTATTCATGTCTCTCAGCGTAATTATGTACGTTTTGTTTTTGAAGGGGGATTTTTAATTAGGGAAATCCTTGTGTTTTCTTCTCTGCCGAAGGAAGCAGCTTTTCTGCAGAAAATTCCCGCACCGGAACGCGTTTTCAAGAGTTTTCCCAAACATATGGTGCTACCCGGTACAGGTAAGGACACACATGTAACCCAGCCAATGTCTTGTGTAGTTGTTTTAGAACGCAATGGCGTTTGATATTGAATGTCCATTACAGTGACCTTGGCCTTGCATTTACGTTGTCTCGGATCGATTGACATTTGAACGAAACGTTGGTTTTTAAATGCTTGGCTGTAATTTTAACTTGGATTTTATTTGGTTCCGAGACGTTTTTATAATGTCCAATATAATTTTTCACTTCTCATCCGTCGTACATTTTTGGATTTGATTTTTTGAGATGGATTGGAAACAGTGACATTGAATGTCGAAGTAATTTAAGGTATAATATTTCTTCTATGCCTGTATTAATAATCGTACTGAACCTCGTATGCCCAACATCCCCCAGAACGTCCAGTTTCTCCTAGTCCTTACCACGTTTTGCAGACAATTCTTATAATCTTGGTTTTTACACTTGAAACTGACTTTGGACTCTGTTCACATTCGAACATCTTTATCAGTTGATGTTACGTGTTGTTTGCACGAAGTGCGTAGAACGAAATTGTAATAAGCTTTGTCAGTTGATGCTGTTTCAGCGCGCAGGCCCACTAGACCCATTCTGTACGTGAAACTATTGTCGTCTGTTAATGTACTAGGAGTAGCTGTCGTTTTTAGAAGAACTTGATTTTTAAGTAGTGATGTTTTCTAGGTTATGTGTGTTCACGATCATTTTTAATTGTCGACTCACATATGGAAGTGTTCATTGTTAATTAGTTCACATAATTAAACAGGAACAATTAATGAAGCGGCTAAATTGTATCACATTCTGTAAAAAAAATATTCCTCAACAAAGGTCGCGTATTTTTTTTGAAAATCCATTACCACAGGATTCAATATTAAAATGGCGCTAGTGTCGTTGCTACTGCAAACTAGTTCGTACCTCCGCCATATTGTTTGTTACTACCGATTGTAGGAAAATAGAAAATATGAGGTTATGGTCACGTCCAGTGGCGATAAATTAATTATTGTTGGGAAGCCAGTTAGCAAGTTAACTTTTTAATATTATCATGAAGCAGGTTGGCCGGGAAAATTATATAAAGTGACTGTTACCGCCGGGGTTCGAATCTTGGTAAGGGTATGGATTTTTATTTCCAACACCAAAGATGGAAACTGTTCTGGGAACGATCTGTTTCCCGGTGAAAAGGCGGCCGGATCGTGAAGCTAACCAATCTTCATCACCCGCTGCTGATTCGTTGATTTCTAGGATTTCTGTTGTGTTCGTCCAGTTTCTGTATTTCATTTCCGTATCCTGGTCGTGGATACGGCGTTATTAGAAGTTTAATTTCCCTAACCGAATATTCTGTCTTGTGCCTTGTATTTTCTCGCTCGATCGCGTGAATAATTCCAGTCTCTCGTGTGACTAAAGGACGTCTCTTTTATCTGTAGCATTTCAGTGATCAGTGGTTTCCGGACGCACGGATCTCCGTAAAAGAGTTCCAGTAGGCGCTGAAAAGCTTTCAAAACCTTTACAAAAAAAAGGGTTTTGTTGCTAAAATAAAGATCAGGACAGAACTTGGCTTTCATTTTGTTACAGCCTGATTAAACTGGTTCACTGATTGAAAGTTTTCGCTGCTGGATCGCATCCTAACTGCTCGTTCAGGGCACGAATATTGGCCGAGTAAGGTTCTGATGCCTTTTTGTTAAGTTTCTGGGGTGGTTTACTGAAATACACCACGACCACCTTCTTCCGTGCATTTACCAGCAATTCTTTAATGTACCGCCATCGTATTATTTCATTCGAGATGTGCCTGTGGTGTTGTGGAAAAGAGGCTTCAGAGAGATTAGCTAAATCATCGCGAAATCACCAAATTAAAAATCTATGTATGTCACTGAAGCACTTTACGTCTCATTCAGTGGCACCGAGGGAAGTCTGTTTACTTCCTGCATTGGCGTGAAAATATTTTCTCACTACGAATACGTCTGCAGTTTGAACAGCTGATAATGGAGATCGTCGCTGTAGGCTACTATACCGCTCCAAAACACTATTTAAAAGCTAGGAAATATTAAATGTGCCCCTCTTAGTATACGTTTGGGGCCCTAGGCGAGTTTGCGTGTGGTTTTAATTTAACAGGCAATAAAAAATGTTTCTAGTTTTTCATACACAGCAGAGACACTGAAAAAGGTAATGTTGTCTCTGATGCACTACACATCAGACATGGGGGAGTGGAGGTGTAGCTCCATGCATTCTAAATCTTGGCACTGGACTCTGGTGAATTGTCAGCTTCATGTCCTGGCAAGGGACTTCTATCGAGATTGGGACATGTGGTCCACACACGCTGTGTCTGACTGGTTCACTTGCGTTGTTGAATCCAGTGCTGATTGGGGGCTCTTGAAATCCCCGAAGATCATATTGATAAAAAAAGTTGATACGTGCCCTAATGTTGTTTCCCTCTCGGGTAAATCAGGGAGTGAAAGCTGCTTCGTTAATGTCGCTATCACTTAGCTTGCTGATAGGTGAAGGTCATTGGTGTTTGAGCAAGCTTTTGCATGTGGTGGCACACTAAAACACTTTTATATTCCATGCCTTTAGTTTAAAATAGGTTGTTGTAATACACATTACAGTTTGCATAAAAAAATTTAACAGGTAAAGATTCCGCAACGTGAAATGTGTGGTAGCTGCTTCATCGTGAACAGTGCTGTGAACTTCATCACTTGATACAGTGGACTAATTAAAACGCGGTATATATGGAAATGTTGTTACAAACCTGTGTCTGCCACCCCCATCCTAAGGTATCAGGTTCAAAATCTGTGCCAGGTATCATGATTAGAATTTCTCAAACCCCCTCCACCGGGTACATTAGAAACTGGGTCATTAACTGTTCCTTCCACATTCTTACAAATTTTTGCATTTGATGGTTTGTACGTAGAATGGTCGAGAATATTTGCTTACTCCGTGGAGCAGAGTCGTTCTTGAGAAGCCAACATTTTGTGGAACCCGAAGGTTCATTACTGTGTTCACAAGAGTCCACCACTGGCGTCTATCCTGAGATGAATTCGGTTCTTCTTTTGTAGCTTATCTCAGTTGGCCCGTGTGAATAGTAAAGTTGGGCACTACTGCTTATTATAGCATAAATTTATATGTTGCCATGATTTTTTTTAGCGACGTTCGTGGGTGTAAATTCATGCTCCTCAATTTTTTACTTTTCTGCATCATTTTACTTCCCTCTATCTTGAATTCAGATATCCTCGTCCTCAGCACCCGAGGTTCGGCACGTTTGAAAACCGTGCGTCCTCTGCCAAACAGCATAACCACTAAAATGATGATAATTTTATGGTAAAAGTATCCTCACTTTGTAGACCGTTGTCAGTTGCATCAGACGTGATCATTTTTGTTATTAAAAATGCTTGAAATTTTAATTTTATTGCTGTAGTTGCGAATGGAAATTGATTTCAGAAGCTCTTCGTGTCTGTAACAAATAACAGAAACTTACCTCAAACTACAAAATTATCTGCTTTTGTCTCCATGAAAGTACATTGAAGAGGATGTTAACTGTACTCCGTTGAAACATGGTCGTATTATCAGTGTCTGGATAAGATGCTGAAGTTGAAGCGTTTCATATATAATTTGGTGTGTGTAAAATGTTGCGAGATTGCAAGAAAGTATGCTTTGTATGAAATATGGGTTCATAACCCAATTGGAATCTGCTTATTACCGGCGCTGCATTCCACGACACTCTGATCGGTGTTGAAACCGGTCACTGTGATACTCACTTTTCCCCCGTCCTTCAGAACAATTACCTTAATGTGGTATTACATGCGGAAATTTCAATGTCATTCAGACTAGAAGAACAGGCGGTTAAAGTTATGCATTGGCATTTTTATAATTTAAACCTGGAATACTTTTATACCAGTATTTTGGCCATTCGTGACTACCATCTGAAGATGTGTATCATTTCAGTGTTTCAGAGAAACCTCCATTTTCAGGGCTGAAGTCCCCTGAAACAGTATCCGCTGACAAGTGAGCGTCTCATTTTTACCCATGAGACCAAATCAACATTCTCACTTCAGTAAGAAAGTAAAATCTTTCTTTTGTTTCATTGTTAAATGCTTACAAAATTGAGAATGGCCGCGTTAATCCTGTTGCCAGAATATAGGCTGCATGCGGTATTTCTTTGTCGTGGTCTGCCTTTATCAGGGAGAGTTAACTTCGTACAATACAGATGATACAGCAGCTTTTGACTGAACACTCCGTACGATGCGTTACTTAATACATTTTGTTGCAGAGACAACATTATCCAGAGGAAAATCTGGGAGTTTCCACATAGCCCTAGAGCCAGTTCGTGGCCGAGACTCAAGGTGTATGATTTCATCTAAGCGGCAGGAGCCTATCAGTTATAGGTGAGTGGATGTTCGTTCCATCTTCAGGCCTTTCCCCACACCCACCCCCTTTTTTTCTTTCATGTGTGAAATATTTAATGAAATTCAAGGGAAAGCAATTTGTGACCTTTTGCATTCTGATCTTCTGTCACTTAGGACATCAAAATTTTCCAGTAATCGGCACCGGAAGTTACAACCGTTCAGAGAAACGTGACTATCTAACGGTATCAGCATTACCAGCATTAGAATCAACAACGCTGTTTCATCCAAGTTCTTGTTGCTGTTGTCTCTGTCTTTTTCGTCATTGTCGCTAAGATCAGTTGTGGATCGCCTGCTGTTGCCAAGATTTTTGTTGTCACCACTGGCACTGCCCGGTCATTTGAACCTTCATCTTCAAAATGGGGAGTGTGAATGTAAACCGCAGTGTGAGCGATGCGTTCTACCGGTACAAGATGCCTCGCCTCCGTGCCAAGGTTGAGGGCAAGGGTAATGGCATCAAGACTGTCATCGTCAATATGATAGATGTCGCCAAAGCTATAGGAAGACCTGCCACATGTAAGTGGAAATAGTTTGGTTGAAATGTCTTGAGGGTAATTTTAAAACTAGTTTTAATGCAGGTTGTCCACGACATTTAGGAGAACTGCTTTACTTTCATATTGGTGATTTTGAACACAGGAGTTCCATAAACTGTAATAGAACCCAACGAAACAGGTTTATTTAAACATCTGGAAATACGTTGCTGCGTAAACCCATGACGGCAAAATTTTGTGGCCTTTGTAAGTCTATTCACAAGAAAACTGTTCTTTATGTGTTTAAGTTATTGAAAACATGAGTGTGTAATGTCTGTTCCAAGTGTTAAAATTAACTTTTATTCTGTATTCTTTTGTTGTGTTAAAATCATTAAAATTGTAATGCTGACAAACTGGATCTCAGTATGAACTTCTGTTCCATGTAGACCCAACAAAATACTTTGGCTGTGAACTGGGAGCTCAGACCCAGTTTGATTTCAAGAACGACCGCTTTATTGTGAACGGTTCGCACGATGCGACAAAGCTGCAAGACTTGCTTGATGGTTTCATTCGCAAGTTTGTGCTGTGCCCCGAGTGTGACAATCCAGAAACCACGCTGACTGTAAGCCAGAAAAAGTCAACCATCAACCAAGCATGCAAGGCTTGTGGGTATCATGGACCACTTGAATTCAACCATAAACTCAACACTTTCATAATCAAGAACCCTCCAAGTAAGTTCCTTACGCATTTGACAGTAATTCTCACTTTTATAAAATGTTACTAATGTGTATATGTCAATTTTTTATCAGAATTTTGTACAAATTCTACGTTGGAATCTTACTGATATCTGGAGACCTCTAGTGGCATGTCATTTCTGTGGGCTATCGTAGAATTGGGTACTTTGTCCAGATGTAATTAGTATCCGAATGATAATCAACGTGGATTCCTTTAAATTCTCCCAGTGTCTGAAATCGGTATCCACCTGTCCAGTTAATGGACCTGGCAGCCACCAGTAACTTCACTGTAATTTTTATATGCTTTAAAAATCATCCATGATTATAATAATACACCTGATTGTCAGTGAAGACAACTTGTATAAGGCAGACTATGAGATGATATTTAGCATATCGTTCAGTTAAAAACTGTCGGGATCTTGTTTTAAAAAGGAACGAGCAGATTACCATTGCAGTAAATCTGCAGATACCAACATTATAAACTGTTCATCAATCAATCGCTGCTGATTAACCATCCAGAATCACCACAGTGAGAACAAAAACTGCATTATTTATTTTTTTAAAAGGCTGCTTTCAATGTGTTCATGGACTCCTTTGACCTGTTGCTTAAGTGGGGATGATTTTATATAATTGATTAAAATATGTATTATATATTTGTTTGTTTGTGAAGCTCAGTACATATCCTTGTTTGAAGTCAGAGATTGTGGTCAATGTAAGTCTGCTGTGTTGATACACGTGTAGAATGTATAAAATATTTTTTAGTGTCTCTTGGTAAATTTGGACATTGTCATATGTGACTTTTAACGAAAGTCAGCGACGCAGAAAGCTCCCAACTTTTTCTTGGTGCGAGGTGTTTAAAAAAATGTTGCTTAAAAATATCTGAAACTGTGTTGGTTTTGTTTCACCTAGATTTGAATCCGGCTGCCCAGGGATCCTCTTTAACCGAGGGCAAGCGAGGTAAACGCTCAAAGAAGGCAAATGGCGAATCAAACGGAACTAATGGGAATGAAGATGGTGGTCGCTCCTCTGATAATGACAGCAGCGATCAGGTGGTTGAGGCTCCAGTGAAATTGGCAGATGAGAATGTGAGTGTAGAGTCTTTTGTCACAGTTCAACATCCAAAGATCACTTTGATCCTAGAGGCAACAAAAAGTTTCTTAGGTGGGTAAAGAATTAACGTCGCAGCTTAAGGGGTTAACGCTTCTTCCTTGTGTAATTTGAAATGACTCAACTCATGGAAAAATAACCCTTCCATTTTTATTGTATTGACTGTGGTGTCGATATTATCAGCTGACACTCCTACGGATAGATCTGTACGTGTCATTGTCGCTGAGCGGATTGGTACAAGCTTTTTTGAGTAGGGAAATGCATGCACCCCTGATAAATATAAAATGGATCATAAGAAACCTGAAGTTTGTATTAGTTATTTAGTTTCTGATTCATGTTTTCCACTTCAGGATGATGATGGAAACTGGGCAGTAGAAGTGTCGGAGGAAGCTGTCAGAGCTCGCCTGCAAGAGCTGACTGACGGGGCTAAGGGAATGACCATCAGCGATGACCTTGAGAAGACTGAGAAGGAACGTATGGACTTGCTATATGAATTCATCAAAACGAGACGTGATGCCGGCCATCTGCTGGATATCAATGTTCACAAGGAGTTGGTTACTGAAGCTGAGCGTCTAGAGATCAAGTCGAAAGCTCCACTTGTCTTGGCCGAGTTGCTTTTTGATCAGAATGTTCATACGCAGGTTTGTACAACAGTGATAAAATGTGGTATTGCAGTATTTTTTGGAGAGTAAGGCACACTTTCTTTCATGGAAAATGCTGCCAGAAATCCGAATGTGTCATATAGCCAGTGCAGATGTATAGCGAGTTCTTGTTTTTTTCATAAAACTTAAACTTTGGATATATATAGCTGGGTTGGGTTATAAAAAAAGTCAAAGAGGATAGCACACAGCTTGCTGACAGCAAGATTGACATTTATGCTCTACGTCATTTGCTGTTTGGTCTTCCCATTTGATTTTTTACAAGTAGTGTACAAAGTTGAGCAAACATTAAATGAACAAAGATCAGCCAGTCATCATTAATGTTGTTACACCTTTCAGTCGCAAAATTAATTCTGTTGCTTGCCCTGTGTTCACAGCTGAAGAAATACCGCATCCTGTTTCTGCGTTTCACTCATGAGGATCTGAAAGCTCAGAAGTACTTGCTTGGTGGTATTGAACAGGTGATTGCTTTGCACAAGGACACCCTTCTGCCGAAAGTGCCTGGAATCTTCAAGGTTATTATTATTATTATTATTATTACCATACACCCCTCAGCTTTAACCTCAGAGATCCAGTGTTATGATACGCGAGGAGGAGATGAGAAACAGTCTGGATGGTGAACTTCTTTTTACATCCCATCGCAAATTATTGAGTAATGCCGCATATCTGCATCTCTGTACGTTATTTTGCCTGAATCGTAGAATCCACCGTTCTGGAATCATAACCTTGCATCTGACAGGAGTACTGAGTGCAGGTCTCAAGGACATGATATATAATGTAATGTAAATATATTTATTTGTGTTATTCAAGGGAAGAAATGTGTTTCTGTGTACAATGCATGATGCGTTGTTTTGGAAGGCTCTGTCGGTGCAGTTGGTTTGTAGAACTACCTGATTATAGAGGATGCATTTGGAAACATTATATTCCAAAATGGAGTGTGTGTATGTGTTCACAGATGTTCTACGATGCTGATATTCTGGAGGAGAAGGTTCTGCTCGAGTGGGCAGGGAAAGTTAGTAAGAAGTACGTGAGCCGAGAGCTGAGCCAGGAGATCCACGCCAAGGCAGAACCTTTCATCAAGTGGCTGAAGGAGGCAGAAGAGGAAGATGACAGTGACAGTAAAGATGAAGATGACGATGATGATCTGGAGGTATGTCGCTTGAAACATGACCGCTTGCACCATACAGGAATGGTGTTTTACGTGGACCATGTCTATTTTCTGTTAATAATTCCATAATTGCTGTTACATGGAATGACTTAAATAAACTGCGACACAGTCAAGGACATAGAACCAAAAGAAATGTGTACTGTCACAGTTACTGTGAGTGACCTCAGTGATTATACAATATATCTGACTTTCGCTGAATGTATCTCGGATAAGGCAGACTGAGAGGCTACTCTGTTTATTTTGCTGTTACGTATCAGTTTTTTATTTGTGCATTTAATTACGGTTGTCGCTCTTGCTCTCCAGATTGAATATGATGACCGTGCTAAAGCATCGCCGTTGAAAGAACAACCAAAGCAGATTACTAACAAAAAGCCTGTCGTTGATCGTGACGAGGGAGAAGACGACTTGGACATCGATGCTATTTAATCACCAGCATCACACTTTTGCAGCAAGGTTAATGATATTTATAGTCACATTGCCTGATTGATTTGGTCATAGCTTGTGCAAGATGGAAATGAGAAGGCTATATATATATATAACATTTTGGAATAAATTTGGTTATTACTTAACACATGTTTGATTCAGTATTTCAGCACAGAAGATTGCAATTCTACTTGTGAGTGGAACGTATTTTAAGCCAATATCACAGACACATTACGTGGTACAGAATGGTAATAATGGTAGCACATAGAGAGAGCGTCGCTTCTCGTGTCCTTCTTGCAATACGGTGATATTTAATTCTTCCGATTGATTTTTTGTCTCTCAATTATGAATACACTCTCTGCCACTTGTCCCATTTTTTTTCTTAGTTGTGTTACCGAAAGGAAATATTCATTGCTGGTCCCATTGCAGCGCCCTAGTATGTAACGAAGTGTGTGAATGAAAGATGTGATGTAGATTTCTTTGGATTGGCTGGTTTAGGAAGGCGTATTTTTAATGTGCAGAGTCTTGATTCTTTAATGGCATTGCTTGTACAAAAGATAATTAGACAACTTGGTAGGCCTGGAACATGAAAAGAAGACTGATTTTTTTGTTTGCTTAGAAATTGGGGTGTAGTTATAAGACATACAAAATAATGGCCGTTATATAACTTTTCTTGCATATATATATCGAAAGAACATCACTGAATTAGAAGTCACGGGTTTAACTCGAGGGTTTACAGCCAAAGTATTCATTGCGCATCCTTTTGATGTTTGACATTAATACGACCTTTCAAAGAATTCAGTATACTGGTGTACCATTGTGTATATTCACCGAGTTAACGCAGGAAATTGTTTATATACTGTATCAATGATGTATCGTTGTAGTGCCATGTATTCATGCATAGCCCATAGTTTTATAAATTGTTGAGACATTGAAATTTGAATATAATTGGGCTGTACAAGAAGGAGGGGGTGAGGCTTTTTGGGGGGCTTGATTTGATGGCATTACTGGAGTGTTTCATCTGTTTAAATGTTTTTGTCATTATTGTATATGAATTTGTGGGAAATGTTTGTGAAGATACTTGATATACTCATAAAGCAGGCAGAAAACTTTTTTTTACTATACCTAATATGTGTTAGTAGAATTAATGGTTATTTCCATAAAACTTGCATAGCCCTTTTATGAGTCAAAGTGTTGAAATATTTTTCTTCTTCAATAAAGTTGACTGCATATAAACAATTTTCTGTTCGTAGCTTCAAATTATGTCTGGATGTTACTACTTGCGTAGGGTTACGTCACTCGGAAAAGTGCGCGCTGTAGCGTACTTTCACGAGTTCGTGAATGCCCAGCGATAAAAACGTAGGAATGAGTTGAAACATTCAGTTCTGCATGCTGTGTCTTTGCTTCATACATTTGGCCAGGGTCGTCGTTGCTACATTCTTCTTTTTATATTTTAAGCTGTGCAGTTTTACCTGAGCTGTGTAATCTCATGAAGCTTGATTATGTATAAATATGACTTTAAAAAGGTGAAAGTACCGAATATTTCAGCAGTCTTTGTAATAAGGGTTGTTTGTTAGAATATATTTATGGATAAAAAGTTGATCATGCTTGCAGCTTTCGTTGTTTGCGTTCCATCATATTACGCATTTTCTGCAGACTCTTCACACAATTGTAATGGGCTTGCATTGATTACATTGTAACTATTTTGAATGTAAATTTTAATTGTTACCTTTAAATCTTATTAAAATGTTTAGTTAAGCAAGGTCTGTACTTGCAGCTTTAGTGAATAAATGATTTATGAATTCTACAGATGCTATTTGGTGCTTCGGTATGGAGCATGTAAGAAGTTCATTATTAATGCATCTGATTTCTGTTCCATTTTGATTTTCAACCATCCCACATTATCCTCACTGAGCATGTTTTGTGGGGTTTTTTTTCCAGTGTTTCCATGCAAATGACGACCATTTCCCTTGAAATACACAACTGCTTCATTCCTAGTCCTTACAATTTTTGTTTGCTTAATCGTATAACATAATCTTGCTGTATGTCCTCAAATGCGTTTGAAAGAAGACGTTTCTGAAGTAATAAGGAAAATTCATGTCAAAGTTAATAATTACGCTGTATGCTGGACAAATAGCCTCAGCTACATCACTGTACGAGGGGAATAGAAAATGTAAAGTGTGATGTGGTAGTTGTGCAGGCCATTGCTTCTAATCCCTTGCACTTCAGCTTGCTGACAACCAATATGTGAATATGACTTGTCTTCTGAGTACTCATTGCCTTGATGAAGGCTGTGAGCACATTTGAATAGTCGTAAATTTAAACCGAATTATAACTCAATCCAGAAGACAAGTCTTTTTTCATTCCTGCTAACCTGAAATCGCACATTCTAACATTTGTGGTTGGGAGGAAATATCCAGCCTTGAAAAATTGGCAGTCCGATGTAACGGGGTTGTTTTTCCCATTCCTCGGTGCAATGAAATGCTGCAGCAAACGAATAAAGGGCGAGGACATGTTGATAATTCTTGAATTGTAAAGCTAGGAGAACCAACCGAAAGCAGACATCTTTGTTCAGTTTCATATTTTATCAATAGGTGGCATTCAAGTAGTGAATAGTGATCAAGGCCAGACGACCTGCTTGTCAGGTAAGCTTTTGCATTTGTCTAAACGAAATCGTAATTATTGTGTACTTGAAATATGTATGCGTTTGTATACGCGTTGTTGCAGATATAATATAACCCTATAAATTTAAGACTTGTATTGTACACACGAATAAAATTGTTTGAACGGAGTTGGTGTTCGCTCGCCATTTTATCAATGACATCATGCGTTAAAAGTCTGGAATATTTGTGTTTATGTGACTAGTAACTGTAGCTTCGTATAGTTGAATTCGTTATATAGTTGATATACACAATTTGAAGACTAACTACAAAACAACTATTTACTGCAGGTGTTCTAATGACCAACTGATCAATGGACCGACGTCCGTATGGTGTCTGCTGAAATAGTTATGGAAGAGCGAGTAGAGCAGTAAGTACACAATAGTATTAAGTATTCTTTCTCATTTGTGCTTCTAGGGTGTATTAGTCACTGTTCAGTCTTTTGTGATGCAGCATAAGGAAGTAACTGCAAATATGTAAAATATGAGTCCAAACTTAATGTCAGAAGTTGACCACTCCTTCTAGTTCTTGATATGATGTTTTATGTCAGCTCTGGGTTTGCCATTAATTCTGGAATTAACTAGAGTTTATTTAAACATGTATGTGTGTGATGGTACATGGATTAGTTTCATTCTGAGCCACGAAATTGAGGAATTATTTCTTTGAAATTAGTTCAAATCTCGCATTCTCTTGACATTTGAGATTCCAGATGTAGTATAATTTTGTATTTTCATAACATGCATTGAACGATATTGTATTGTGTATCCTGTTACTTAGCACAGTTATGGTGACTGTGGGGAACCTTGTTACATGTGTAAAATAGAATATTAACCATGTTTTCAGAAGAAACTTGAAATTCTTTGCAGTGTTGCTAGAGATCTGATGTGACTAATACATTTTCATACATAAACTGGTATGTAATTTACGTAGAGACTGCAGTGATGCCTAGCAGAGCCAATAGATCATGAAGCTTTATGCTTATTGATGTGAGAAATGATTTCAAAGCCTGGCAAAATTAAAATACAGGTTGTGGCAGAGAAGACTGGCATTTTCTTGTTGAGTAGTATACAAAATGCAAGAAATGGATAGGTACGTAGAAGAAGCATGAGGGTCTGGTTGGGAACACACGTGCAGCAATGTGGTTGCATGAAGATCGCACCACGTCACACAATGAACAAATGGATATGGATAATTTGCATCAAGGTCTGATGATTTCACAGCCCTCTGTTGTTTTAGTGAAGTTATCTGAAGAGTCGAGATGGCCCGCCACTTCGGATGAACTCAAGGCTGATATCAGAGAGGTGATTCATGACCTGTTACAATGTGTGATGGATAATTTCACTTAGCGCCCGCAAGAGTTCGTCACTGCATGCCGGGGGGAAATTTACAGTACTGTTTTTTTAAGAAATTTAACAGTATATGTATCAAACTTAATTTGCAAAATTGCTGTTATATGTCAATGTGCCAGTTTATATTATTCGCTCGAACAGAATATATTTACACATGAAAATATTCATTCTATCCTGCTGGACCCTGTATGTACTTCAGGATGTAAGAAAATTAAATGTTAGTCTGTTCCAGTCCCACTTTTATGGGATGGAGTCTTTTGTGTGTGTCTCTTTCTTCCTTCCATTCTCTTTCCTTTCCTTCCCTCCCTCCCTCCCTTACTGCCTCCATCATCAGGGTTAATCGCCCTGATGATGGAGGCAGCAAGGACCTCTGAAGCGTAATTAAACTTATACCAGAAGATGGCCATCTTCAGACTCACCGCTGCAAAAACCTCAAATCCTACAAAGATTATTTAATCCTTTCCGTGCTTTTCATGATAAATTTATCTTAAAAATGTTTACTTTTCTTGTCGTTGTTTATTTGGTGACTTACAAGGTCAATCAGAGTCATCAGCTGCAGGCTCTCGTCTCTTGCGGCTTTTAAACAGTAGGAATTTTGCTGCCATGAAAGTATAGAGTAAGAAAACTTTTATTTTACTCTACATTCAGGGTGGAAAAGGTTAATTCCGCCAGCGCTACACAGCTCCTCGTCTGACCTTTTAATTGTGTTTCCCTGCAGTGCGTTGTCTCGCCATCAACAGTTTAGTGTCAGGTCGGTTTTATCGTTTGATGTTTTCGTTGGTTAATCAACTGGCATCATAAACATTGTTTTACAATGCACTCGCAGTTTAAGGCAGGATTTCTCATTCTCATACGAGGCTGTTTAATTCAGCGTTATGCGTTTGCACATGCTGTGAAGCACGCCTCGTGTTTAAGGAAATTATGAAGATGGCGTGTCTTCAGGGTTGTAGCTCCCTGTAGTATGGTAGACATTTACCAACTTTCAAAGGTACTTGCTGCCTCCATCATCAGGACGATGGCTTATACACCTGATGTCGGACGTTGGTAAACTTATACCAGACTGCAGGGCGTTACAGTCCACAAGACATCCATCTTCGGACTCATCGCTGTGGAAAACGTCGAATGCTACTTGGGGAAAGTTATGTTTGGGTTTGCTTATCATAGTAATCCATCATCGTAATGGAGGAGCAGTTATTATGTGCGCCTTGACACCTCGTAATTCCAGTTCTGCCGTTTCATCTTGTGATCAGATTGTCAGTTTCTGAAAAATATCAATTTACAAATCATGAAAGCACGCCTGATGATGTCCAAATCAGTTGTTTGATTTTGCAGCAATTCAGTGTGGCAGTCAGTTCTTAAAAATACATAGGTAATGATTACCCTTTAAAACCCAGTGGTAATTATGTATACCACTTACTTTAATACTCAGTAACTCTGGATTCTGCTCACAGAATGCATTTATTGGTTTCGTACGATTTTCACAGTAAACATCGATTATTTCCTTAAACAGCGTTAACCAGTTGGTCTTTTTAATGGTGAAGTGTAGTGTTTTCTTTGCGGTAAGGACTGAATTCTTAAGTTTCATTTGAAAGAGCTTCGGCTCCAAAGGTTAATTAGCGTTTTAGTCGTATTATTTCCTTAAACAAGGTTAACCAGTTGGTCTTTTTAATGGTGAAGTGTAGTGTTTTCTTCGCGGTACGGACTGAATTCTTAAGTTTCATTTGAAAGAGCTTCGGCTCCAAAGGTTAATTAGCGTTTTAGTCGTATTATTTCCTTAAACAAGGTTAACCAGTTGGTCTTTTTAATGGTGAAGTGTAGTGTTTTCTTCGCGGTACGGACTGAATTCTCAAGTTTCATTTGAAAGAGCTTCGGCTCCAAAGGTTAATTAGCGTTTTAGTCGTATTATTTCCTTAAACAAGGTTAACCAGTTGATCTTTGCAATGGTGAAGTCCGGTGTTTTCTTCGCGGTACGGACTGAATTCTTAAGTTTCATTTGAAAGAGCTTCGGCTCCAAAGGTTAATTAGCGTTTTAGTCGTATTATTTCCTTAAACAAGGTTAACCAGTTGATCTTTGCAATGGTGAAGTGTAGTGTTTTCTTCGCGGTACGGACTGAATTCTCAAGTTTCATTTGAAAGAGCTTCGGCTCCAAAGGTTAATTAGCGTTTTAGTCGTATTATTTCCTTAAACAAGGTTAACCAGTTGATCTTTGTAATGGTGAAGTGTAGTGTTTTCTTTGCGGTACGGACAGGTAGGATTTGAGGGTCTCAGGGCGACAAGTATGTCTTTAGGGATATTTTGTCGTGTAATTTGCTAGAAATTGACTGACGTTTCTAGAAGAGAAGTTGTCTTCAGGTTAAATATTCAGAGGGTATCGTGTTCGATTCGGGCCTATGAACGATTTCTGCACGTAAAAGGAAAGTCGTAATTGCGGGCCGCAGATTACTGCAGGATGTTTCGTGTTGTGGAAACTTCCTTGTTCCTTTCTTCTTGGTCGTTGGTTTGCCTCTCTGTCTTGCATCGCTGCACAGGACACACAGTAGTAGCCAGTACAGGCTCGGGTTATGTTGTGAAATGTTTCCATGGTGATTCGTGTTCTTTTTGAGTGTTAGAAAATTCGCGAAGCAGCTTCGGCCCCGGACTTGACATCAGGTGCTGTTTGTTTAATTGGTTTCACCTTTTTTTTAAGACGTGGGTACAGTTCCCCACAAGGCCAGCGGTTGCCAAACTATTCCCCCCCCCCCCCCCCCAATTTCTTAAATAATGGCGCACAAGAGCAGACCATTTCGTTAAATAGCATCGTCTGTGCAGACGAAGGAAGGCGTGTACATGTGTGGGAGAGATCGGATAAAAAATGTTTCGTGTGTAATAAATAAACAGATGTGATACGCGACTGTCAAAAGTGGTAATTGCTTTTGAAATTGGTATTGTAAAAGTGAGTCAGTGGTTGCTGTACGCGAACAGAGAATTTGCGGTTTTCTCTTGTGTAGAACCTCCTGCTGTTTTAACTGGCACGTGAACCAGATGTCGCTGTCTCTACGTTAGTGGAAACTTTGGAAGTTTTGTGGATTGTATTTTAAGTGTCGTGTGTTTGGACATCGCCCGATCTCTGTGAATGTGGTAAGTGACCTTTTACGCCCGATTTTTAACCCTTTAAGCACAGTGGTAACTATATATACCTCCCGTAACTTTGGATTCTGCCCACAGAATGTTTGTATGATTCTCAGAATAAACATGGCGCATCGTCACACAAGACAGCTGACTTCACAATCTTCTCATTCACCCCTCTTATTACCTAAACCCTGGCATTTTAACTACGTCGTTAAACAACCCGGCAAGCATTTATAGGTCCTGTCTTTTTAAGTTTCTCTGGTTTATGGAGGAAATTAGCTTTTGTAGCTTGTCTGACGTTCGGAAATTGTTTTAAATAAGCGGTATGTAGTTGGACAGGACGGAACTAAGGTATGGTTTGTAATGTGGCCTTAGTTGTAGGGATTTGCTTGGTTTTTGCCAGGTGCCTGCCTCGTATCTTGGTCAGGGGATCGTCTACGCTGGCTTTGTGAGCTTTTCCCAAAATTATTCTCTTACAGACATCTCAACTTCAGGTCCATTGCTCAGTGTAATCTTTCGTAATTTGATTCTACATAGTCACTGTACTTGATACATCATTGTTAAACAAAGTTCGTCACCTTTTCAGTCGCTGAACGTGACCTTGACTTTTGTTAACAATTTGTGATGTGTTTTAAATTGAATAATGACGGAAGCCCTGGTTCGTGTGCCTTGTTCCTGTTTATCTGATTCCGCGGAAGTAAAGATGGCCGGATCGTGAATCTGATCGGATTAGTTTGGTTCCCTTCGTATGGAATTCGATTTGGCTTTACCTGCAGTCGTATTATGCACCGTCATGTATTGACTGGCATCAGGAGATTTTAGTTCGATATCATACGCCAGTTTCTAAAGGTCTATTCGTTTGTTTGTTCATACCTGTTATGATATATAGTTATCTCAGTTAAGACGTGATAATTTTGGAACATTTATCTCTTCACATACCTTATTTACCAAATCGTAGAATATTTCTGACGAACGATAACGATTTTAACCCTTTAAATTCCAGTGGTAACTATGTGTACCACCTTCTTGAACAATATTCAACGCCGACGTTTGCCTACGGAATGTATTTATAAGTTCCGTATAATTTTTTACGATAAATACAGATTATTTCCCTGAACAGCGTCTACCAGTTGATCTTTGTAGCGGTGAAGTGCTGTGTTTTCTTCGCGGTACGGACAACTCGCAACCAAGTCAGCAAAGTTGCATCGTAGCTTTTCGCCTTCTTAGTCGATTCGGAATGATCATCTTACGCTCTGATATTTCATCTCCTCAGGGCGGTCAAGATGGCCGCCGCGGTCTTGTAGGCCCACCACACGTCACAACCTTTACACCGCGAATGGCGATCTTGTTACGATGCCGAACGGGTTTTAGCGAATTTCGAAAAATTTTACGATCGAATTCTGGGATAGTACGCTTAGCTTAAAGTAACCATGACTGTCAGTAATAATGACATAACGGACGTGCGAACTTATGAGGTGGAAACGACGCTAGTGCCAGCCGAGTGGTCAGCACTCCGTGTTCGGGAGGTCCCAGGTTCATATCTCGGTTCGGGGACCGGCTGTCCCGCCTAAAGATTTTTTTTTATTTTCTCGGTTCCTGTAGGCAAATTTGGGAGATTACCTTAAATTAGGCCACGACCACTTTTTTATGTAATTTCCAATTCATTAGTAATCCCGTCATCCTATGCTATACAGTCTGAGCTGCTTACAGCGTCGTTAAATAAACAACATATAAGTAATCTGTTGTTTGAATATGAATTTGTCAGCAGCATTTGAAATTACTTCAAATACTCATCAGACAAATGCGTTTTCCGGAGAGTTGGATGACGTCAGCCCGCTCTCTGCTACACCCAGGATGATGTGATACCAACGTAATTGAAGTTGCCTTTTTTGTGGGGATTTCATAAGCTTGAATCATCGTCTGTCTGAAGTTTTCTGATCAAAGGAAATTCTGCTGGTGGCCGAGCCAGAACCGGAACTTCGGATGAAAGTCCTTCATTTACGCTCCGCTGCCCACATCTTGTCTTTATTCAACTTTTCTTGCAGTTCTCCTCTCGTCCTGTAACTGCCTTCGACCACGCGACTCTGTGAAGTGAATCGCGTTTTCCTCGCCGCCTCCTAGTTCAGTCGCATTTTGTATGTGTAAAAGCAGTTTCGTAATGTGACGTTTCTGGTTCTCACTGCAGTGAGCAATAACGTGGCCGTCGCCCGGGTTTTTGCGCCCGTCAGGCCTGGCAGAAGTTTATTGACCTCATCATGGAGCAAGTATGTCTGAAACGTCCGTAAATTTCTACCAGGTTACAGATCACACCGCATTATTTGGCGTTTAATTTTATAACGCAGATTACGTGTGGAGCACAGAAACGGGTTTTGCATTGTAATTAAGTTTGGGAACACTGTACTTGGGTCCCGTTGTAGCTCCTGATCACCACGTATTTGCTTTGTGTTTGCGTGTTTCGTACGAACTAGGCCTGGTACTCTCTGACGGGTGCAGTTGATACAACGTCATTAAATGTGACTCTGAACTGCCGCCTTCCCTGGTTTAATTTCGAAATTCCAGTCGAATGCTGTAAGACCCTGCGTGTCTTCTGCCCCTGATCCACTTCTAATCGATGTTTATCTTCTCCAGACGAACGGGCACTGCCTGGGAACCTTCATAGCCGTAAATTTATCTGTTCCCCCCCCCCCCCCGTTGAATGTATCCCAGTTTTATCTTATCTATAATTTGGCCTCAAAAGTTGCACTGTAGAGGTCGGAACAGGTGGATAATACAGCAACTACTAGCCCGATATTGATCCTCCTGTAGGACTATAAAGCAGGAGGCTGTGTTACCGACATGTCTGCTCCTAGCTCCTTATGCAACCTAAGGGGTGTTACCGAAGGGGCTGTTTCAACTGAAAGGGGACTGAGTCTTGCAGGGTTAGAGTGGCTGATGGTGGAATTGAATGACTTTGTTGGTTTATCAAAAGGAAATATGCGCGTATCACTGGTGAGTGGGTGGGGTTTTGGAATTATGCGGTTGTAGGCTGTTTTAAAGCACAAGACATTTGAACAGGATTGCCCAGGTTCGCACCCAATACGTCCTGATCGTAGATCGGGAAGTGAGGTTCGGTAACCTTGGTGTCCATTCCTGCGGTCCACCACGACCGATCCATCGATCAGGGACCTCCTAATTCGGTTAGAATGTGTCGGGGTGCCCTGTAAACTGAGTACTCGTCGACCTGGTAATGGAAGCAGCAACACCTCTGAAACGTCTGTAAACTTCTACCAGGCCACACGTCCCCATAAACCCAGAAGACAGACGTCTTCGACATAATCGCAGAGAACCTGAAATCTCGCTCCTGTCAGTTTGACGGCAACTTCTCTGACACTCTTGCAATGCGTGTAGTCGAATTAGATGTTTTTAGGGGTTATTTGTTTCTTTGGAGCGTTTTAGTTTGGCGAAGATGGAACTGGTCAGTACCTGTTTCATTGTGTGATGTATCTAATCTCGTGTTAGCAAGTGACTCTTTGCTGCCTGTTGTGGAAACCTACAGTCAGATGGTATTCTGACGGTCTGGAAGTTGATATCAATCTAGGATTTGAGACTTTGATACACGAAGCACCGTAGACCCCGAGAGAGAAAAAATGTTTCTTTAGTTCCACCGAATCCCATATCGGGACAGTTGGAGTTTGATTCCCGACAGGTGCTGACATACAATTAAGTCTATAAATGATCCCGTTCTGTCAAAATCCTTATCTACTCAGCATTTATCTGGCTATGTTGTTCGCCTTTGTAATGGTGAAGTGTAGTGTTTTCTTCGCGGTACGGACTGAATTCTTAAGTTTCATTTGAAAGAGCTTCGGCTCCAAAGGTTAATTAGCGTTTTAGTCGTATTATTTCCTTAAACAGCGTTAACCAGTTGATCTTTGTAATGGTGAGGTGTTGTGTTTTCTTCGCGGTACGGACCGAATTCGTAAGTTTCATTTGAAAGAGCTTCGGCTCCAAAGGTTAATTAGCGTTTTAGTCGTATTATTTCCTTAAACAGCGTTAACCAGTCGATCTTTGTAATGGTGAAGTGTAGTGTTTTCTTCGCGGTACGGACTGAATTCTTAAGTTTCATTTGAAAGAGCTTCGGCTCCAAAGGTTAATTAGCGTTTTAGTCGTATTATTTCCTTGAACAGCGTTAACCAGTTGATCTTTGTAATGGTGAGGTGTAGTGTTTTCTTCGCGGTACGGACCGAATTCGTAAGTTTCATTTGAAAGAGCTTCGGCTCCAAAGGTTAATTAGCGTTTTAGTCGTATTATTTCCTTAAACAAGGTTAACCAGTTGATCTTCGTAATGGTGAAGTGTAGTGTTTTCTTCGCGGTACGGACTGGATTTTTAAATGTCAATTAGACGTCCAGCTTCAGGGGATTACTTCTAAGCACGTTCTCGACAGCAGATAGTTTTGTGCATCGTTAATGTAAAGGATGTGTTCGGGACCACCCCAATATGTTCGTGTTTGGCCGTAGTGTTCCTGTTTCGGGGGTGGGTTGTAGCCACGCGCCGATGCAGTGCGCTTTCTTTAGCATTTCCGTGGCGGCATGGAGCCGACGTTGGCCCGCTGTATCGACCGGATAATCTACTGCTTGAATCAGACTAGACACTAAAAACACGTTCTGAAGCTTAACTTTGTGTGCCTGATTGTAAATTCGTCCCTTTTTTAAACTGTCCTTAATTACCAGCTGTTCGCCTTGAAGTGAACTGATTCTCGTTCCTTGGTGATTTTAGGTGTTCTTTACGCTCTGGCGCTAACGAAGGACATCTTATGGGCCCGTCCATGTCTGTCTGTCTGTCGTGTCAGCGTTAGCTTATTTACTGTAGTGAGATTAATGGAATGTGTTCATAAGATAAAGTTTTCGCTGTGTCTGGTACTCCGCCCAGAGGGCGTGTGTGGGAGTGCAGATAAATTTCCGCGCATTCGTGTCCTCGCCACGAAATGGAAGTGAGAGATCAGCATCACGCATCGGCCGCTGTACCTCCAGGGAATTGCTTGCGTTTGTGAAGAAATAATTTCATGCTGGTATTTGTGTTTTCCGTAGCGATATTAAATATGCGTGGACTTTATTGAGTGTTTCCAGTTGTGTGATCGTGGGCGTTACTTCGGCACGGGAAGGTGATTCTGTGTGTGGGACACGCACGGCTTGGTGCGTCTCGCTGTGCAGTGGGGTAGTTCTGTTTTGACTCCGGTGGTTGGCGTGCAGCGGAGGGGGTGGAAGCTTCGTATTAATTCGGAGTTGGGTGTAAGGTGGACGGACGGCTGTGTCAGTGTCGGAGTAGAGTTTCTGGGGGTGTGTTGTTTGGTTCCTATCAGTGCTTGTAATTTTATATTAGTGTCGGATGCATCACACTAATCAAAGAAAGGCTTCTCCTAGTAGTGAATAGATATAATTTTCTTCGTTTGAAAGAGAAGTATATGGATATTAATATTACTTGATATTTTTATGCGTGATGCGTGTTAAAGTATCACCTCAAGTGTAGTGTCATGTTTATTTGTGACGTCACAAGTGCATCGCTTAGGATGACACTTGTGTGACATATTTAGTACGTTCAATTTGAAACTTCTGCGATCTCAGGAAGTCGTAATAAATATTGAATTTGGGCTCTGAATTATGCACATGTGACATCTGTGAAACACTGAACGGTACAGTAATTAATCGAGGGTCATTACGTGAATCGTGAGTTAGTGCCGTCTGTTTTCAGACTCTCTGAGAGGAGTTTCTGTGCAATGTCTCGCTGCTTCTGTTCGCTTCAGACGACGACGAGTAGCTTTAAAGTGCCGATGTTGAAGCACTGAACTCCTGGAGTTGTCACACTATGTCCAAGACCATCAATGCCTATCGTGTGTAAGTTATTAACACGTTTCACTGTTTCTCCATTGTATTGCTTTAGTTAAGTTGTGACTAACGTAAAGAACGCCATTGTAAATCGTACTTTTTTCATTATGATTTGTTACGTAATTACTGATCTGGTGTTGACAGCGTCCCGGAACTTCAAGGGTATGAACGAGAGACACCGGAGATCTAATATTGCGTTATTAAACCAAGCTGTTATTAATACCACGACGTGCTTCAAGTGTGAAGCTGTCCAATTAAGAAGCGTGTGAGGTAATATCGCCCAGAATTCGCTGTGCTCTGCTCCTGGTATTAGTTGCATAATATGGTCGTGTCGTTTTTATTGTTCTTTGCAAAATCACCATTGTAACAACTTGAAGGACAGTCGTTTCAGTCAGCGGAAATAACTACGCTTTTAAAGGAAATGCCCTCATTCGTCTTGCATCGTACGCCATTTTTTGTTCCCCCAAACTTACGGTGAAACTCTTGGTGAACAAACGCCGAACTTCGTAATTTTGCTCGTGGGACGAGTTACGCAATTTATGGTAGAGGCAATTTAAAAATAAATAATCGTTTCTTTCGAATTTTTTTAAGCTGTTTCACGGAGCATCCGTCCACTCTCTGTTTTGCTGTCGTGAGTGTTTGGCGCATTACAAGAACACGCGATTTCTAGGTCCATGCAGCGTCAGATATGTGTTATCTCTGTAGTCGTGAACTTGTACCAGCAACAAATTAATATGAATCCGATTCATGTTTGCAAAAAGCAATGGCCATTTGGAAAATGTACGCGAATGTAAAGGTGCGTGGATCCACTGTAGGGAATTCGTCTTAATTTCAGAACGCGCGGCCTGAGACTTTAATACAGTCACGAGACTGTATTCTAGAGAGGTTGGCGTGTCTGCGGAAAACTTTGAGCTCCTTATTTGCAGGTCTTTGTTTGAGGAGCACTCACTCTGAGGCACGCAAGGTGTCCCCCCCCCCCCAGTGGGCCCTTCTGCACTACCATGTTGCTTTGTGGGCGTCTTCCTTTGGCATCTTGTGCCCAATTTATGACTATGTATCGCATACTTTAATAATCAGCAGTTCTGCATTTTGTCCACAATGTATTTTTGTGTTTCGTTCGATTTTCACTGTAAACAGCGATTATTTCCTTAAACAGCGTTAACCATTTGATCTTTGTAATGGTGAAGTGTAGTGTTTTCTTCGCGGTACGGACTGAATTCTTAAGTTTCATTTGAAAGAGCTTCGGCTCCAAAGGTTAATTAGCGTTTTAGTCGTATTATTTCCTTAAACAAGGTTAACCAGTTGGTCTTTGTAATGGTGAAGTGTAGTGTTTTCTTCGCGGTACGGACTGAATTCTTAAGTTTCATTTGAAAGAGCTTCGGCTCCAAAGGTTAATTAGCGTCTTAAATACTTGGAAGAGGTTCGATTTCAAAGAGTTAACTGATATCGTCTGATTTATATTGTTTTTGAAATGGGGCAGGAATTTGATAGGGGTGGTATAGCTCCTACTCATTCTTGACCTCGGCACTAGATGGGGGTGAAATCAAAATCCCGCTACCCCAGCGCACTCTGCCAGAAATCAGCGCGACAGACCGTCGTAGACAGGTTCGGCTGACAAGAGAGAACTACGTATATAAATGCACGCATCACAGTGTAATCCTTTGAACTGTGACGAAGTTTGCTTTGGCATGGACAAATACACACAAAGTTAATGTTACCGCGAGATTTTGCTTGTCATTTGAAGTACCAAGGCACTTCTATGTTATTGCCAGGGGTTTGTTTGCACATCCTGCAGACAAATATGACATCATTGCCCTTGGTTAAGCCCAGCGTCGGAGATATAATTGAATCGTCAATAAAGTGTGTGTTGTGATCACGTCCATTGGGTGATATGGGCGCTTTTTTCAGGGATGTAAAGGGTGATTACTACGAGAATTACCAAAGTTGATAAAGGCTGAGTCTTCAAAAGGAACATTTACGAGGCGATTAGGTCTTGTATGGAGCTCCTGATTCATCTGTCAATCCATTCTTGATATTTGGTTGCGAAGAAGCTGTATGACCTCTCCCCACAAACGCCTCCTTGGCGTGTACTTGGACAAATTTAGTAGGATTTGAGGTGATTTTGAAGACGGCTGTCTTCTAGGTTGTAGTGTCGCTTAGTCTGGTAGAAGTTTACCGACGTTTCGGAGGTATTTGTTCCTTCCATCATCAGGGCGATGAATAAACTCAGGCAGGCTCAGAAGACAGTCGTCTGTGGACAGCTTTACTTGTGCTAAAGTTTCAAGCGATGAGCCTTTTGTTAGAAAATCGATTAAGTCCGATCTGAGCTTTGTGTGAACTTTAGTTGGTGTACTTATATTGTACCGATGTTTTTACCTGGTCAATCGTACTGACAGGTAATTCGTCGTTCCCAGATTGTAGACTCTCATATTTGCATTTCGTTGGCAGTGTTTGGGGTTGTTGAAGGTGTGGGTTCCGAGGAGGTGGTAAGGGTTGTTTTCGTGACTACAGCGCGGACAGACCCTCTCGGATCAATACCACATTGAACGAAGTGCGGATAGAAACATGGCAGGAAAGTACGCCGGGGGTGAAGATTTGGGGGAGGGGGGAGTGTTGCATGCATGGGTGGCTACCCTGTGACGTCACTGCTCTCGGTTTGAGGCGGTCGCTGCTGCTTTAGAATTTCATGATTTCCGTGGTTGTTACTTCAGTGAGGTGCTTCGCCAGTTATTAAGATGACCAAATCGAGGAGGTTGAGAAGGGCGTTGGGGAAATAGGAAATGAGCACAAAAGTTTTGTTCGATAGCCCGAAGAGAATAGAGTATTCGCAAGACGGGGGATAATATTAAAGTGGGTCTTGAAGTATGGGTTGAGGGTGCGGATTGGATTCGTGTGGCTTAGGATAGGGACCGGTGGTGGGCCATTGTAAAATGCTTTACATGTGTTGAGTAGCTTAGTGTACTGGTAGGTTCTTAAGGATTCTGTTCTGTTAATTGTCGTCGTTCCTTCTCTCCTGGTAGGCAGTTACGTGCCCCATATCAGATGTAAAAATCTTGTAAGCATGAAATTGGTTTCCAGTGTTTCGGAGACTCTGCCTCCATCATCAGGGTTTGCCTTTAGCCATGGTCACACAGCTGATTGCTCTGAAAGACTTCTCACCGTCCCAGTCATCGCCTAGCTTTAAAAAATGTGACTCGTCATTGCGTTGTGCAGATTTTCTGTGGGAACTCAAGCGAATGAATGGTTTGTGTGACCGGAACCAGTTGTCTCACTGGAGTCCGAAAAGCCGGAAGTCCTTTGTGGATATTACGCAAGCAGCGACGATTGCTGAAGTGATTGTTTGGCCTTGTCGTTTCTGTTGAAAGATAATTTTATCCAATAAAATCTTCTCGGGCAATCAGCCGCGTCAACTGGTTACCGTAGTAAACCGACGTTTCGGGAACCAACTCTGTCCCCATCATCAGGGTTCTGATGTGACTGGATACCTCGGGCTTCCGAGTTGCTTCCCGAAACGTCGGTTTACTACGGTAACCAGTTGACGCGGCTGATTGCTCGAGAAGATTTTGTTGATTGTACTCGCCGCGAAAGTCTCAAATCTGCTGTGAAATTCCCGATCGTGGCTTATTTTCACGGTTTTGTGCCTGCGATAGTCAGTGGCGTTTCATAGGAACCATACCGATAACGGTGTTCGTCCACGAGAACCATGTCTGGAAAATCAGATCTCTCAGGTCGCATTCATCCTCCGTGAACAGTCTCCCCCAGGAAGTGGACGCACTGATTACGTTTTATGTTACGTAATCTGGTTCGTGGAACTGTTTTCTGTGGCGAACCTGCCTCTGGATCTTCCGTGTGGCATTTTTCCGTAAGGTTTTCTCACGTTAATCATGAACGTATTGCCGTCATCCGAAGAAATTTTGTCCCGAAGATCGTAAACTTTTGCCAGAAATATTATTGTCCGATTTTGTTAATACCAAGTCGACGTGCGTCTTCGACATCGTGAAGCTACCCGGGGGGGAAAAGGAACTAGGGGTCGTTGGTTGACTCGTTCTGGGCTCAGTTTCATAATAGTATCTTCAGTGACGAATTAATTAATTTTGAGGTCACGTCTCTGTATTTTGTGAATGTGGCAAGCGCGTGTCTTTCTGGAATGCCAATATTTGATCTCGTATTTCCTACTTTATTTCAGGATTAGTTCGACGAATTTCGTAATATTTTGATTGTGATTCCGATGTTACAGGAAATACTGAGGTTAGCCAAGAGACATGTGTGATTATGGAAGTGACGTCACGGAAGGCTTTGTGTTCTGTCTTGTTGCAGGAAGAAGATCGAGTGTATCGGCAAAATGACGCAGATGACCCAGGAAGAGATCATGGCGAACACCAAGACGGTCGTTCAGGGTCTGGAAGCTCTGAAGAACGAACATAACTCCATCTTGAACGGCCTGACTTCAAGCCTCGAGCTGACGGTGTCGAATGTCAACAGCGGCGACTGCAGCGTCGTGGAGGAGAAGAAGGGCCTCGTCCAGAAATCGCTGGACATGATCGACCTCGGCCTGGGAGAGGCTCAGGTAGGGAGCGAATTCAAAGAGGGGAGGGAGGCTCTCATCGGTTGTGACGTCGATGTCGCCTTCTGGGGGGCGACAACGCCGTGCGGACTTAAGCGGAAGTTCCAGCGTTTCGGTAGGAACATACTGCCTCGATGTTCAGGGAGTTGAAATTCTAAAAATTTAGGCCCGTGCAGACTTGTAGCTGTCCGTAAGAGAATTGGTGGTTTTCGTACAGTCTTGGCGCATTGCGTGACTCATCCGACATCAAACATCGATCTGTTTCGTGGTGTGGCTATTCCTGGCTACAGAATAAGAGACTTTGACGCCTATCGCCTTAGTGTCTGTGCTTAAAACTCTTCATAAAGTGACAAGAGGAAATTGCCGTCACGAAAACTCGACATTAAACTGTACATTTTTTGTCTGCTGAGCAGAATATTTTGGACCTGAGAGGAATGAAGTGTCTGAATGGTGTAGGAAATTCCTCGATGAGGATCTCATCCCATTGTAACTATTAAGAAAATATTAGGATGCTCACAATCAAGGAACATGAGATGGGCGAGGCATGTAGCGCGCGTGTGGAATGAAATTTCTAAATTCCAGACGACTCGGGATAACCGAGACGTAAATGGGATAATATTAAAATGTATCTCAGGGGAGAGTGTTGGAAGGTGTGGATTTGGTTCATCAGGCTCGGGATGGGGACCGGTTAAGGTCTGTTGTGAACACGGTAATGGACGTTCAGGTTGCATAAGGGACAAGGAGTTTCTTGACGAGGTAACCGCCATGTTAACTTCTCTGTAAGGGCTCTGTACCTTGACGTCATGGATTTGGATTTCTCTTAGGCGACGGGACTCTAGGGTGGGCGCGGAACATCGCGATAGGTCTGCGGGAATGCTGTGTGTTGATATCTCAGTCACTTCGTCATGTTTGTCTGTGGCTTGATTCGAGGAAGAAATGTCACGATCTGGCCGATGAGGACATCTGTGGTTCTTCCAGCAAAGAATATTCCGAAATTCTGGTCCAGTATTCACACTAAAACCTCGTATCTTCGTTATGAACTCTTTGCACGGAGTGTACAAAATGAAATTAAAGAATTGACACGAGTTTCGAGGTTTGCACAGCGGCGAAAACCTAGATTATGACGTCGCGTGGTCGTGTAATTAATTCGTCAGACACAGATGAACGTCTACCCTGAAGACTGAGGCGGTTGGTTTCTCCAAGCATTTGATAATCACGTGGTCATAGTTTCTTCTAACCCCCTTTTATGCGTGAGTATAAATTCTAAATTTCTGTCAGATGTCTACACTCTACAGGGTAATTTTATTCCTTTCGGCGTTTGTATCAAGAATTTTCCTGAAGAAAACCTCGATCTTGACTCAAATGACATGCATTCGTTACCGTCAAAACATGCCCCGCCCTTCCACCTACTTCGAGTGTTGCATTCGAGCCGCAGTATTTCCCCTCTCTTCCGCCCCCAGGACGATCAATCGACGGCCAGAGGCTCCAGGACGTCTGTCCACTTCTTCTCACCCCACCGGACGCAAGACGTCCTCATGTCCACAGTTCGCGTATTCAGATTCCGTGATACATAATTATTAAACTTCGCTATATGAGATTTTAGGCTCTCCGGAAACTGAAGATGATGTTCATCTTCAGGGTTGTAATTCCATGTGGGTAAAATACCGGCTGTTACCATCTCAAGATAACGAAGTTTTTGTTGGCTTCACGTGAAGTTATTGAATTTTCTTTTGTTATTTTTATTAAACTTATTACTTCGATGTCATTGTCACGCTTAAAAATTACCCATCGTATTCTAAAAGCTTCGAAGATTTTACTGTTTCAAACGCGGTGGTAATTTTATATACCATTCCGTGTAACGTAAAGTAACTTGGTTTCTTGTCCACCCGGTGAGTTTTTGGGCGTAATCTCTCATATTTAAGACTGTCACCTCTTGGACCGAATAATTCCGACGTTCGGGGTTTTATTCGACTCTAGATGGGGGTCAGTTGTCAGCTTGTGACCCTTGCCTCTCCCCCTCCCCCGACGAAAAACAAGGGAAGAGCCCTGCCCTCCCCTTTGCGTTGGCAACCGGGGGTGGGTCTTATGACGGCAAGTCGATACTTTGAAAGGTATCTGAGTCTTTCACTAGCGTGACATGTATTCCATAGCAGAGCGCCCCCCCCCCCCCCCCGAGATCGGAGATCGATTCCCGTTGCTACGCCGATATATCCAGAAATATCGAACTACTGCAGAGTTTATTTAGGACGGTCACGTACTTTGATGTTGAAAGGATTCCCTAGGAAGCCATTGTGGCTTATCTGCGATTACATTTACTATATTCGCTTGGAAACACCCGAAGAAAATCACGAAAACTATTTGTCATTATAGTCGGTGACTTGACAAAGATTCGAACCCAAGCCTCTAGAATAAAAGTCGTAAAAGTTGCCACTTGAAACAGCGTAGTTAAATGATCAATCATAAGCAGGGTCTCCTAGAAGCTTCGTTTAGTGTGTGAGCGCGTCTCCTTGCCAGTGATTGGCTCATTAATGTAGCGACGACCGCCTGTTTCAGTTGTGGCGTGCCGCCAAATGAAAACTGAGGCATTTGAAAAATTGCAGAAAGCCAGGGGCATTTTGAATGCAACATCCACATATTTCCTTACTTTTTACATTACATTTGTCAACTTCATGGTGTTGCATGTTAACTTTCAGTATGAAGAACTGTTTTTTGGAAAGAGAGAGAGAGAAAAGTAATTTTGATTTTTGGGGTTCATATAAATTAGGGGTTATATTGGACCAGTATGAACTAAAATTAAATACCCCCTAGCTTTTGGTGTTGGCTTGCGAGGTCCATTAGTTTCAGATATGAAACATGCAGATGTACAAATACAAGTTATTTCCTTTTTTTGCATTCATTTTATACATTTTTAGTAAATCTGCCACGAACCCAAATGTCAGAATGATGATCTAACTGCTGTAACAGCTGTTGATGTCGGCATCTGAATGTCAGTATGTTTTATACAAGCAGACAGTGCTTTGTTCAAGGTCACAACACAAGCAAAGGTTAGGTTCTCACATGTAGGACGTCATCACTTCTGAAATGTAACTCGACAAAGAAGGCTCATAGCTCACGTCGTATTCAGTTCAAACAAAACCTTCACACATTGAGACTTGATGGATTCACAGCCATCTTAAAATAAAAACTAAGACTTTTAATTATTATAATATTACTGCCGTAGTCCTTGTTAATGACGTTATGATTTCTCTGTATGAAATGTATATTGGGGATGTTGTGTCTCCCTCTTCAAATTTAGGTAAAGTTTGTTATTGGGGGGCCTGCCCCAAATGTTACAATGTTTGGTTTTGGTTCACTCTCCAGTACAACCCCCCACTTTACACGAATGAGGCTTAAATTGCAGTTTATCCATTTTATCGAACGTTTCTTATTACTTAGTGCGTCGTGAAATACGGACTTAACAGAAAGGGAAATAACGTCTTGACTCCATTTTTCTTGACTGGAGCACTGTCTGTTGTGCTAGCAAAAATTAATATGTTTTTCTACCCATAATTCTCGTAGTATGTACCTTAACGTTACTATCCAGCACACATCATCGCCAAGTTTTGATAATTGTCATTTTTATTTATGTTGTGAGCAGGTGATGATGGCCCTAGCATCACACCTGCAGATCGTTGAAGCCGAGAAACAAAAGCTGAGGACACAAGTTCGCCGCTTATGCCAGGAGAATGCCTGGCTGCGGGATGAGCTGGCTAACACGCAGCAGAAGTTGCAGGCGTCTGAACAGGCTGTCGCCCAGTTGGAGGAAGACAAGAAACATTTCGAGTTCATGGCATCAATGCGCAAATATGACCAGGATATTACGGTTAGTCGAGAGCCAATTGCGTGCCTCTGCTGCTTTTGATCCTTGTGCACGGTAGTTTTGGATTCAATGTGCGTGTTACGCCAATACTGGGAAGAATAATTATGCTCAACGGTTTGTGTTTGTGTGGAGAGGTGCTGAGAGAATGCATTGAGTACGCAGCAACTCACGTGACTAAATTATCTGAGCTCATGTGACTGACACAGTCACATGCGCGTCCAATAGTTGCAGTAGCCGAGGTTCGCTTCTGTGTTTTGAGACGTTCCAATGATTTTCAGGGAGACGATTCCTCAACGGAAACTAAGCAAGATAAACCAAAGCAGGATGATCCTGTAGTAGACCTGTTTCCAGATGATGATACAGAAGAAAGATCAAGTAGGTCACCAGAGTTTTATTGTTACTGAATTTATAGATATTTGTGTCGTAGCGTGAAATATCTGTCAAGACGTTACGCGCGTATTTTAGAGCCACTTGGCTCGTAACTTAATTGCCTGGTAATTACATGTACAGAAAATGTGTTGGGGTGTACATCGTCTTGAAGACAGTGTAAGAACACCACACTTTGGTTTTATTGCAGCAATGTCTCCGACACCTCCAAGTCAATTTGCCCAGCAAGTGAATGCCGGGTACGAGATTCCTGCCCGACTTCGAACTCTCCATAACTTAGTCATCCAGTACGCGTCTCAGGGGAGGTACGAAGTGGCCGTGCCACTTTGCAAGCAAGCACTCGAGGATCTAGAAAAGACGAGCGGTCATGACCACCCTGATGTTGCAACTATGCTGAACATCCTGGCTTTGGTATACAGGTGAGCTTCTGGACACTTGCAGTACTTTGAAATTGTTTCTTGACGTTTCCTGCATGGATGGATGATTAGAAGCTTCGGTAGTAATTACTCCATAGTGCAGGGTCTTTTATGAAAAGTTGATAGTTTTACTGCATTTTATAGAACAAAATAATACATAAAATTTGATTATTATTTTTTTTATTTTTACAGGGACCAGAACAAATATAAAGAAGCAGCAAATTTGCTAAATGATGCTCTGGCCATTCGAGAGAAGACACTGGGAGAAAATCACCCAGCAGTAAGTCGGTGGTTTTATTGCCTGTAACTTGTTAATACTAAGCACGGTGCCACATCATTTGCTTCAGTTCCGGAACCGTCTGATCATCCGCTGACATCGAGACATTCCTCAGGGGCTTCTCCCAGCCAGCTATAGTTCTATTCCTTTGTTTGGAAGTTTGTACTCTTGCGTTCATTCGTTATGTTACGTAAACAAACCAATTTTGTAAAAATATTGCATTTGGTATTGATATAAAAATACATTTATGAGTGGAATGTGCGCATAAAAGAAGTCAATAACAGAGTGACGTCGTTTTGAAATAGTATTATTTATGTTTACGATGACACAACATAAAACATTGTCTTAGGTGGCTGCTACCCTCAACAACCTTGCCGTTCTGTACGGCAAACGAGGAAAGTACAAGGAGGCAGAGCCACTTTGCAAGCGTGCTCTGGAGATTCGAGAGAAGGTCCTAGGGAAGGACCATCCTGACGTAGCCAAACAGCTTAACAACCTTGCACTCCTCTGCCAGAACCAGGTAATGCCCATTGTATGTACTTCGTAACATTTGGGCTAGGAGTGGAAGGAAGCATTAACATTTTAGGTTTCAGATGTTATCTGTGATTACCACGACATAATTACATATATAACAGCCAAGTTCCCTATTTTACAACGATAAAGTACTTCATTTCTTTATATCTGTACATACTTCAAAATAAAAAAAATTATGTATCTGTGTATGTCCTGCTACAGTCCGCAGGCACACGCGCAACTTCATAAGCTTCCCGAAGTATGTAATTACAAAGTAAATACTGTATTCACACATAGTGTGTCTCTGTGTCGTGCAGGGAAAATACGAGGAAGTCGAAAGGTACTACCAGCGGGCCTTGGAAATATACGAGTCAAAACTGGGACCCGATGATCCCAATGTAGCCAAGACGAAGAACAACTTGGCATCGTGTTACTTGAAACAGGGCAAGTACAAGGAGGCTGAGATCCTGTATAAACAGGTGCTGACACGCGCACATGAGCGAGAGTTTGGCACCATTGACGGTAAGTGACTGCCTGCCAACCCTTACATCATGTTTTATGTTCCATGTCCATCAAATTTCCTACCACATTCCACCATCTTTGTCGAAGAGTTTGCTGAAAATTCTTAACCTCACGAGCAGAGTTAAACGTTGTCAGCCTTCGAGTGCTGCAGGGTTGCATGTCATTCCAAATTGTTTTATAGCAGCTGAATTGCTTTCTGTAGAGTGCCCAAGAGACACGACAGAAATCTTTTAAATCTCTCTCATATGTGTCAGTTTGTCACAACAGAAAATAAGTTTCTGAGCGTTGGCCAGATTGGATTTTTTAATATTTTATGTTCTCAAGGACAGTATGAGATTCGACATTGCAAAGCCCGAGTTACTAGGCTCGTAAGACACATCGGTTGGTCAGAGGGTCGTACATGACACAGACAAGTGAAGCCTTGGTAGTAATCAAGAGTTGTCACAGTCTGGTTTCGGCGGTGAGCTTTCACTGTGCAGTCGGTTGAGATTCCTCGTATCACTACTACATCCAGAATGGAGCACGTGATATGGTGTGAGGCTGGTTGTCTGCCTCCGAGTAGTGTCTAGACTGTGAGTGTGTGGGGCTCTGTCTCCCATGTGCCTTCATGAGCTAGTACTTCCTTGTGGGAGAAAATGTTTTTATTGTGTACTCCCAAGTAACTGAAGTTTGATTGGGTGATTAATTTTTATGCACTTTAGCCAGATTTAAGATGCTGGGGAAAGAACTTAAAATTTTTTTAAAGATACCCATTACGGGTCTTGCACTGTACAAACTACCCTGAAGAAATTTGTCTTGAAGTTGTCATTTGTATTCAGTTCAGGATAGAATTTTATGGAATTTCTTCATGATGAGCTACCATTTAATTTCTCATACAAGGTCCTGTTAATCAGTCCTAGTATTTGTCCAGAGAGACGGAGGAAAAACCATCAAAAGCCTCGGTCGTTCGAGATTTAAACCGGGAAGAATTTGTGTGTTAATCACTGCACTGCTTTGTGCAGTAATGGATAACGTAAAAATTTGTTTACTTGAATAAAGTTAGGTTAGAGGTTGATTCTGCTTTCAGCATCGTCTTATTTCCTTTTAAATTTTTGAAAATAAATCTTCCATAGTCTGTAAAGATGTAAAATGTTTCACACAAGGTAAAGAAGGAGTCGAAAGAGTCAAGGTTTGTGCTCTGTTATGAATCGCTCGTTACTGGCAAAATATTTTGACTGTTGTAACAGATTTTTAAAGGATTTTTTGTGTTCTTAGGTTCTCTATGTACCCTTGAGTGGTACTACTGGGAACAATTGTGGATGATGTCATTAATTTAAGACAACGTTTAAATAATATTTATAGTCATTGTTAAATGGTGAGATTTATGTCTTCCTTCATAGTTGAAGAAATTATTAAACATTATGTGAATAGACGGATTGTGTATTATTGGAAGAAGTTTAAAATTTCTTTAAATTCTGTGATTGTTCCCATGCAAATTAAATTAATTGTAATGTGTGCATGGTACGAAGGGAATTTGTTTTGTAATCTACCAGAGTGTGAAGCAGTGACATATTTAAATAATATGTAGAGCCAAAATATGTCCTTGGTAATTATTTAAAAATGTTTGGTGGTGATGTGAATGATTTGTATTCTGCTGTAACATAGAATAATTGTAACGCATAATTGGCTTTCCATTTTTAGTTTGTTGAAGTCAGGAAAGCATCTGCATTTCTGTTATTTGTCATATAACACTTTTGCATGTTTGTTCTGATATTTGTAGATTTTGAGTTTCCTTATTTTGATAATGTTATAAACATAAGTTAATGTAATTTGGTCTAGGGGTTGTTTAGTTTTTGGTCAATATTTTTGTAGGTTTGTTTTTACATTATTTAATTTTGCTTTGAGTACCTCCTGCTTACCAAAGACTTTTGTTTGAAATGTTCAGCTTCGCTGTTTCATGTCCGTACAGTACTTACTTTAGTATAAACACTAATATATTATGAGTTACAAACTTTGTGACATTGAAAAGCAGAGTAACTAGTTGGTAATATTTGGCATTTTAGGATCTGTGGTTAATGTCTTCCTCAAAGTGTCTGTGATTTATATAAATTATTGTCTGAAGGTACGTTATAATAAGGCGTGGGAAGATGTAGCGTCAGAGGCTACTGCTTGCCCTCTGCCCTCACAGCGCGGTAGTGGCGCCAGTTTTCTCTTTTTGACGCGGGATTTGAAAGTCGTGAAATGGAATGATGAAGGCACTTGATCACGGGTTACTTTCTTTGCATAATTCTGGAGGGTCATTGCCCTGCATTTCTCAAGATGAAGCTCTCATGTGCCACAGTTCATGGGTTATGTTATTAGAAAGCGTCGGGGGGGGGGGTCGGTCATACCTTGTCATTAGGTGGGGGCAGGCAGGCCGTGGCTTCTGAGGCCTCTTGATATTGCAAGGATGGAATAGAATAAGTACAAAAACAGTTTGTTATTTGTCTGCTTGTTTTACATTTTTTATTTGTGATCCTGTTTTGTTGTAGTCTTTTGCATGTGATATTTGACTTCTGTATTCATTGTCCTTGCTTTAAAATTAAAATAACAATAATAATATATTGCTATTTGGTTATGTAAAACTTGTTTATGCTTTTATTTTATAGAACTTTTGTGTATATATTTGTAATGACTCTTATTTGGCTGAATATAGTATTCCCCCACTTATAATTATGCAAATGCTGGGTGGGACATAAAGACAGATAAGTGTATCTTGAAGGTTGGCTCGTTGCTGACTACTCAAATAAACATAAGCAGAGTACAGATGCAAAAAGGGGAAAGATAAAGAACAAGACAGTATCAAGTGAGGAAGATTGTTCGTGAAGGATGGGCATTTATCATGTCTTAAGAATGCAGGCGGGCCAGAAGTACGTGAGAAAATCAAAGATGCAATGCAGCAAGAATGTGTGACTTACATTGTTTGATAGGCAGACACACAAAGTTTAATTCTGATGTGTGCATCGAAAGAACACAAGTAAAATGAATGTTACTTTTGCTGTTTGTTTTTATTCAACGTTTGTTTGTTCGAGGACTTTTTTCCCCCACGCTGTCTGTGGGTGCTAAGAAAAGACCAGTTTTAAGAGACATCTGATTAGCTTGTGACGCAACCATTCAGTAGTTTTTAATATTTGTTATGTCCGTTACATGTGGTGCTTTTGCAGAATACCAATTTTAATCTAAATATTTTTGTCTTCAGTTACTCTCCTCACTTATTCATTTCAACTAGAATCATGACAGTCTGTTAAATTCTTTGGAACGTAATTCATAATTAATAAAATTGTATTGGTGAGAAATATAAATAAGTACAAAGAATGGGATTTTCATTTTGGTAATTGATGCTTTGTTTGCGCATTCAAGCAAATCAGAAGTCGCAACGAAGCGTTTCTCTGCTCCTGTATCACTGACTTGTCTTGGGACAGTCTTGGCTGATGGACGTCTCATTCCCAGATCTCTGGTTGAAGTTCCTTGACATAAGCCATAAGAAATTTGTGTATAATGAATAGTCGAATTTCATTTTGCACTGAATCGCACCCTTAAGATGCCATTTGATCATTTATGCTTATTGAAGTTTGTCTGTGGCTCTCCTCATCACCTTCAGCATTTTCCTATTCTGTCGGGCACCTGCATTTTGGATTTACGCGTGATGGTTTTAAGTACCCACTGCAGTTGACTCAAAACAGTGGCATGAGCTATTAACATGCAGTAACATGTCAGACACAACCACATCATAGTTAATCCCCGCTACGATTTTATCAGGGATAGTGATGTGACGTATTATGAAAATAAATTAAATAAATAAATAATTTCTCGGCTTCCATCTACCTTTCATGGTGTAAGAGTGAAAGCTATAAAATAAAGCTATATTTCTCAGTGGTTGAGAACATTCAAATGAAAGATCCAGTATGAAAGGAACACCGTGCAAGTATATGGTGCGTTGAAACACAAATTATTTAATTAACTATTCTACAGATTAAGATTGCTGTCTTCTGGGTTATTGCGCCATGTAATCTGGGCCTCTGAAACGTTGGTGAAAATCTACCAGACTACACGGCGCAATAACCCAGAAGACTGCAATCTTCAGACTCACCACTGCGAAAACCTCAAATCCTACATGTTCTAGAGATGTCTGTTGGAGGCAGAAAGAAAGCACAAATGATTTTGAAAACAAATGCCAGGAACAAGAATTTGCCCAAGAGTACTTTTGAACATTTATACCACCAGGAGGCAGTTAGAATTCTACCTTATGTACTTTATTGCTGTTCAACTATGTGTTGATAGTACGAGTGCATAGAACAAACACGTGATGCAGTAGTGAATTCCATATTCAGCTTTGCTGTTTATTTGTGTGTGATACCAGTAATGGAAATGACATGTAGCAAATAAATATATTCATAATCTACTCACCAGCATGTTAACAATAAATATCAGTTAGATTTTAAATTGAATTATTCCCACAAAGTGGCAGTTCCATGTAAAGTGCATGGAACATAAATTAATTATGGGCATCTGTAACAGAAACAGTAATTAGAGTTATCGAGCATCAGGTCACAAATTCAGTGAACTTGGTAAAAATGTAAGAAATTATCTTCTGGGTTGTGTTGCCATGTTTTCGTTTGAACTACCTTCTGCCCTGAACATGGAAGTGATATTCTCCTCCGATGCATTGGCAACCGCCTTCTATACTACACACCGTCAGAACCTTGAAGACTGCAATATGAACCCTCCGTGAAAACCATAAATCTCATTTAAGAAATTCATTATCAGACCTGTACTTTCATTGTGTCCTGTTCGATATCACATGATACATTCTGGTATTTAATCTGTCTGGTTAGTTAGCAAGAAATATAAATTATTGATTATGCTGCTTGTTCAGGAGACAACAAGCCAATCTGGCAGGTGGCAGAGGAGCGTGAGGAAAACAAACACCGCAACAAGGAGAACGTTCCATATGGTGAATACGGTGGCTGGCACAAGGCAGCCAAGGTTGACTCCCCCACTGTAACCACGACTCTGAAGAATCTAGGAGCTCTGTATCGTCGCCAAGGAAAGTACGAAGCGGCCGATACGCTTGAAGACTGTGCCCTTCGGTCTAGGAAGGAGGTGAGCGATGCTTTGTATGAATAAGGCTCTCATTTTTAAAATAAGCTCTGAATAATTTAATTTCTTTGGTTTCATTAAATTCACGTTGTCTGCGTTGTGTTGGGTCTGAGTGTGGTAGAACCAGACGTATTCATAAATTTATACTTTGATTTCTTTGCAGGCACTGGAAATCGTGAAACAAGCAAAGGGAACACCGATCCTGGGCGGAGAAGGTGGTGACAAGAGGCGTAGTTCAACTGGGAAGGAGCGGACCAGCAGGAGGGGATCACGGGAGTCACTGGATTCGATGCAGTACGAAGGCGAGGAGGTGAGTACACTCACCATGGTGATCTGTGCTGGATGGAGTGTTTGTTGCTTGTGGCATTGGGAAAGTGCTCATCAGAGCACTGCCATTTATTTTAGTTTGGTTGCTGAGCGTACTAGATGAGAATGCAGCATTAGTTGTTGAAAGATATTCCCTTCTTTATTTGGATCAAGGCAATAAAATAACATAGACATTAAATTTACAACTCGTATAAAAAAATTAAGTTTTTAATTGGAGTGCTACAGTGTATTTTATTATAATTTTTATATTCGTGGAACTTTTGTTTAACTGTTTTAATACTTACGACTAAAATCGTTTTGTCTGAAGATGCGTGTGTGTATGCATGTGTGGATTGCATCGCTTATTATCCAAATGCTTCAGATTCTTACACTTTCTTTGGCATGTTTTTGTGTTTGAAGATTACTTTTGAAGCTGCAAAATATAAAAACGTGCTTTGTGTGCCATTTGAGAGACACCCAGTGAGTTGTGTGAATTACAACTTCATTTTGGTGCTCTTTGTTTGTTAAAAACCTTGGTTTGTGCCTTGATAAAGGAGTTTGTAGTATAAACATCCTTAATACAGCTTATGTGATTTATTCATGGAATAGTTTTCCATGAGAATTTGGTCTCCGAGCAGGTGGCTTCACATTCATTGACGTCTTTTCGATTGTAAGATTTGCTTTGTTGATTGCTTAGGCAAACTGCGTATTAGTCTTCGGAGAAAATAGATTTTTCTCGATCTTGATTGTGATAAGCCTTGCAGTTGTCCAAGTAGTGTTTGGGGGGGGGGGGGATATGCTTTACACACTGCCGCGCAATTTGCACTTTTGCTGTTTTGGGCTGGACAGTGCTGTCACAAAAGAAAATAACGTCTCTTTTATGGCAGGATTTTTTTCATCAGATACACAAATTACAGTTGGTGTCGTGAAACACATACGAAGATGATCAGTTCTTTTAATCTGATCTGATCTTTGGGGGGGGGGGGGGAAGTTGTATTTCTGGGTAAGTGACAATGTAGTGAGTATCCTGTATTAACAGTTTTTATTATTCTGTGCTGCAGTTCTTTGGTTTACCAATTTAATCGACATTTTACTGGGGTAACAGTGACACAGGTGTAGTATTTTATTCCGGTCTGTTTGTTTCTGTTACGAGTATGTAAATATTTGTTTGTTGTTGAGGTGTGTGTTATCATTTAATTGCCTTCGTTTCTTATATGCTAAATACATGTGATTCTAAGTCAATCTTTTGCAACCTTTCGTTATGTGTTTGATTATGATAGAATTTTATGAAAAGTAAATAAATTAATCCAAGCAAAAGAATGACTCGGCCGTGTGTAGAATTTACAGTTAATGCGAAAGAAGTAAATTGTACCAGCACAATTTTTATTGATTCAGTATGTTTCTGCAAGGTGATAAAAAGTTGGCTTAGAATATGAATAACGACTGTTGGTGAGTGTCGAGTTCATTAGCGCACTGTCTCGTTTGAAAGGAGGGGAAGATGCTGGTGAGGGTTTCCCTTTCGACTGTTAATCGTACGTATGTATGTAATCTCCTCTTCCCATCCTTATGTAAGTGTGATCTCCAGCAGAGAAATCACCATTGCGTGGTCTTAAAATCTGCTTCTTAAGTCAGCCCACAAAGTGTCATCTCTTGTAATGTTGCCAAGAAGTGAACAGTGATACATCGGCTTCAGTTGCGCTGGAGAGACAAAAATATACTCTGAATTAGTTGTAGTTCTTTTTGATTTCTTTATGGAAACTTTTTTTTGAATTCTTTCTCACTTTCTGTGTCAGACTGAAGCACTTTTCTGTGATTGTCTGTCTGCAGACTCCCGCACCCATTGGTTATGTACAGAGAAGCCCTCCGGAAGGCCAAAGCCAACTCACCAACTCAAGTTCCGACGTACGTCAGGGTGGCCTCAAAAACAAACTTTTCCACGCACTTGGCCTTCACTCATGAAAATTCCTAAGATTATAGAAACAAAAATCTACTTTTTTAAATAACTAATATAAAAGGAAAGGAATGTATCATTCTTTATTATTATTATTACAATTATTATTGTTTGTTTTTAATTTTTTATTCTTCTTTATCATATTTTACATTTTTCAAGTCCTCTGTCTGATTCCTAAAGTCCATCAGTCATTGTGGTTGTGAGAGGAAGTAATATTAGCTGAAACTGATCGACCGCAATGAAAAGCAAAGCAAGAAAATCAATTACTGCGGTTGATTCTGCCATTTCATTTACCACTTCTCTCAAAACGTTTGTTTCCTGTGGTGAATGAGGGGTGCTCATATTTCTGTTTGTAATTTTGGTTCTGATGTTTGCTGAAGTTAAGTAAGTAGATTGTGAATTTCACGGAATATGTGAATAATAGCATGGTGTTAAGATACACGTAGCACTTTTTAAAGCAGTGTACAGAAATATACCCTTCCTAGTGTATAATTTTGTTTGTAATAAAGGAGTTATTTATTATTACTGACTAATTTATTTTTTTTAAATTTGCTGCTTTTGTTGGTCTTCATATTTCCAAAGTAAATTGAGCATTTCCAAGAGAATGGTTCTGTTATTCTTCTGACTTCTCATAATTGGCACAAAAATTTCTAATCCATTGCTTTAATTTCTGTGGAGTTGGCTTAGACATAAATAGAACTCTTGATCTCTGGTTAACTCCGTGTCATGATTTGTACGAGGTTGCACATATTCTGTATAGAAACGCCATTAAATGCAATAAATATCATGTTATTATCGAAATTGTTGAGTTTATGATTTACAAAATGGAAGACTTTCTCCTTTACTCACACACTTTCCTTATTTATAGATTTTTTTAAGTTTGCTTTAAGCACCTCACGTTCTATAATTGCTTGCAGGCAACATTTGCAATAGTCCTTCTGCACACTATAAATTGGGCATTATCATTAGTTTTTTTCTGTTCCTTGAATGAATTTCCAAACAGAATTAATTTTCATGTATACTTCGCATTACTGTTGAGCATGTTTATGTCTGAAAATTGACATTAAGTCCAGTTCATTGTAATATTTCTCACATGTCCTCTGAAGAATTGCTTGTTCCTGTACCTTTGCCATCATAATTCGAAAGGTCATTTGTTAGTAAGATTTGAGGGTTTTGTGGCAGTGAAAATGTGGGTTGTGATCATGGAACATGGTTACCAATGTCTTGAAGGAACATCTCACCACCATCTTCTGCCCTGAAGTTGGAGGCATTGTGTTCGTCTGAAACGTTGGTAACCAGTTACAAGACTCCATGGTGTTGCAACCCAGAAGACCACTACTTCATAATTTTTCCTGTTGCTATCTTCAAACAAAACATATTAAATATGAAATTTTTACCTACAAACAGGTTTTCCATTATATGTCTGCCATGCTTACTGCGGGTTGTGTCATTAATAATAACTGGTTGGTTCATCACCGAATTAACCAAAGCCCTCCACCGATCCCTGTCCTGGACCAACAATATTCAGTCTCATTCAACTCCTATCTCCTATAGATCCTGGCTGAGATTATCCTCCCATCTACGTCTAGGTCTCCCCAGCGGCCTCTTCCCCTCGGGCTTCCCGACAAATACCCGGTGCACACCTCTTGGCCCATCCATGCGTGCTACATGCCCCACCCTTCTCATTCTTCTTGACTTAATCACCCTGACAATATTGGGGGAGGAGTACAAATTTTTAAGCTCATCATTATGCATCGTCTTCTCTCCTAGGCCAAAATATCTTCCTCAACACCCGATTCTCAAACACCTGCAATCTATGTTCCTCACTCAGAGTGAGACCATGTTTTGCACCCATACAAAACAACAAGCAAAATTATTGTTTCGTATATTTTAATCTTCAGGTTTTTAGAAATCAGGCGAGAAGACAAAATATTTTGATCAATAGGTAACCTGTATATTTTTATAAGCACCAGACACATTATTCATTATAATATGGCATAAATTCTGAAATGATTTTCAAATGAAGATTATGTACATAACTTACACATACATTAAAATACGTCTTTGACATTAATAATAGACAATACGTTGTATCTGAAGGTAGGAAGTGTGTGAATTCTTATACATTGGAAATTAATGTATGTGACCTTTCGATATGATGATGAGCATCTTGTGTATTGCACACTTGAATTGCATGTCTTGAATATTGGTATATCATATGATTTAGATTATTAAAATCTTTATTTATATTACAACTTCAGTTAATTTTTCCCTAATAATTGGTCTGATTTTCAATTTATATTTTCGAAAGTGTTTCTTTCCATTTATATTTATTTCTTTAGAGGTTAGGATGGAAAACCAGGAACGCAAACTTCGAGATATGGCGTCATTAAGCTGTCAGGTTATAACATTACGGATCTACTGTGAAGACTTCTCTGTACATAGCCAATAGCACATATAACGTTTTGTAACTGATGTAAAGTGTGCGAGTAATGATGGATGCTGACTGACTGTATAGAAATTATCACCACCTGCTTTATACACCTTCCCGTAGTTGCAGTGCCATTTAATATACAAGAGCTCTTCGATATCATAGTCAACGTATAGTGAATTTGCCTTTCTTCTGCATATTGATCATGCTAATGAATAAATGATGTAGCTCTCTGTATCGTGGCCTTCATATTGAATGGCATCTGTACATGAACCCAGTTTGCTGGCTCATGTCTGCTTCCCCCCTTGTCTCTCCCACTTGTTTTATAGTACGGCAAACTCAGGCGCAGCGCTTCGTTCTCGAAGCTGCGGGCTTCAATAAGACGGTCGAGTGCCAAGCTGATTCAGAAACTGACAAACCGGGGTGACGGGCAGCCAGAAGACCCCAGTCATATGATACACAACTTTAGTAACAGGTGCGTAAACACGTGTTTGGCTCGTCCCGTGTACTTCCTGATCCGTGGTCTGATCCCCTCTCTTAAGACAGCCACCAAGGACTCTCACATCTGTGGTTACAGGTATGTAACAATGGTGTGGGGCTGTTTCATTATTATGAACCCCTTCTTAATCTTTTAAACCAAATTACAGTATCTGGTCTTTGCTTCGAACTGCATTTCGTATTACTGCTTTTTGAACATCTACAAGCACTCCTCTTAATCTGTTAATTTGACTGTGCGCTTGGTCTTGAAGTATTACAGTAGTGTAATGTAAACTTTCATGTTGGATGTGTGATGTAAGCAGGCATTTGTGCTCCAAAATTATAAAATTATAAAATGGTGGACAGAAGAAAAGAAAAACACATCTTTAGATGTCACGGAGTTATCAGTAAGCTCCTGATATTATTTGTGATTTTTTTAGGTTTGTGTCAGTGGTTTTTAATTGGTATTTCACAGAAAGTGTGACCTTCCTAATCAGTAATTTCTGTCAAATTTTTTTTACCTCTATTCCATTCTAATAATCTAAACTTAACTATAATTTGGTGTTCTACGGTATGTACCAGTAAATTTTGATTTTTGTAAGATCTGTGATTCTTCAATAAATACATTGAAATTTTCTTAGTATGCTTTCTGTGTCCAATCTTAAAACAAAACTCGCTGTTTGATAACTTGTCATTGTCTTCACTATCAAGGACTTGGAAACTTATTCCGAGTAAGCCAAAACATGCTTACCAGTTGTAAGCAGAATATTTTGTCATATGACCTAAAAGTAGTGTATGCGGTAATCATACATTCATTGGTGCTGGGGACCAAGAATCGGCAAGCCTTATTAAGAACAGAAATGTCCCAACCATCTCTTCCTCTTCTCTTTTATTTCAGTGTCCTTTGATGAGCACAAATTATGATGCTCATTTTGCAGTTTTATTTAGATTCGTGTCACTTTGTCCCTTTTAATTCCAAATATTCCCGTCAGCACCCTTTTCTCAAACTCCTAAAATCTGTGTTATTCAACCAGGTTTGACAGCCGTACAAAACAAGGGTTAAGATTACAGCTTATGTACACTTTTACGCAGGAGACAGGAAAGCAAACGATTGTGTCTGAAATGCTAACTAGTATTGATATTGAAGATTTCTGTGAAAACTCAAATCTTACAAGTGTTCATATTCCCCAAATTTAATCTGCCCTTAATTTCTTTGAGTGCACTTTTCATTAAGGTTTTGTTAGAACAAGAAGATGTCTTATACCATGAAATGAAGATGAAGTAATGATTTTGATTATTTTTATTCCCGTATATTCAAACTTTATATTATGTTTTTCTTTTCCCTGCATTCTGTTGGTATGAACATAATATACTTAGTTTTCTCTGAATTTCTAATAGAGTTTATGTGTTTTTCTTTATGATATTTATGTTTTCACTCAGTGAATGAACATAATCAGCATAGACCAGAAGCTGGTGTGCCCATTCATTTTCATTTGCTCCTTTCCTTTCTGTTTCCAGAAATATGAAATTCCAACCCGTGTCTCATCATTATGCCTTGGTTGGAATATGCGCTCTGGTAAAATGCATGATTCTCGGGTTAGAATGTGGTGAAGAATCTGTCACAGTTTGTATATACGTATATGTAGTACTAACTTTCCTAGGCCGTGCTCAGATTATCACAGACTTGGCCTTTTATTAAGCCTCTCACTGTCGGTAAAAGGGAGTGTGTCGGAAGACGGCCATCTTTTGAGACATTGCACTGTCATCTGGTTGACACCTACATTTCAGAAGAGAGTACTGCCTCCATCTTCAGTGTGATGAGAGAATATGCGCCTATGAAAGATGGGACAGTACTCACCAGACTACGCGGTGCAACATCCCAGAAGACAGTGATTCTCAAATTTTCTCCCCGACAGAATTTGTATATCTTTCCAGTAAGTCAGCTGTCATGTATACAATTTCATAACTTTCGGATTTGAATTATTTACCTAAGACACGTGTCTTATGTTTGTTCTTTGCGATAGAATTTCTGTTAAATTGATATGTTCTTTTGGATCTGGCAGAATTGTGCCATTTATAACAGTGAAAGGCTTTTAATTCAACAGAATTAGGTAAGAATCATTAGTACTTGCTTTGTAAGTAGACTGTTCTTATTATTGAAAGGTCTATGCATGTTTCTTTGTATCTTTATTCAGTTTGGTGGCTGAAGCATGTATTAATTTCAGGTGTTTATTTATGACTGTATAATAGTCAGTTTGGTAGTTCAAGCCATATCTTATACATGAGATCCTTTAATGTCCTATTTTGAAAATGTCAAAATACTTCAAGCATAGTGCATCATAACAGTATGTTTTAACCCCTTAGAACTTTTAATCATATAATTTGGTTGCTTTGAACACGAGCAATGACAAACAGTGGAAATTTTCCAGAACACAGGAATGTGCGTTATCGTGTGACACAACGTAGACATAGTGGATTATCAGTGCTGAGAACTCCCAGATATTTTGCTCTTTCAGCTGAAAGTTTTAAACATTGAAATTCACATTTGTATCTACAGGTCATTGTTCTTAATTTGAGATGATTTAGCACTGAACGTATTGCCAAAATGATTTCAGATTTCATGAGATGTTGACACGGATTATCCGGACATCCAGAAATTTTTGGTGCAGCCTCAAGATTTGTTTGAAACATAATGAAATATATTTTGGAATGTCACATCTCCCCGAATTTAAAATTTAATTACTTTTAAGTACATTATCCTTGTATCTGGCATATCTTAAATTTAATTTTAATTAATCGATTCCCAAGTTTAGTTGGGCACCTGATCCCTTTCAGGGTTTTCATTGGTCCACCCGTCATGTCAGTATACTTTGATGACATAACCTGAAGATCTGGTACAGTAACTTAAATAAATAAATAATTAATTAATAATTAATTTATAAATTTAGCAGTTCTAATCTTGTACTTCCTCTGAAAGATAGGTTTGGTTGAAGTGTGCTGTAATTAGAATGTATTTTATTTACTTTTTGTTTATTTGTTGGTACATTAAAATGTACGTATGTTTGAATGGGTGAGATCAATAGACATTCAGGAAGGGTCTTTCTTGCACGCTGTGAAGTTTCTCATATGCCCTGAAGTATCAACCTGACTTGATTGTGAACTTACTATTTGCTGCACTTTGTGTAAGTTCACTGATGTTTGAATCACAACCGGGAGCAATTGCTTATGGTGTTGGTCATTTTACAAATTCTTTACACTAAAAATACATATTTTGTTACATCATTTAAACACAATATGACCTCAACACTTGGGACTGATATGCAAATATTTCCCTGGTTTAAAATGGAGCAAAAAGGTTCTCTTTGTATGATTTCACATTATAACATAAGGTTGGCAGTATGAATAAAATACATACAAGTGTGTTGAGTTTATGAATAAAGTATTCACGTCACTCTTTCTTGACTGCCCCCTCCCCACTGTCTCATGAATTACATTATTTTGTTGCTGTCTTTCATCAGAAGGTTAAAGTCAAAACTGTATATTAAAAAGAATTGCATCCATACAAGATGCACGTTTTTGCAGTTTTATGTTTGTGTGTTGGGGAGCTCTTACGCTCCTAAAAAGGCTTTATCAACCTTCAGTCATAGTACACATCAAAAATAACAGTATATAGTCTTTTTTAAGTTCCAAACCTCTTATTATTCAGCACACTTGAACATCATATAAAAGCAGCTTATCGCAATGTACACATACTTGGATCATATTCCCCTACCACACAGTAGCTTTCCTGTACTGTAGTTAGAAAAAGGAGAGCAGAAATTCAGTAAGCAACGTCACGTCTGTTGTTGACGCATTGACAGTTAATTTCATTTCCTTACTGGCTGTGCTAAACAGTTTGCTTACAGAATTTCCTTTGGGCTCTTAAAATCTTTCTGATAATTGTTTATTTAATTTCAACCTTTTTTATAAAACACGTTCCATATTATTATATTGGTAAGTGACAGTTAAGTTAGGGTTAAAGTCGAGTCTTTTCACATTTGAAGAGTTTGCATGTGAAATGTATGTGTGTGCGTGCGCGTTATTTACGTTTTATAAAATATAGATCATAATGTTTCCTTCAGTTGTAAGGTAAGGAAATTGTGAGATTGAAGCGCTGAAGAGGAAGGAGCTAGTGGGTAAGAAGGTCGTCTTGTATTGTAATGTGAGAATTATGATAAACCAAGCAGTGCTTACCCAGTGACAACATTATTGTACTTTACTAATAACTTTTACATTGTAGGTTTCTTGCAACTTTGATCTGTTTCCTTTTTCAAGTGACGAGTCTTAGCAGCGGTATGGACGGCAGTATGGGCACCTTCATGACGTCATTATTAAGCAGTAAACCAGAGTTAGGTGGATTTCGGGTTATTATTGTTGGTTTTCCATGTTTTTTTCTTATCGTTTCAGCATGAAGCGCGCAAGTTCACTGTCCGTTCTTAGTAGCCAAAACTTGGAACAGGTGAGTTTCACAGATTTAAGTGTTCCAATAAATACCAGTCTTGCAATTTAAATTTCTGTATGCAGACAAAGAGAAGGCTAAGTAGGTTCTCACACGTGTTTAAGTAATATGCCAATACTCATCTGAATTTTACACTTCTCATATTAGTGTTTTAATTGTTCTGGCAAGTAGGCTGACAATATGGAATATCCAAAATATCTTGTTGCCCTGATGGTGGGAGCAGTAAGCACCTCCGAAACATCAGCCAATTTCTATTACACTACATGGTTCAACATCATATAAAGCAGTCATCTTCAGGTGTTACGATGATGTAAACCTCGTTCTCCAAATTAAATACGAGGAGAAAGTTCAGAGTAAGCAAAAGTTGTACCCCACTGAATGTAGGCATTGTCTGCGGCAAGAGTCGGGCATTTTTCATGAAATGACATTTTGGTCAGTTTGTGATGCGTGTTTTCAAAGTAGAGGATGTTTGTAAACAGTGACTTTACTACATTCTTTTTGAGAGATAATCCTTTGATCAAGTAAAATTCATATAATCTGATGTTTGTAACTGAACCTGTAAAGTGCGGGTGTTGTGCATGATGATTGATTTGCCACTAGCATAGTCAGTCCTGCTTACCAAGTGTTCTGTTTGTAATCCATATCAACACAATTTTCAAGGAATTTATTGTGTAATATTTGTTAGGCATTGCTTTTAGGCAGTAAGTTACATGCATATTCTCATTTACATGTAAAGCGTGAACAGACACATAAATTTGAATTCTTTTCCCCTATTATAATAGATGTTAGGTTCCTGAAAATGTGTGTATTACACACATGATAACTTGCTTGTGTTGGCAGCATGGGAGTGGCGGCGGATCATACCTCATGAGTTTTCACGGTCGTACAGCAAGCACAGAGCATTTGGGGGTTAAAGACACAAGGTAGGATGAGATCCACTTTCAAGAGGAGATCCTTAAGCCTGCCTACACGTGGTGCCAATACGACACACACAGTCTTGCTGCAGAAGATTCAAAGCTCTGTGTAAGAATCGTCGCCAGCTGACCCAAGAAAAGTATCGGAGGAAAGTCTGTTATTTATACTATGGTGTCTGTATACAACAGCAAGCAGCATTGTTACATAATAATTCTACGTAGCCTCATTATGACTGAAGAAGTGCTGGAAATTCAAAGTAGAAGCTTAATTTTATTTAGCAGTGGTGTTATCATATTCCTGTATCAGCTTGCAGATAAATGAAAGTTGAAAGGTTCTCAAGAAATTGTATGTGTATGAATTTAATTTTTCGGTATAAATGATATGAGAAAGAAGAGATTGTGGCACGAGAAGGTAAATAACGCGGACTGAGTATGAGGAAATCAGGTCAAAGCATTTAATTTTTATTCCAGTTGAGGGTTGTATCTTCAAATACTTTCTCAAGTCGACTGCTCTTCTTTCCCATTCTGGTTACTGTATGAAGTCTTTCTTTATATTATACTGCAATTTTCTTGTGAATTATGAATGGCATTGGCTATGATGTTAATGTACTTTTAGGTGGACCTTCAAATCCATCTTGTCTATCATGCGCTGGAAGTACTATGTCACCAGAAGTATTTCACTGTGTTTTCTGTAGTAATTGTTTGCCATGTTCTGATAAACATGTAATATGAGCGTACTTTCCAGTATATCACTTCGGCATAGTGCAAGAGGTGAAGCAGTGTCATCGTATATCTGTATTCCAAATTTCGTGTTCAGTTTTTATGAAACTTTGGATTGTGTGAAATTCAATTAATATACCTCCTGTACAGTCAGTGCTAAAGAATATGAAAACTTCATAATATTAAAATGCATTGTTATCAATGTTTGACTATTATTATGTGACAATATAATTGATGAAAGAACGCGTTCGCTTGCAGAACTACTGCTCACGTTTGTTGAGGCTAGGATCTCCTTTTTGGAACATAAAATACAGCGTTCTCTATGCCACCCCACTTGTTAGAGTGATGAGAAAGTTTACCCGTTCAGTTTTTGTGCACCCACTCTACTGGGCTGTAACTGTTCACTGCAATCTCAAGTGAAACTAGCTTAATTTATTCAGTTACACAGACCAAAGCCACTTTATTTCTTCACTGAAAAACAAAAGATAACCAAGCACCTAAAAGCTTCATTTTATTAGTAAACTGCCGTAGAAGCCATCAGATTTATACATAATTAGTATCTGGATATTCCATAGTTCTTGCACAGAGGTGTCTGTGGAAACAGAAATCTGTTTATTACTCTTTTGTTTTCAGTGAAAGTCTTCAGTTTGGGATTTTCCTTGGAGTAACGGCAAAAGGTTAAGAGTGATCGTCATACCATTTATAGAAGTCACAGAGAAAAGTATTGACCTGAAATGGAGGCCTCATTTACTGTGTATGTTTCACATAAGTAGGTTATTTGTTTCCTCAACATTCCAGACAATCAGTTTTAATTACTTCAGGCATAATTTTCAAACTTTATATGATGCAATGTTGTGTTAACGGTTTGTACCAGCAAAACTTCCCGTGTTGCTCCAAACAGTTTATGAGAACATGGTGTCTAACCAGCTTGCTTCCACCATCTTGTATTAATAAAGTTTTTTTATTTCTTATTTTAGGCAGCTTTTTGTATATTATATTATTTTTTTAAGTTTCTTCCATTACTGTGGAGAGTTTTTGTACTTTAACATCATAGGTTTATTCATTGTTCCTGTGTGCTCTGATCCAACCAAAGTATCACAAGAAATGTTGTGTATTTAATACAGAATGCAGAACTTCGGTGTTGTTATATTATTTGGAAAGGAATATTATAGATTGTCGGAACTCTCAGTTCCCAATATTTTGTGTCATATTGGGATAGTGGATGAGATAAATTATGAATATGCTCTTGCATATGAATGAGGGCCTTTCTTCCTGTAAAGAGAGGTGAGCAAAGAATCATGGGTATTTATTACTCATATTCTGTAGTCGATTGAAAGTTGGGGGGTGGGACTTTAAGCTTGAATTTATTCTTCATACTATCAACATTTATACACTTAAGTTTTATGTACTTAATTATACTGTTTCAACATATCAAATGAATGCACACATAATTTACATTCCAAGACAAACCTTTATTTCTGTATAAAATGGACTGAGAACTCACGACTGCTTTAGTAACTGACAAACATGGCACATTCTTTCTTTTTTAAAACAGAATTTTGAGATTTGTTTATTCTTATGACAGTGAAGATTTTTAAGGTTGGTCTTCTGGGTAGTAATACCATGTGAACTTATTTGTAGAAACATATGTTTCAACCCTGAAGATGGAAACATTATGTTTCTCCAGAATGTTGGTATTTACATACCAGTCCGCATGGCATTACTACCCAGAAGACTAGTAATGACAAAACTTAATGATATTCACATTTTATTTTAATGTGATTTATATTTAGAGTTTGTCATAACTGAAGTAAGAAATTTTGTTATCGTGCCTTAATTTCAGACACTGAATTAAAAGGTCTCGAAATTTAATCTCGAAGATACAGAACTTCCCGTCATCTTGGGTTAAGGGACTGGACTGTTGCTGTAAAGATTATGAGTTGTGTCCTAAGTGACGTGTGCAAAGATTCTGTATACCATCACTTCTGCCAGAACTTAAAACTCTGCTGGTCAACATTGTTACTGTTATATACTTTGAAAATAGATACACAGATTGCTAAGAAATTGTCATACAGTGGCTAAGAACCATCAAGAATTGAGGAAAATTGTACTGGAAGCCAAGGTCCACAGCAGACTAGTGCTTGAGGAGAAGAAGAAGAATATATATATATATATATATACTTTGAGCATTGTTGCCCTGGGGAGCAACAGTTGAGGGGAGTCTTGAATAATAAAATAAATGTGATTGGACTATCACAGGCTATGTATTACACGTAGTTTGTTATCTTTAAATTTGTGTCTTTCAGAATGTTACAAAGTGGAATTAGAAAAGCCGTGTATTTTTCTCAGAATCTTGCTCCCAGGTCTTTACATATTCATTCCATTTTAATCTGTGTATAACTGTTAAAAAATATGTATTAAGTACACAATATGGAAGATGTGGAGAATGCATGTGGTAGCTATTGATAATGAGGCTTCAGATTGTATTTCACTTAACATATTTATAATTTTGTTAATATAAAGTGTTTGAGTATTTATATTTTCAGAAGTATTCTGATCATGAAGATGTTATGTCATAATTGCATGTTAAAAACAGAGAAATGGAAATTCTGAAATTATGTGAAGGAAATTTGTATTGTGTGTTTGTTTACCCGTTGCTCTTAATTATAGCAAAATATTAGATAAATTCTGTTGTAGCACAGATACTGTCTTTTTTAAAAGACAGGTTAATGTGGATGTATCACTTTGTAGGTATAATTTTGTTAATGTTTCATGAAAACTACTCAGAAGTCCTCAGTTGTGATTGTGCATGCATGTGTGTGTGTGCACACGTGTGCGCCCCCACATGTATATACAATGTTTGAATGGAATGACGGTATATATAGATAGTACTCCTACAGATTTTGGTGTTCACTGAATTCTTTTTAATTTGGTAATGTTTACAGAATATCCCTTTTTTGGTATGATTATTGTTGTTAAATGTTTTTTCAGTGTTCACCGCATTCTAAATTCAGTGAATGAACTTTATTATGTGTACATGAACTGGCATGTTTTATTTCCCTTGATGTTTCAGGTAAAGTACACTTATGGCAGCTGGGCTTATTGGGAAAAAAAAAAGACTACATTTAATGTTATTTTACTACACAACAGCATTTTTGCTGGAACACAGTGAAGGAACTTACTTTATTTTGAGAGCAGACTACATTTTCCATTGTATTTTATTTTGAAAGATGGTAAGTGGGTTATTGTGGTTCTTTTGCCAACTGTCTTAATAACTTTTTCATTAGGAATGTTATTGCATATAACTTAAAATGTAGGTAATTGCATTCCGTTTAATATTATGAGCATAAGAAAGAATAGTATTCTGCTACGGTTAATTCTAGAGGAAACATGTAGGTACCTATTATCTATATAGACCAAACATTATTATTGCTGTTCAAAACAAAAATTTCCTTCTGTAACTTAAAACTGTTTCAAAATAACGCAACGAAGAGGCTTGCTTTTCTGTCCTGTTGCACAAAGTGTTAGACTTGTGAAAACTCAGAACAGACAGAGCAGTGAATGGTTTCTGAAGTGATTGCCAGCTGAAAGCTTTACAGTAGTGCTGATGTTAATTCTTTTTCTTTTCTTTTTTTTAAGTATAAGTATTGTATATAAATAGAATAAATGGTTTTTCTTTCATATTAATTTATTGATGAGTGTGCAGTGTTCCCAAATATATGCTCACAATGAGGTGCATGCCACTGTAAGCTATAGTACCCTGTTGCTTTCTACATGTATGGAAATATTGTGCTTCAAACTAGCTTTACACAAGACTAATAAAACTGAATAAAATAAGTTTCAATTCATACCAATTAAACCTCTAAATGTTCATTGTTTTATGGAGAAAATGATTTCCCCTTATACGCTCTTGTTCCCACCTTAACCAACCAATTTTCACATTCTTACCCTCCTAATATTTTTTAAATTATAATGTGGTAGCCCTGACCCAGCATTTGACTTATATCATAAAGGTTGGGTTAGGTTAGCTTTTAATATTTGTCTAATACTATAATAAGTGAAACTTAGGAGTTTCAGAGGGAGCACCTTGATAAATGTATTGATTTTTAGGTGATTATTTATCACGAAATGCAGCCAAGTGTTTTCTTTTGTTATATACATACTGATGATGTGAAAAAGTAGCTTGCGAAGGCATAATACTGAGAATGGCTGTGTCCTGGGTTCAGCCCTACATTTGGCCAGAACAGTTACAGCCAGATGTGTAATTGTTTAATTACAAAATATCTTTTTTTTTATTTCTGACTAAAACCAAGTGTGAGAAAAGAATAAAGACAAATTAAAGCTCATTGGAACTGTAGCTTGATGCAACACTTTGTAATTCACCCAAGTCACTGCTTATTAGCTATGTCACAGATTCTAATAACTGTGGAATGCAAACAAGCACTTATCTTACAGGACATAGTAACATGCCTTTAAGTATGAGGGTCACTTGAAATACACCTTTGTGCACGAGATATGATTAGGCACAAATCCACTCAACAAAGTCCCGTGATGACACTGTTTTAAATAGATACTTAACTGTCAGAATTTAGCACATACAAGACCAGCTGACCAGTAAGCTAAATTAAAAGCTTTGCAAAATGGAATTAAATTTTCTAAGTTCCAACATGTCCAAGGAGTGTCAACCCTCATGTACAGCATCCATCAGAAATGGAAATGAAGCTGTAATGTGTATACAACTTAGTGTCATGCTGGTTTTAATGTGTAGGACAAAAAGTTTGTCACCATGGAGTGATTTTACAATATTGTTTGATTTAAAATTTGGTAGAGTGCTACTTTTTGATTGCACTAATTAATTACCGCAATACACTTGATACAGTATGAATAACAAGAGAATACATTATAAGAAGACATTAGTTGATATAATCATATTAATAGTTTTTATTCTTACCAATAAATTTAGCAAACATATTAACTTTCATTTCTGTCATGTTGATGTAATGAAATGTGATCAACCTATTATAACATATCTGTGTATCATTGAATGTAATTACATTCCAATTTTCTGACAAATATTTTATAACCACGTGATAATGTTCTTTTAAAGCTAAAGCATGTATTGGTTCTTGCTTTCATGCCAGTAGTGTTCATGGACTAATTACTAATTTATAATTTATACACAACAGGATGCAATGCTTAAAAACAAAACATTCAAACGGCACTATAACGAATGACTGTTTCAGAGTGACTTTAAATAAAAAAAAAATCTAAATGTGCACAGTAAAATGTGTGGGCTCCTTTGTCAACATAACCTCAAATGTCATGGGTCAGTAGTTTAGTAAACTAGGCTATTAAGTAATATTCGCAACTTGCCTTCTAAATGGACTTGTAAAATGAGTACAGAAATTTATATCTGTTTTCTCATAACATTTTTTTAATGTAAGGGCTCTTTTCGATAAAACCTGGAATAATTCCTTACTTCTATAATTACGTATATTTCTTGTACAATGTTGGCAACGACATAATAATGTTGCAACCTACGTTTTGAAGTCGGTACCAACTCTGCAAATCGATAAGAAAAAATCCTACATCTCGTAATGCATGCCCAGGTTTCATTCATATACTGAAGATGCGAGGTTAAAACCACCGCCATTGTGTAAAGGTTATTGAGGAGTGCTTATAGATGTTTGTTGAGGTCCTGGGATTAATGATTTGCATTGCCTAAGTCACTTTTGAAATGGCACTGCCTACATTGTAAAAGTAGACCGTAAGTGTTTTCTTTCTTTTGTTGCATAACACTTTCAGATTAGTTTAGATACAAGGCGGGAATGTAACTAAGTGTGAAGACAAATGTCACAAAGTTTCAAGACGAGAAAAGAAACCTGTGACGTAAAGAAGATATCACTAAGCAGTACCTTTTCCCTTCGTATGACAGTTTTCACAGGAGATGTGTGTGGGAGATTGTCTGTGATAGCTGGATAATAATGTTTTTCGTGTTGAGGCAGTTAGCACCTCTGAAATGTCAGTCAGTTTCTATGAGACTACGCAGTGCAACATCGCAAAATGAGCATCTTCACTGCATGTTTACTTGTTCTTATGATTGAACATTTGACGTTTTTTTTATTAATTTATTTATTATAACACACATGAAGTTTGGCCTTTGTATTATAGTGTGCATGCGCGCATGTATGTTACATTCTTGTAATCATTATTGGCTAACAGTGAAATTTTTTGCACTTACAGAATATGACATGTAGAAATATGCCACAATATGTGAAGAAGGACTTAAAGTGTCAGAATGATGTCAAGCAAGATATTCCTGAAGAAAGTGACGATTCCGCAGAAGAATTTCACATTGATGAGGAAATTGATAGCTATTTGAATCAGTTGGAAGCAATTCCTATTGAACTGTTTGAAGAAAACTGTGGTGACAGTTCTGATGGTAATATTGGACTTCATAATGTTCTTACAGAAACATCAAAAACTGCAAGCAGAAATGCACCCGAGTGTCCAGGTTCTGCGCCTCTTGCCTCCACTGAAAACACTGAGTCTGAATCTGCTGCAAGTACCAGTAATGTTACTGCGAAGATTGTCTTTCATGTCTCACAGCAGAAGAGGCAAGAGGAAGAAAATGAGCCGTCTGTTGCAGCTGTTAATAACAGACAGGCAGTTTCGGGTTCAGGTTCAGAAGAGGATTTATCTGGTGCAGTCTGTAGACAGCTAGTATCAGGAACTTCACAGAAAACAGCTGATAGAGGGACAGACAAATATCCGAACAGTAAAGAAGGAATGTCGAAAGAAGAATCACTCTCATCTTTTATAAATCTGAACAGAAATGTTAGTTTGGAGAAATCATCTGGAAAATCCACACATGTGAAAGGAATGAGAAGATCACCTAAAAGTAAAAAGAAGAAGAGGAGACAAGAAAGGGACGGAGAAAATTATAGTAACAGATTAATTTCAGTTAGTAGTACAAATATTGTAACTGTGCAGGGTTCAAATCCTTCATCACCAGCACTACATGGTCTGACAACAGGTATCGCTTCCTTTTTAGGAGCCAGCCTAAGGTCCAAAGTAGATTCATTAGATGTGCTTAAAGGAGAACGTGGTGACAGTGAAGAGGATGACAGAAATAGTGTCTCTCTAGACAATATCAAAACAGACTGTAGTTTTCTGAAATACGGGAATAATTCGTGTTCTTCGTCATCTTCCTTGTCTGGGAGGGAAACAGTTATTTTGCCTTTCACGGATCCCAGACTGCCTCATATGAAGCGAGAATTACAGCTTGCTTCTTTGAAAATTGGTGACTTAGCACATGCTTCATCATCAGAAAGGTCACCCCCGTCTTCAGCGGCTTGTGTGATTTCAAAACATAAACTGTCACACCTTCCCATTTCTAAACCTGTTGATACAGGCGGTGAAATTGTAGGTAAAGATTATCCTCCATTGCTCAAATGTCCGTCAGGCTCCAGTGAAATATGCTCAGAAACAGGTACAGGTAACGGTGAAAGTGATGTTTTATTGACGCCGGAACGAAGTAGACATTTGAAGAAATCAAAGTCAAAGGATGAGAATTCCCACACAGTTTATCAACATCCAACAAGACAATCTCATTCTAGCTTACGTTCTACCAGGAAAAGGTTACGATTGAAATCTAGTCAGTGCAGGAGTGAACACAAGGTTTTACAGTCAAAAGTAACAGTAAGAAGAAGAATGTCGTGTTCCAGGACACCATCAACCTGCAGTTCTTGTAGTGCGGGTGCATCTGAATTATCATTGCACAGACGGAAATCATTGACACCTTCTCCACTAAGATACTCAAGTTCAAAATCCTCTCATGTAAGGTCTTGTGAATCCCAAGTTTCACCCCGTTTGGATACCACAGGCCAACAAACTGAAGAACCAAGAACACTAACGGACTGTAGATCAGATTCCTCAATGAAAGCAGGGACTAAATTAAGTAATCCAGAATCTCAGATTCCTGGGTCAGACCCAGAAATAATTTCTTTACCTTATTCTCCTATAAGCAGTAAGTCTGTGTCAGTATCACCTAAACGAAGCACAGATTATAGAGACTTGTCACCTGTCAGTAGTGATGCATCGTATCCACGAGCAAGGACAAGATCTTGTTCAGGGAGGCTGAGAAAGACCTGGAAGTCACAATCAAGATCCCCATGTAGGTCCAGTAGAAGATACAGATCAATAACACCTTGGAGGAGAAGACGAAAATATCAGAGATCACAATCCAGATCTGCATCTCCACAAATGCGACGAACAAAGTCAAGAAGTCCAATGACATCAAGATCGAGATCTAGGTCTCCAGGAGGAACTAAACGTCATAAGTCGCAAT